>NC_140588.1:694384070-694931777 GCF_964204655.1 Triturus cristatus
TACATGCAGTTACTCATCAATACAGTACTATAATATACACTCATACACCTATACATACAGTCACACTCCGTCACTCATCCATAGAGATACTCACACTCCTAGTCAGTCATGCAAAGAACCAATCACATACCCATTTACTCATGTATACAGTTATACCCACCAACTCCGTTATTTATACACACACCACATCACTTATTTATGCAGATACTAACACAAACTTACTATCTTATACAATCACTGATACAAGCAGACACTCATTATACATCCACTCTTCAAATAACTTGCTCTCACGTATAGTCATTTATATACTCCAACACTCACATATACTGCCTTAAAACATATGTAGTTAGTCACATATATACCACTGAGACATTCCTTCACTCACCAACACACCCATACACACACTAACTCACCCATACAGCCCTTCCCAGATGCACTTTTGAATCCATACAACCAGTGAATCACCCACTCAGACATCTATGCACAGAGTCACACCTCACTACCCACCCACACAGACACTCAGGCACCCATACAGATACTCAGACAACAAATCAATAACCCATATAGACACTCATGTAGCTACTCACCAACCCATGCAGTTTCTTACAACCAACTGAGAGACTAATACAGACTTTCACACAGTTTAGTCACTAACCCATGCATTCAGTAAGACACGTTCAATCACTCACTTATACAGTCAGTCACACATCTACTAAATAATCCCTTCAGGCACTTGTAAATCCTCTCATTCTTCAGTACACCTTGACATAGATATATATGAAAAATATTTAAACTGTACAGAAACACACATTCACTGGATGATGTCATCAGTGATGTCATCAGTGATGTCACTGACCATGTCATGAGTGATGTAATATGTGCACCAGGGAGCTGTGTTGCAGAGAGGTGTTCAGAGGCTACGCCCCTTTTTACACCTCTCTGCAATGCAGCTCTGTGGCACTTACTGGAGGTACCTGGTGGGCTAGTTGGCCCCCAGGAACCCTCAGGACTCAAGGGGAATTAATCCCCCAATTTACAATGCTCCAGGGGGCGCGTTTGCACAGTGGTGCAGGGAGGGGGCGGGGCCTGACATACCAAGTGTGCATATGCACCCCCTGGCACATTTTAAATTGGGGATTAAGTCCCCGTCAATCCTGAGGGTCCCTGGGGGGAACTAGCCCACCAGGTACCTCCAGTAGGCGCCAAAGAGCTGCGTTGCAGAAAAGTGTAAAAAGGGGCGTGGCCTCTGAACACCTCTCTGCAATGCAGCTCCCTGGTGTATATTGGAGGTACCTGGTGGGCTAGTTGGCCGCCAGTGACCCTCAGGATTCAAGGGGACTTAATCCCCTAGCTTAAAATGCGCAACAGGGCGCATTTGCACACATGTCACATCAGGCCCGCCCCCTCCCTGCACCACTGTGCAAACGCACCCCGTGGCGCATTTTAAGTTGGGGGATTAATTCCCCATCAATCCTGAGGGTCCCCGGGAGCCAACTACCCCACCAGGTACCTCCAGTAAGCGCCACAGGTCTGCGGTGCAGAGAGGTGGTCTGAGGCCATGCCCCTTTTTACACCTCTCTGCAACGCAGCTCTGTGGCGCTTACTGGAGAAACATGGTAGGCTAGTTGGACCGCAGGGACCCTCAGAATTTAAGGGGATGTAATCCCCAACTTAAAACGAGCCAAGTGGCGCGTTTGCACAATGGTGAAGGCAGGGGGCGGGGCCTGATGTGACAAGTGTGCAAATACGCTCCGTGGCACGTTTTAAGTTGGGGAATTAAGTCCCCTTGTATCCTGAGGGTCCCTGGGGCCAACTAGCTCACCAGGTACCTTCAGTAAGCACAACAGAGTTGCGTTGCAGAGAGGTGAAAAAAGGGGCGTGGCCTTGGACCACCTCTCTGCAACGCAGCTCTGTGGTGCTTACTGTAGGTACCTGGTGGGCCAGTTGGGCCCCAGGGACTCTCAGGATTCAAGGGGACTTAATCCCCCAACTTAAAACGCGCCACGGGGCGGGTTTGCACACTTGTCACATCAGGCCTACCCCCCTCCCTTGACCACTGTGCAAACGGGCCCTCTGGTGCGTTGTAAGTTGGGGGATTAAGTCCCCTTGAATCCTGAAGGTCCCTTGGGTCCAACTAGCCCACCAGGTACCTCAAGTAAGCGCCACAGAGCTGCATTGCAGAGAGGTGTATAAAGGGGCATGGCCATGGACCACCTCTCTGCAATGCAGCTCTGTGGCACCTACTGGAGGTACCTGGTGGGCTAGTTGGCCCCCAGGGACCCTCAGGATTCAATGGGAATTAATCCCTCAACTTAAAACCTGCCAGGGGGTGTGTTTGCAGGGTGGTGAAGGGAGAGGGCAGAACTGATGTGACAAGTGTGTACTTATGCAATCACTCCGCCAAAACCCAAGCACTTATAAATTCACTTTGCACTCTCCTTGCAGTACTCTAATCATCCAGTCAGTACCCATGCACTCAAGCAATGACCCATGCACTAACACATGCACTGCTACAATACCCTGAGCACTACCCAAGCAGTCCAGCCATCACCCTGTCAGTACCCATGCACTCCTTCAATCTCCCAGCCAGCACCATGTACTTATCCAATCACTCCACCAAAACCCAAGCACTTATAAATTCACTTTGCACTCTCCTTGCAGTACTCTAATCATCCAGTCAGTACCCATGCACTCAAACAATGACCCATGCACTAACACATGCACTGCTACAATACCCTGAGCACTACCCAAGCAGTCCAGCCATCGCCCTGTTAGTACCCATGCACTCCTTCAATCTCCCAGCCAGCACCATGTACTTATCCAATCACTCCACCAAAACCCAAGCACTTATAAATTCACCATGCACTCTCCTTGCAGTACTCTAATCTTCCATTCAGTACCCATGTACTCATGGAATGGCCCAGGCACTAACACATGCACTGTTACAATCCCCTAAGCACTTCCCATGTAGACCTCAAACCACCTATACACTACTGATTCACTCCTCCAATTACCCAGGTAGTACCCATGCACTCCAGAAATCCCTCTGTCACTACCCATGCACTCCTCCAATCACCCAGCCAGCACTATGTACTTATCCAACCACTCTGCCAAAACCCAAGCACTTATAAAATCATCATGCACTGTCCTTACAGCACTCTGATCATCCAGTCACTACCCATGTACTCATGCAATAATCCTGTCACCAACACATGCACTGGTGCAATCCATTGAGGACTACCTATGCAGTCCAGTAATCTCCCTGGTACTACCTATGCAGTCCTCCAATCCCCCAGCCAGTACTATGTCCTTATCCAATCACTACGCCAAAACCCAAGCACTTATAAATTCACCATGCACTCTCTTCGCAGTACTCTTACTACCCATGTATTCATGCAGTGATCCAGGCAATAACACATGCACTGCTACAAACCCTGTGTACTACCCATGCAGTCCTCTAACCACCTACACACTTCTCATTCACTCCTTCAATTCCCCTGGTAGCACCCATGCAGTCCTGCAATCACCCTGTCACTCCCCGTGCAGTCCTCCAGTCACACAGCCACTACCATGTACTAAATCCAAACACTCCGCCAAAACCCAAGCACTTATAAAATCACTATGCACTCTCCTTGCAGCACTCTATTCATCTAGTCCCTACTCATGTACTCATACAATGACCCAGGCATAAAATCATGGCAAATACAGAGGAGGTCATGCTAATCACAGGGGTACCCCAACGCATAGGGTTCCCTAGTGTATGTAGGTGTTTTAACTGTATTCTAAGTGTCGTTTAGCATAGCACTGGCTCTAGGCCTGGTTAGTCAGAGTCAGTTACCACCAGTACCCATCAGTAAAAAAGTTGGGGGCACAGGAGGACTTTCTGCTCCTCTGTTGGTTCTTTCTGCACATCTCTTCTTCTTCCTGTACTTTTCTTGGTCTTTCTGGACTTCTGTTGCCTCTTTTTGCATTTGTCTTGCTTCTTTCTGTGTTTTTCTTCCTCTTTCTTCACATGTCCTACCTTTGTATGCATAGTTAGAAATTAGCATTTAAAAAACCTTTGAAATCTACTGAAAAAAAACCATAGGTTTCAGGGATGTTATAGTTTGAAATTTTCATTTAAAAAACCTTGGTAATTCACTAAAAAACCATAGGTTACAGGGACGGTATAGTTAGTTGGAGATTTCATTTGTACAAAACCATAGAAATTCGGCCATTATAGTTAGTGGACCTAACTATAACTCACGCCCCCGCAATACACTGCTAATGACGTTACAGATTACATCACTCATGACATGCTCAGTGACATCACTGTTGACATCACTGATGAATTCTCAAATGACATCACTGAAAAAAGATTCATATTTAAGAACTCCCTCTGGATAGCCCAGCCCGAAGTTGAGTCTGCTCTGGTAGTACTATCTTACAAGGGTGGGATGAGGTGGCCTATGATGAGGCTTGTCACATTACATGAGTGAGACCACATCGTCCAATTCTTGGAATTGCCTGGTTTAGAAGGAGATACACCAGCATTACTCAAACAGGATCATTAGAGTAGCAACTTGAATTTCAGCCAGCTACTCGTATCATAAGGCCACCATACCAGTTGTTGTGTTGTGCAGTAGCATACATCAACACATCAGACCATTTCAGAATCTAGCTCACCATCAGCATCAATACCATTTCAGAGGCAAGATGCACAAAATGGAGTTATTACCAATAGCTGTGCTGTGGGGGTTGGTTTTTTAAAACTATTCTATATAATCAAGGGGGGTCATTATAATAATTCAGACGTCTTTTCCTTTCAAATAGTGTTGATCCTTTGCAGAGCCAGAGTAACGATGGCTATTGTTGTTTGGGTTATTACATGGCCCTTCTGTTCTGTTAATACTCATGCCTCCTACATAGACTCAACAGACTTTTTTAAGGCGTTTGTTAGAATGATCAATGACTACCCTGACTGTTATCACTTGGGTAGGGAATTTCAGTTTGATATTGGCCCAAAAAATACACAACTCTGCCGTGGCCGAGAGCTCATATTCCTCCTCGTGTTGAGTTTGGGAACATATGCTTCACTGGGAGTACGAGGGTGCCTGGAGAATGTAATTCCTTATCTGTAATTACTTCAGTTTTCACTAATCAGTCCATCACGTCTTCTCAGAGCTGATTGGTTGGCCAAGTACACAATATAATTTCGTACTTCAGCGGAAACTGTGCAATATTGCTGGCACTGAATACTAGATCCAAAATCTTGTACTTTAACAACAGTAATTTAATGGGGACTTAATTTTGTCAGCCACAGCCATTAGTGGAAAACTCCATGGTGCTATGACGGAGTTCTTGAACACCAATGTTGGGTCAATTTCCTGATGCAGGATGCTGTGGGAGATTTATTCATCTCTCAAGAGTGCAAGACTACCAAGGGGTCTTGTTAGAACTGCAGACAGCCTCTGGGTCTGAGCGTGATTGCATCCATGGAGGGCATTCTGATGTCTTTGTCCCCAAAGTTTGATGCGAGAAGGAACAAAAATGCAAAGAAACACATGGATGTCAGGGAAACAGAGGACATTGCGAACTAGAATGAGGAGAAAGGGTATATAGAAAAAGCAAATGGCATAGATATGGCTGAGTAAGTGAGTGTAAACATTTCAAAACAAAGGGTAACAGAATCTTAGCTGACTAATGACCAGAAACCACTGAAGCTCAGCCAGAAGGGAAGTATTATAAGTGAAATAGACAAGAGAGAAGAGGAGATTAATTCAGGAACTTTGGAGGGATTTTGGCAGGATAAGGATACATTTAGAAGACTAATGTATAGCACACGACAATAGATGAAATGCGAAAAAAAACATTGAAGAAGTAGTTTAAGAGAGAGAAAAATGTAGACAAGATTTTGGAAGTTAACATGATCAGTTCTTGACCACTGTAGAAAATGTAGTTTATAATTGTGGGGGGGTGTTCTCAAGCAACAACCACAATCCCTATCACGGTTAACCGCAAAAGTCACTAAATTAACCCATGCCTAACACTCTGGTAGCTTGGCACAAAAACAGTCAGTCATAACTTAAATGCAATGTTTTATGTATTTATGCAGCATTCAAACAGTAATAAAGTGAAAACACAGCACAAGAAAAACCCCAGGCCAATTTAGAAAAATAGAGAATATTTTAATAAATATTTTGACAGCAGGATGACAAAACCTCAATCAGTAGAACCGGAGTTATGAATGTTTAAAGTTTTAAGTAAAAATAGTGCCAAGAAGCAGAAAGCGCTAATTGTGGGTATCTGGCCATGCAAAACTGGGACAAAGTCACAGGTCAGGCTGGACAGCATTGGATCGCAGACTGGACACAGGGACTAGGTTACTCTTGCTGAAAAAGGTACCTTCTCAATGTCCGGGGCGCAGAGTTCAAAACTTCAGGGTTTCACAGAAGTAGCTCAAGTTCTGTCAGCCATGAGTCCAGGACCTGGAGAGGCATCTCTTCGGGATCAGGAATCATTGCAGCAGAGGCCAGTGGGGCTAAGGCAGTTTCAGTTGCAGGTCCAGGCAGGGTCAGTTGGAGCAGATCTGCTGGGCAGTTGCAGGCAGGCCTCTGGCGCTTGTTGTGTCCCTGTAGGTAAGAACAGGAGGTCAGCCAACTGACCCGTAGAGTCACTGAGGCCTTCCTGGGAGCAAAGAGATTGTCCAGTTCTCCTTCTAAAGGCAGGCCTCAAGCAGGACAGTCCTCTGAGAAACATGGCTACCCTCATGCAGCAGGGCAGAGTTCTGGTTGCAGCAGGGCAATCTTCTGAGAAAAAAAAGTAGGTCTCAAGCAGCAGGGCAGATCTCTGGTGAATAAGGCCAGCCTCGAGCACCTGGGCAGTCCTCTGGAATACAAGACAGTCCTTCTGAATTATTCCACAAGTCCAGGAGTGTACTGAAGAGAGAGACTGAGGGTCCTATTCTTATAAGTAACACAACAAATGACGGGACTATTTCTAAGACCCACAGGTACAGACTCACAAGGACCAACACAACAATATACGTCGGTCTGGTCACCAACATCTATAAGAGATGTGGAAATGTCTACTGCAAACCAATGTTACTGGTAAAAGAAGAAGACTTTCTTCAGGAATAGCATACCTCCTTGGGTGGGAAGTCTTCTTCTTCTTTTGCCAGTAACATGGATTTGTAAATCTTTTCAAATCTCTTATAGATGCTGGTGGTCAGACCCAGGCACATTGTTGTGTTGTGTGGGTCCTATTTTGATGCCTGGTGCCAGCTTTGAAGTCAGAGAAACTGCCAAAGTTTCCCCCCGCACAGATGGTTCTTGAATTTCCTTCAGCTCTATCCAGGCTCCAAGGTGCCTGAGGTGACAAAAGACTTGTGTAAAGTGCTTTGTGAGTGTGCTGATGTAGCTCCTTTGAAATATAAAAGGGTCAGGGAACAGCCACACCCCACACATCCTGGCAAGATGAGCCAATTCCCATGAGCATACCATCCCACTTAGAGTGAAAAGTGCTGTGGCAACAATGTTTGAGTTAGTCAGCATTCCGTCCACCATTTGTTGCTGCAGCAACTTTCTAAAAGTGGCATTTTCAGAATTGTGACTTAAAATCTGGCTTTACTATTTCAGAGGATTTTAGATTAAAATTCTATTGAGACGGAAGGAGCCAGGTTCCACGTTCTAGACTTACTCTGGAACCCCTGGCCAATGGCTCTTTGTTGTCTGCTTGTAAGTGTGGAGGGGAGAGAAAATCATTAGCCAATCATACATTACCATTACAATCGTCCATGCCGCTAAAGAACACAGACTCCAGATCCAAAGTTTAGTAAGTTTATTAAAAAGCCAAGACAAGTTGGACATACAAACCCCTCAAGATGAGGGTGTAAAAATATATGGGCACTAATACAAATACAAATCTACAAGTGAAATTTAGACAGGGCAACATGCACAGGATGACCAAATCAGCATCAGAACGCAGATTATAATTGCCCCAACATCAATAGCCCCCTTCATTGGCGGTTCGTAAGTGAAAAACATTAGTCTGTCCCTACACTACCACTAGCATGACATCCCTACTTAGCATTTCGCAGGCAAGTTCCAGAAAAGGTGTCAGCACGTGACAGCTTCCTAAGAAGTACACTCATGTTGAATGGGTCAAGAAGCATAAAGCTACAGAGCTCATTCTAAAATGCTTTCTCCTCTCAACGCGCAGCAGAAGTCCCCAGACTCTGTCCCTAACCCCAACACAAAAGTCGCAGGTCACACCCCTCAACACATAACAAGATCACCTCCTCGAAGGTAACTTTCCATGCAGCAATGGTGCTCCCAGGCTCTTGCTCAATGACCTTGATTCCCAGGCCTTCTCCGGTGAGAAAGAACACCATCCCACATTATCAGTATCGCTTGCTCAAAGGTATCCTCTCCCCCCTAAGCCTAGCTCCTAAAACAAAAGCGTTATTCTAACTAACAAGGATGAATTTCTCCACCTACAACAGAAAGTGAGAAGGACAAATTCCACATGCACATGAATTCTAATAGAAAACTTTAACATAAGAGCGAACAGGGAGAAATACACGTTAGGCCTATTGAATTCTGTCAACATAAGAACAGTACATAAGCTTTAGAAAGCACACGCATGTTTAAATCAATAATTTTTACACATTACATAAACACGCTAATATCAAATGTTCTCTACACGTTGAGATTTCATCTGAACACAAATAACCACAATGATAATCCTTCATTTCCATGAAAGAATGCTCAACACTCAGGGGCGGTGGGTGAGATTTTAAAGTGGTGAGGCGCAAACGAATTAGCATACAGCACCGTAGTGAGCGAGCGTAGCGAGCGAGCCTGAACCCCAAAAGGGTGGTTTGGGGGGGTTACCCCCCCAAGAAAATTTAGAAAAAAAAGAAGAAAAATCGTGCATTTTCAAGCAAATTTGAGAAATCAGGAAGGTTAATAAAGCAATTGTGAAAGTGCAGTTATTACATTAATAGATGGCATAACATAGGTAGCTGCTTATTCAGTATTACCACAGAGCTTCATACATTCTGTCCTATTATGCTCAGGTGCTGAATTCAGACTATAAGACTCATGGAAATCTCAGCTCTAAGAGTAGAAGAAGTTGCACAGCAGTGCAATGGTTGCCAGGCACGTTCCGCAGGAGCGTCAGGAACTTGAAGAAAAGTCCACAGTCTTCCCCTACGGCCTTCCGACTCTATTAGACTCTAGAGTAACGAATGGCACGCAAGGGGAAAACAGGGAAACAAAACAAGGAAAGGCGGGGGAAGAAAAACAGTCTTACAACATACTGAATATTAGACTCTAGAGTAACGAATGGCAAGCAAGGGGAAAACAGGGAAACAAAACAAGGAAAGGCGGGGGAAGAAAAACAGTCTTACAATATACTGAATATAAAAGAGGCAGCGCAATGCGCTGTTACCGTGATTCTGGTTGAGCTGAGCTTTGTACACACACTTCACATAGGTCCACGCAAGTACCCCAAATATAAATGGTATAAAGGTTTTCGCAATTTGCCAAGGGGAAAGGTTTGATAGGCAACACAAGCAACGAATCGTTCACCCTGCGGGAGACAGGTCCGGCCAGTGAACAAAGGTGAGCAAATCTGTGTAGTCTCCAAATAGAACAAACACTACAAAACTTTTAAAAGCAGAGATAACAATGCATTTCTTACCTCAATCAGAATTTTTTGTATTCAACAAACAAGTAGCAGCATTCACTTTTTGTAAATGAAATCCGCACGTCTGTCTTTCAGTGTAGCAAACTTGTCAATTACTTTCATGTTGAAGTCCGGTATCTTTTGGACTAGCTTGCTCTCTACAGATAGCATCGCCAAAGCATTTAGTCTTTCCTCTAGCATGGTGTTCCTGAGGAATGTCTTTATGCGCTTTAAGGCTGAAAAACATCGTTCAGCTTCTACTGTTGTCATTGGAGTCGTAATCACAATTTTTAGTAAAGTCACTATCTCTGTAAGTGAGTTTTCCCTATGCAGTTTATGAATTAAACTCAGCAAAGTCAAGGCGCTTCTGGCCTTCCGGTACACAGGCATTCCGTAGAGTACAGTTATCTCAGTTCTCAGCTGCTCTTTTTTGAGCATAGGATATGCTTCCACAGCCTGATTCAGAGCACGCTCAGGGAAGGATTCATCATATTGTGCAAACTCTTTACTTTGCAATAAAGTTGCACTCACCAAATGTTTTGTGAATGAAAAACGTTCTTTTGCCTGCACAATTACAATGTCACATATCTCCTTTCCAATTCGAACCAGAGAGGTGATGTTTTGTCTGCGGTTTGCAAAAATAGAATGCTCCGGCAGTTTGCTCTCTAAATCTTCAACCCCATCTCTCACTTTCATAATCTGTTGTACAAATGCAGATGTATTGGCTTTCACAGAGACAATATCTAGGTCTTTTCTTTGCAACTGATCGTATAACACATCAACAGGAATCATTATGTCATGAAATAAAAACAGTAAGAACTGAAACTCTTTGTCTTGTAGTGTTCTAATAAAGCCATGGGCTTCACTCTGACTTGTGTGATCAAAGTCTGCTCTGGATGCTATGGCGACAAAACATTTCTCAAGGCCCTCCCTCTGTTCAAAGATTAAGTTGACTGTACGAATGTGAAAGTTCCAACGAGTTGAGGATCCCCTTGGTACGCTTTTGTCCACAATCTCATGAAGGGCTTCTGTTCTTTTGGGGGAACGTGTGAAGAATGCTGCTATGCCTCCGATATCCTGAAAGAAAACTCGTGTCTCTCTGATCTTTGATACCGCCTGTTGCATAATAAGATTGAGTTGGTGGGCGTAACAGTGCACAAAATGAGCATTAGGGTACACATCTCAAATTCGTTTCTGTACTCCACTAAGGCTTCCACTCATTACGGATGCACCATCATAGCTTTGTGCGATAAGTTTTTGTTTTTGAGGCAGGTCCGTGAAAATTAAGTCCAGTTGACACAGTATTGCTTCAGTGATGGTTGCTGCACTAGAGTCACTTAAATGCGTGAAGCCATAAAATCTTTCCACAACGTTTCTGTCACTGTCAAGGTACCGAAACACTAACACGGACTGTGTTTGAGTGGACACATCAGTGGTGTCATCAGCCTGAATAGCCACAAAGTCTGTGTTTTGCAACTCTTGCACAATATGGCTTCTTATATTTCGAGCATACAGTCAAGGAGTTCATTTTGTATTGTATTAGAGGTGCCCTTAAAGACTGTAGCATGTGCTAAATGTCTTTCCAAATCCTGGTCTATGGTTGACATTAAATCCACTAGGCCTCGGAAGATCCCAGGTTTTGAGGAAGTTTCTGATTCGTCATGGCCTCGCAATGCCAGTTCGAAAGCACCACAGAAACGAATGCAATCAATGATCTTGGATAGATTTTGTCTGTTCTTATCAACAGCTTCATTGTGTTTTTGAATGGATTTGCGATACGCATCATTTATCTGCTGCTCAATTGGTGCGTCTTCACCCAACATTCCCAGTCTTGTCAGGTTTTCCAGATGATTTCTTGTGAGCGCATGCTTCTTTATTTTTTCAGCGATGTGCTTCAGGTCGACCATTCCTTGCCGTGTCCAAGAAAAGTCACCGCCAAACAGCAAGCAGGGGAAGCAGAACAGAGAATTTCTTATAGGGCACCCTGTAAGCCAATCAGCTTTTGTGTACCAGGCATTTGAGAATGTACGTTTTGACATTTTTCCTCTGTCCTGGGTAGTTTGCTGTAGGTTTATTTCAGGCTGATGAGGTCCTAATTGTTTTATCTGTAGTTTTTGTTCAAGTGGCCGTGACTGGAATGACTTTGTAATCAGCTCTTGTACTGTATTCATGATGGTGTGTTGCTGGCCTTACCAATATATATATATTAAAGAAACCTGTCAGTGGCGTAACGAAACTTGAGGGGGCCCACCTGCAAAGAATATGGAGGGGGCCCCCCACGCTCCGGATTCAGTCAGGAGTTCTCAGGTCGGGGGCCTGCTGCGCATGCACCAGTGGTGGCTGGTGAATTCTAAAAGTGGTGGAACGAAAAGCTGAGAACCAAGTTGAAGAAGGAAGTGAGTACAGCAAGCACACCAAAGTGAAAGAGGTGTGTTCGGGGTTGGCTTTCCCAAGTGGGCCCTTTAACCACTCAAATTTCAGCTTTAAATAAATTCAGTCATTTGTCTCCAAAATATCAGCTTGTCAGTTTATGAAAGCAGACACGTTTTGCTATTAAATACCAGCTTTGCCTTCTTGAAAATTAATTTAAATTTACATAAATCAAGAAGTTATCTTTTTTGTGAAAAAGTTCAATTATTGTCATGAACCACTAAAACACATGATAGATTCCGCCTTGTTTGTTTGTTTGCTTGAAAAGTTTTATATAGCGCTGGCTAGACCCGGAGGTATCAGAGCGCTTTACATGAAGTAGGACATTGTTTCAGAACATTGTTACATCAGTTGTTGGAGTTACAAAAGTAACATGAATTACAAAAGCATAGCATAACATTAGAAAAAAAAACGGTAAGGGGGAAAGTACTTCAGGTGACACAGGAGAGTCAGGCTGGAAAAGGGAAGGCAGACAAAGAATCACGGAGGGAGGCGGTGGGGGAGGGAAAAGACACAACGTGGAGACGAGGAAAACAATGTCCGATGTCCGGCTGGGTAGGTGGCGGCCAAGGGGTGAACCAGAGCCAAACTCCTCTATAGCTGCATAGGACAGCTCCTCCGGGCATCACCCAAAGTTGCTTGGGCACCGCGGTGCGTACAGACAGTTTTGGATTCCAC
This sequence comes from Triturus cristatus, assembly GCF_964204655.1. Taxonomy (NCBI): domain Eukaryota; kingdom Metazoa; phylum Chordata; class Amphibia; order Caudata; family Salamandridae; genus Triturus; species Triturus cristatus. The sequence continues at coordinate 694,396,848 of NC_140588.1, forward strand.
CTTGAATATCTATGTGTCATAGTTGCATGTCATATGCGCCAATCTTATGCCAAGAATTACCGCCATTATGCCGAAGCAAGTATGAGGACTGTGCACCACGCAATCAGACAGGAATTACCACTATTATGCCAGCGCCCGCATTTTACCTGGTTTGGGCTCCATTATACCATGGGTGAGCACATTGGGCCGATATGTGCCACCATTATGGCAGGGCCAACATTATGTCATGTTATTTTATTTATTAAGTACACAATCATGGAACATTGCTGGTGTTGAAATGGGGTAGCTCTGTAGAATCTCACTAGTGGCTGTGACAAGCTCCCCTCTTTACCTAGTGATAGTTTTTTCTACACAAAGGCATGTCGCAGGCACAATGGAAAAGAGAGAGAAAGATATGAACGGCTTCCTTGTTTGTCTCTAACAGTCCACCCCCTCTCGTCACAGCCCTTCCCACAGTACACAAGGACACCCATATGTCCCCTGTACCCTTCTACAGGTCAAATGCATATCAACCATCCTGGAATGGTTACTTATTTAGGGAAGTATGGGGAGAAATTTTAGAGAATAAAAATAGCTTGACCTTTATGCGTGATGCGGGGTATGAAATTGACTATGGGGCACTTGAGTACAGTTCTCTGCAGGACAGCTGAGGGTCACGACTTCAGAGCCCACTGTGTTTACTCCCTGCCCTGTGTTAATTCAAGTCTATGTTGTGCAACCTTATTTACGCCCTGTAGTATTTCATTGTCTCTCATTCACCATTGTCCACCTACTGTATTTACACCCTGTAGTATTTCATTGTCTCTCATACACCACTGTCCTCCTACTGTATTTACACCCAGTAGTATTTATTTGTCTCTCATACACCACTGTCCACCTACTGTACTTACACCCAGTATTTCATTGTCTTATTCACCACAGTCCACCTACTGCATTTACACCCAGTATTTCATAGTCTCTTATTCACCGCTGTCCACCTACTGTATTTACACCCTGTATTTCATTGTCTCTCATACACCACTATCCACCCACTGTATTTACACCCTTTAGTATCTCATTGTCTCTTATTCACCGCTGTCCACCTACTGTATTTACACCCAGTATTTCATTGTCTCTTATTCACCACTGTCCACCTACTGTATTTACACCCTTTAGTATTTCATTGTCTCTCATACACCACTGTCCACCTACTGTATTTACACCCTGTAATTCATTGTCTCTCATACACCGCTGTCCACCCACTGTATTTACACCCTGTAGTATTTCATTGGTTCTCATTCACCACTGTCCACCCACTGTATTTACACCCTGTAGTATTTCATTGTCTCTTATTCACCACTGTCCACCTACTGTATTTACACCCTTTAGTATTTCATTGTCTCTCATACACCACTGTCCACCTACTGTATTTACACCCTGTAATTCATTGTCTCTCATACACTGCTGTCCACCCACTGTATTTACACCCTGTAGTATTTCATTGGTTCTCATTCACCACTGTCCACCCACTGTATTTACACCCTGTAGTATTTCATTGTCTCTTATTCACCACTGTCCACCTACTGTATTTACACCCTTTAGTATTTCATTGTCTCTTATTCACCACTGTCCACCTACTGTATTTACACCCTGTAGTATTTCATTATCTCTCATTCACCCTTGTCCACCTTCTGTATTTACACCCAGTATTTCATTGTCTTATGCACCACTGTCCACCTACTGTATTTACACCCAGTATTTCATTGTCTCTTATTCACCGCTGTCCACCTACTGTATTTACACCCAGTATTTCACTGTCTCTTATTCACCACTGTCCACCTTCTGTATTTACACCCAGTATTTCATTGTCTTATGCACCACTGTCCACCTACTGTATTTACACCCTGTATTTCATTGTCTCTCATACACCACTGTCCACCCACTGTATTTACACCCTGTAGTATTTCATTGTCTCTCATTCACCACTGTCCACCTACTGTATTTACACCCAGTATTTCATTGTCTCTTATTCACCACTGTCCACCTACTGTATTTACACCCTGTAGTATTTCATTGTCTCTCATTCACCCTTGTCCACCTTCTGTATTTACACCCAGTATTTCATTGTCTTATGCACCACTGTCCACCTACTGTATTTACACCCAGTATTTCATTGTCTCTTATTCACCGCTGTCCACCTACTGCATTTACACCCTGTAATTCATTGTCTCTCATACACCGCTGTCGCACCCACTGTATTTACACCCTGTATTTCATTGTCTCTCATACACCGCTGTCCACCTACTGTATTTACACCCTGTAGTATTTCATTGTCTCTTATTCACCACTGTCCACCTACTGTATTTACACCCTGTATAGTTCATTGTCTCTCATTCACCACTGTCCACCTACTGTATTTACACCTTGTAATTCATTGTCTCTCATACACCACTGTCCACCTACTGTATTTACACCCTGTAATTCATTGTCTCTCATACACTGCTGTCGCACCCACTGTATTTACACTCTGTATTTCATTGTCTCTCATACACCGCTGTCCACTCACTGTATTTACACCCTGTATAGTTCATTGTCTCTTATTCACCACTGTCCACCTACTGTATTTACACCCTGTAGTATTTCATTATCTCTCATTCACCCTTGTCCACCTTCTGTATTTACACCCAGTATTTCATTGTCTTATGCACCACTGTCCACCTACTGTATTTACACCCAGTATTTCATTGTCTCTTATTCACCGCTGTCCACCTACTGTATTTACACCCAGTATTTCATTGTCTCTTATTCACCACTGTCCACCTTCTGTATTTACACCCAGTATTTCATTGTCTTATGCACCACTGTCCACCTACTGTATTTACACCCTGTATTTCATTGTCTCTCATACACCACTATCCACCTACTGTATTTACACCCAGTATTTCATTGTCTCTTATTCACCACTGTCCACCTACTGTATTTACACCCTGTAGTATTTCATTGTCTCTCATTCACCCTTGTCCACCTTCTGTATTTACACCCAGTATTTCATTGTCTTATGCACCACTGTCCACCTACTGTATTTACACCCAGTATTTCATTGTCTCTTATTCACCGCTGTCCACCTACTGTATTTACACCCTGTAATTCATTGTCTCTCATACACCGCTGTCGCACCCACTGTATTTACACCCTGTAGTATTTCATTGTCTCTTATTTACCACTGTCCACCTACTGTATTTACACCCTGTATAGTTCATTGTCTCTCATTCACCACTGTCCACCTTCTGTATTTACACCCTGTAATTCATTGTCTCTCATACACCACTGTCCACCTACTGTATTTACACCCTGTAATTCATTGTCTCTCATACACTGCTGTCGCACCCACTGTATTTACACCCTGTATTTCATTGTCTCTCATACACCGCTGTCCACCCACTGTATTTACACCCTGTAATATTTCATTGTATCTCATACACCACTGTCCACTTACAGTATTTACACCCTTTCGCATTTCATTGTCTCTCATACACCACTGTCCACCTACTGTATTTACGCCCTGTAGTATTTCATTGTCTCTTATTCACCACTGTCCACCTACAGTATTTACACCCTGTATTTCATTGTCGCTCATACATTTCTATCCACCCACTGTATTTACACCCTGTAGTATTTCATTGTCTGTTATACACAACTGTCCACCTGCTGTATTTACACCCTTTCATATTTCACTATCTCTCATACACCACTGTCCACCCACTGTATTTACACCCTGTAGTATTTCATTGTCTCTCATACACCACTGTCCACCCACTGCATTTACACCCTTTAGTATTTCATTGTCTCTTATACACCACTGTCCACCTGCAGTATTTACACCCTGTATTTCATTGTCTCTCATACACCACTGTCCACCCACTGTATTTACACCCTGAAGTATTTCATTGTCTCTCATACACCGCTGTCCACCCGCTGTATTTACACCCTTTCGTCTTTCAATGATTCCTTCATGTCTTTCTTCTCTCAGCATCCATTAGCCATCTTGGAACAATAAATTCATAATAAACTACAGCAAAAGAAACATACAATGGTACAGCCAATAGTCCTCCAACCAACGTCAGACCTATTGGCTTTGCCAACGCTTATTAGATATGACATCTTACATGGATTCTCCCCTTCCGACCCACAATGTCCTTCCATTCTTATGTGTGTCCTACTCTCTCCCATATGACTCTGGTGATAGTTTGCTACACTCCAGTCCCATTCATTTCCCTGAATATATCTCTATTATTTTTAGCATTTCGTTGCTGTTCTGGGCTCATTCTATGCATCATTAGACTTTAAGTACCAATTCATAACCTGCTCTTTATTGGATTCCTCAATAAAAAATATTACCAATGTGAATAACAAGACATAGAATTCATAGCAAAACAAACATAAAATAAAAAGTGCACAGCATGGGCAGAAACTGGATACCTAAAATGTATTTAAAAAAAAGAAAATGAAGGTTCTGTGCTGTGGAACCTGGGAATGACTTTCCCCAACTCTATAGTACTCTGGAGGCCCCTAAAATGTGAGTTTTTCTGTTAAGCTGGAGTCAGTGGCGTAGCACGAGCCTCACGCGCCCTCATTTAAGGAGGTGAAAATTGCTCCCTGGCTACTGGTTGGGTACTGAAAGACAGCTATATTCAGTGGGCCCCTCCCATTCCTAGGACCCGATGCCACTGCACATGCTGAACCATTGGTATGTACGCCCATGGCCATAGTCTAAAAGTAAATAAAGGGCTGATGATACAGCGAGTTAATAATACTAGGCAGGTGCCGAGGGTGCCAGCACCAGACAGTGCCAAATTGACACCAAAAGCATCAAATATTACCAATTAATTCTAAGGAGGGAGCAAAAAACATAAAAATAGAATTTTGCTGAAGGCTCCAGATAGTTTTGCACTTGGTCTCAAATGTCGCTCAAAAATGTGCAACAACCACAGACATGTTCTCCCTTCCTTTGCAGCTGGGAAGACCACTGATACAAATGGAATGTGGCATAACAGCCAGAGATGCTGGCTTTGGAACTGGGGGATCATGCTCGAGTCTCAGCGTTGGTTCAACATCCTGTGATTCTGGGCAAATCACTTAATAACCCCGTGCTTAAAAAATAAGTGTGGCCTTGTGTAACCCTCCAACAGTGCTCCTCATCTTTACGTAGCGCCTCTCTCATATGCATTTCATTTGTTGTGTAGCGCTACTCATATCAGTGTAGTGTGTGTCAGTACTTTACACCACGCACACATTATACAGAGACAGTGAATCATACAAGTATGTAAATCAGTCTACAGGGAATGTCACATAAGCCAATGAGGATTACAAGGTGTAGGAATCACATGTCATCCATACTGGTGGGCAGTATATTTTAAGAGGGTTTGGTCTGGGGAAACACAAGCTCAGGATTTAAAGAGTATTCCATGGGGGTCAGCTTTACTGATAAAAATGTATATCTGCCCACACTTACTCATTTTAGCAACATTAGAATAATGAAAGACTGGATAAGTTCTAACTATATCACAAAAAAAGAAAGCGAAGTTCTAACTATACCATTCATGTTTGTCTGCAGCTGTTTGATGACAGGTCATTGGTCACTGTCCTATGTTAGGATTGTAACTACTGAACTGCAAGTAGCACAAGGATCTCTGTGACAAAGGCAGTAACCCACTGAGCTTCCACATAAAATACAGTTCATCTACAATTAAAAACTACTAACAGACAAATGATTTCTCTCCAGCAGGATCATTTAGCACCAGCGTTATCTGGGCATTTTGCATTGTCTTATTGTTGTCCTGCATCAGCCATGATAATGATAAAAACTGTTTAAATGAAGCACACACAAAGTATGTGTCCTGCTGGACCTGTGCATATTTTAAAAAGAAAAACAAATGGTAACACATTCTCTTACCTACACCATTAGTCAAACTTTGTGTCACAGCCTGATGTGATAAGCAGCTGCAGGGGTCAGGAAAGGTGATAGGAATAAACAAACTTATTTTCTCCTGCGCTGCATAGAAAAAGAAATATCCTGTAATGTAACTGGTGCTCGTGTAAAGCGCTCCAATACCTTGGGGGCGAGCTTACGCTATATTGAACTATTTAAAAAAGTATTCTCTGTCATTTTCTACACGTACATCCATTTTCAAACATTCTTGAGCCATTTTTTTTTCTCTCTTCTGTGGAGATCTGGGAACGTTTCCATGTTCACTATCAGCATCGGGGACACTGCAGGCCACAGAGGAAACACTCTGTGCCATCCAGGGAGACTGCGAAGCCAATTGCATTTCCAATGCTTGCTTACCTTCCAATGTGTCCCAGCAGAGTCCTGTCCCTGGAGCTGCAAACCTTCTCCGCCAACACTCTGTTGCCTTGTCCCTTCTCAGAGGCTGTGCCTTGTGGGGAATGCTCTCTCTGGGGCCCCCACCCCCATCCCTTTTCCGGCCTCGCTCTGATTGAAGAGAAACAATGTAACTTGTTACTTTGTTTCTCTTCAGTCCTGCCCTGGGTCAGCGCGAGGAGCTCTGAGCAGGCTGCAGACTGCACCTGCTTTTTACAGCAAGCATTTCTCTCCCAGCTCTTTACCGAAGAGCTGAGGGGGCCCCCTTCACCTAACCGAAGACTGGGGGCCCCCCTCGCACCGCGGGGGCTGCGGGGGTGTTTGTTACGCCCCTGAAACCTGTCAATAATCAAAGTACAACGTATAAGGTGCAGTGCAATAATATCAAATTTCAGTATAAATACATTATACATATATCTTGTGCATTATCCTAATACATCTCAAATGACTGCTAAAAATAGAGCCGTACTGCCTCCTGCCTCTCTGTGCCATAGTGGTTGCTGGAGGCACTGAAAGACACTGCTTGAGGGCCTTGAGAGTGACCACATACATACATAGCCCTAACTCCCATGTAAAAAAATATATAGCATCAGTTTCCTTACCTTTAACACTGGTGTTTGCTGGGTTGTAGCCGGGGTCGGGTGAGAGAGCAGCAAAGGAGGTTGGGGTCCTCTTGTTGTTTGCTGGAAAATTGCCCCAAAATGCGGTAATGTTTCAGGTTGTCAGGTGCTGAAAATGAAAAGATAACAATTTATTTTTAGAAACAGTAGGGTAATGAAACAAAGACTGTGGGGAAAAAACATAACGCTCCAATTTTTTCTTTGCAGTTTGCATCCACCTCTTAGATGACAGTTAATAGCTCTCTGTTGTATGTTAGGATTTTAACTTAGAAACTGCAAGTAACAAAAGGATCTCTCTGACAAAAGCAGTGCCTCACTGACCTATTTACATCATATGCATTTTGTGATCTGCATCAGGTATATATGTGGAGAAGGTGGAGAGGCAACGGTGTTAGGATTGGAGAAAGCGGGGTGCTTGGAGGAGGCACAAGTGCAGAAAATAGAGGGGGAAGTCTTTTTGCAGTGACTTCCTGGAGCTCTGAAGTGGTATAATTTCGACAAGGATCCATGAAAACTCATAGCATGGGAATGGAAATATGAAATGATGGGCAACCCTAGAAGGACGACCAACACCCACATCTTTTACATTCAGTCTTGGCAGTCCTATCCGCAAAAACAAAGTCCTACAGGCCTTGTTTCTAGTTCATATGACTCCTCCAGACTATGCTGCCCCTCCCATGGTAAGAAGAGCACATTGGTTGCCCCGGCTATCCAGATCAGTGCCACGCCTCATCTGTTGGGAGTATCAGGGTAATGTTATTATATCCTGAAAACTGCTAACTTATTCTGAAGATAACTTAATTTAAAACAGAAACACCAATTGGAAAAAAATGAATTTGGCTATTCCCATATGCGCTGACCCAGGATCCACGGCATAAGTTTGCAGAAACATGGAAAGGCTGCAGGCAATAGGAATTTCAGCAATGGTGTAAATTGCAGCTAAACTGAAGAGTGAGTCAGAGCGATAAAACTTGCTTTTTACAGATCCCAATCCTACAAGATCCTTCATGGAAGGGTCCTTCGTTTAATTGTTTTTTAACATCTGCATTGCCGCAGGTTCTGGTAACATGTCAGGTAGCATAAGTGTGAGTTGGTTGCAAGTGTGTGCACTGGGGCGAGAGACTGCCGAAGCGGTTCAAACTGATGTGGTTTGGGAATCTCTTTTGTTCTACTCTTAACTCGGTCTTCCTTTACATTCTCTGTTCATTCCCTTATTGTTTTAGTGGTTGCAGAGACAGATATATAGCAATTCTGTCTGTGCTCTTTGACATAATGGTTAAATTGAAATTAGGGATTATATGTATGTGTCTGGTTATGTGGGTAAGCTTTTATTAATTAACAGACCATGTACTCAATAAAAATAAATTGAAACCTAAAAACAGACAATTTCTCCTATAATGTTTTTGTAATGGATACGAAATTTCCCACGGTCCCACCATGTTGGTCTTAAATCGTATTGGTTTCAGCAGAAGGCTAGTCGCATGGTTATATAATGCCTTACACCAATACACGAAGATGCTCCAGGTGAGACAAATATAACAAAAATAGAAGTGGCTTTTTTACATGCAATGCTGACTGATTATATTGTGAACATTTTGATGATACTTAATGTAATGAATTTTGAAATGGTCTTATGAGATTTTATATTGTTAAATAAAATTATTTGCATTATTTTTTTATAAAAGGACAGATATTTTTTCAATAAACAGGTCTCACAGCGTGGCTGGTAGCATGAAAGAGTGTTGATTAAATGTTTAGTGAGGAAAAAGAGTAATGATAAGTGTATAAGTATATATTTATTGTTGATAAGACATAAATAGGAGACAAGCTTTTAATAATCACCCGAAATGGTTTTGCTCTGGGAATACACCTACTTATAAGTAATTCCTGGTGGGAGGCACTGGCTGGTGCCTTTCGACACACAATTCCTCACAAAAAATGCTATGTGGTGTCAGGAGTACTGACATGACATCGACTCTTGTGACTTCATATAGCCCAAGGCCATAACAGAAATAGAGGCAAAGGTCTTCTCAATAAAGAGGATCAAAGTTCAAGACCCCTCGAAGGGATAGTTCGAATTCTTAGCACAAGAAACATAACATAAAATTCTCCTTCTTACATCACAGATCGGCGACCCAGAACACAGGCCAGAAGAACCATAACAGTGGAATCCGTACAGCCTCATGTAAGTTTAACTCTTCCTGCAAATAGTGGGGCTCAGATTGAGGCCTCTACATAAGTAAAGATGTAATTTTTCATATGCAGCCCAAACAAGGAACCTCTGCGAGCCCAATGTGTGATGTAACAAGGAGAATGATCTTTTATATTTATAATGGCGGATGCATTAAAAAGGAGGGCAGCTCTTAGCCCCTTTCTTAGGAGAAGCCATGAAGAGTATAGAGGTTATAAGCCCACATATAAGAGGAATGCAGACCAGTGACCAGCCTTAGCTTCCTGCCAGAGGAATGATATGTAAGAAGGGGTACCTTAAAAAACGACAGTATGTTAGTTGTAACTTTTCCAATACCCCAAGAGTGAGGCTGCTAAAGAGGTCCCTAGAGCCCTGAGGCTTGAGCCGACAGTCGTCCCTACAAAGTATTTCCCCACAAATACATCAGAAAGTGCGTGCCACTTCAAGGCAGGGCTGGCGACCAAGAATGGCAAACCCTGAGAAAAGCTTCCAGCAGCACGGGCACAAAAGGCTAATGGCAGAGCAGCGCTTGTGAGGGAATTTGCGCTCTTACTGCGATAATAGCCTCGAGCTTTGAGCGGTTTCAGTAACAGAAAGCCGACTTTGAACGCGCACCTTCAATGCCTGCTCAACATTTCTAAAGCGCGGCGCTCGAGAGGTGCCGTGAGTCACCCGACAGAGGTCTGCTGCGGAAGGCTCATCATCATCATTTACGGTCGCGATACCGTAATAGTATATACATTACCTAATCACCCCAAATACACAATTACGCTCGTAGCGGCCATTATGACTGACTATTAGCTCAATGGAGTAAATAAAGACATGTAACGCAGACCCACAATGACACACACTGTGCTCATGCAGAGCTCGCCCCCTCTCCCCCCCCCCCCCCTTCAAGGCTGCCAAGAGAGGCTGCCCTCGCAGAACATATAAGTGCGCGGGATTTACCATATACAGTATTTCACAGTGACATGTTATGAGAGCGCTCTGTGCTTTACTGTGGGATTACCGCTGTACCCTTACATGGGTTTCTGGATCAACCATCGGCATCTAGTAGCTATAGCATCGATCAAACCAAGGCGGAATGGACGACAACGAGTGCCCAAGCAACGGCAGCACTGGAGCTGCCAGGGTCAACTGGCAGAGGAGAGCAGGGTTACAGGCAGCGACTGTGCGAGGTGGGAGGCAAGCCGGCGTGGGGAGCGCAGCGCATACTGGGGGAATCTGTGATTAGAATGCACAAATCCTCATTAACAGACACTACGTAGAGGCTCCACTATAGCATTCGATCCCGTTGCCGAGGCTATATCTGTGCTCAGAGGGCCATTTCCCGGAGGCCGGAGCTATAGGCCCAAGCCACAGGAGAGAGAGGGCCTATCAAGAAAGAGGCCTTGAACAGCTACTATACACCGAGGCAAAAGGACAGGTGTACACTACAGATGTCGCCGGTATACGGTAAACCATAAACATACTACAAGTACATACCTCTCTCATCAGTGTCAGTTTTGAAGCGACGAGGTCCACGAGGCGAGTGATTCCGGACCGTTACCACCAGGCTCAGGCTGAACCGGATTCTCATCCAACGACACTGCAGCCCAGCGCCGCGCGCCGCAAATGGCCAATCACTGCATGACTACATTAAGTCAGAGACAGTGATTGGCCATTGTGCAGGGCGGCTGAGCCACCCACGCTCGGCATCCAATATGGATTGCCCCTGCTGTGCTGCGCGGTCACCGGCCAATCAGCGCCAGGATTGGCTTGGAGGGCACACTAACTGCTCGCCCTGTCGCCCTTTTGCTGCCAGGGGCTGCCGCCAGCATAAGCCTGTACCCCCCCCCCCACTAGCTAATGGGGCCGGCCTGGGTGCGCATGCTCGGGCAAGTTGCTGCCCGAAGCATACATGCGGGGAAAAAAACTAAGACCTCACACTACTGACTCACAGTGTCAATCATTAAATCACCAGCCCGCCCCCCCCTGCTCTGCGCACTCCCGATTCAGTCGGGTGCTGCCCGGCGGCGCCGGAATAATTTTGGTGCTGCTAACTAAGTAAATGTAAAAACATTTATTTTAATTATTTTACCGTACGGCAGCCGTGGGTCCAAGCAGCAGGGCTGGTGGGGCTACGCCCCTACGCCCCAATGGACGCACCGCGGCTGTTAACACTTCACTTTGCACATTATTACACAATCTAATGACCAAATGTTAACATGACAAAGGATTATTTGTGGGTGCGAACTACTCATGATTATAATGCACCCTTACAAATGAAAGAGCAAAATCGAACACCATCAAGACCAAACAGGACATTGCTAAATGTAGTAAGGTAACCTAATGTTTGCCTACAGGATAGGTAAGCCTCACAGTAATGATCAACAAATGTGGGAATGTTTTACTATCATGACATGTAAAACCTAAAAACACATGTCCTACTTTTTTTTTTAATACAATGCACCCTGCCCTGTGGGCTGTTTAGTAAGGGTGGGCGACAATTTCCGTTCCGCTCGTGGAAATTACAAAATTTCAACATTTTCGCATTCCGCGCGGAACGCGAAAATGTCGAAACTTCCACGATCCGCGGCGGAACGGAAATATGCAGTTCAGGATTCATTCGGGCACGATGCTCCTGTCATTAAACCTCAACAGGAAGCACTTACAGATATAAATAAAGCAGGTGCCCGAGTTAAAGCTCAAATGTTGGGAGTTGGGAGTATCAGGGTAATGTTATTATATCCTGAAAACTGCTAACTTATTCTGAAGATAACTTAATTTAAAACAGAAACACCAATTGCAAAAAAATGAATTTGGCTATTCCCATATGCGCTGACCCAGGATCCACGGCATAAGTTTGCAGAAACATGGAAAGGCTGCAGGCAATAGGAATTTCAGCAATGGTGTAAATTGCAGCTAAACTGAAGAGTGAGTCAGAGCGATAAAACTTGCTTTTTACAGATCCCAATCCTACAAGATCCTTCATGGAAGGGTCCTTTGTTTAATTGTTTTTTAACATCTGCATTGCCGCAGGTTCTGGTAACATGTCAGGTAGCATAAGTGTGAGTTGGTTGCAAGTGTGTGCACTGGGGGCGAGAGACTGCCGAAGCGGTTCAAACTGATGTGGTTTGGGAATCTCTTTTGTTCTACTCTTAACTCGGTCTTCCTTTACATTCTCTGTTCATTCCCTTATTGTTTTAGTGGTTGCAGAGACAGATATATAGCAATTCTGTCTGTGCTCTTTGACATAATGGTTAAATTGAAATTAGGGATTATATGTATGTGTCTGGTTATGTGGGTAAGCTTTTATTAATTAACAGACCATGTACTCAATAAAAATAAATTGAAACATAAAAACAGACAATTTCTCCTATAATGTTTTTGTAATGGATACGAAATTTCCCACGGTCCCACCATGTTGGTCTTAAATCGTATTGGTTTCAGCAGAAGGCTAGTCGCATGGTTATATAATGCCTTACACCAATACACGAAGATGCTCCAGGTGAGACAAATATAACAAAAATAGAAGTGGCTTTTTTACATGCAATGCTGACTGATTATATTGTGAACATTTTGATGATACTTAATGTAATGAATTTTGAAATGGTCTTATGAGATTTTATATTGTTAAATAAAATTATTTGCATTATTTTTTTTATAAAAGGACAGTTATTTTTTCAATAAACAGGTCTCACAGCGTGGCTGGTAGCATGAAAGAGTGTTGATTAAATGTTTAGTGAGGAAAAAGAGTAATGATAAGTGTATAAGTATATATTTATTGTTGATAAGACATAAATAGGAGACAAGCTTTTAATAATCACCCGAAATGGTTTTGCTCTGGGAATACACCTACTTATAAGTAATTCCTGGTGGGAGGCACTGGCTGGTGCCTTTCGACACACAATTCCTCACAAAAAATGCTATGTGGTGTCAGGAGTACTGACATGACATCGACTCTTGTGACTTCATATAGCCCAAGGCCATAACAGAAATAGAGGCAAAGGTCTTCTCAATAAAGAGGATCAAAGTTCAAGACCCCTCGAAGGGATAGTTCGAATTCTTAGCACAAGAAACATAACATAAAATTCTCCTTCTTACATCACAGATCGGCGACCCAGAACACAGGCCAGAAGAACCATAACAGTGGAATCCGTACAGCCTCATGTAAGTTTAACTCTTCCTGCAAATAGTGGGGCTCAGATTGAGGCCTCTACATAAGTAAAGATGTAATTTTTCATATGCAGCCCAAACAAGGAACCTCTGCGAGCCCAATGTGTGATGTAACAAGGAGAATGATCTTTTATATTTATAATGGCGGATGCATTAAAAAGGAGGGCAGCTCTTAGCCCCTTTCTTAGGAGAAGCCATGAAGAGTATAGAGGTTATAAGCCCACATATAAGAGGAATGCAGACCAGTGACCAGCCTTAGCTTCCTGCCAGAGGAATGATATGTAGGAAGGGGTACCTTAAAAAACGACAGTATGTTAGCTGTACCTTTTCCAATACCCCAAGAGTGAGGCTGCTAAAGAGGTCCCTAGAGCCCTGAGGCTTGATCCGACAGTCGTCCCTACAAAGTATTTCCCCACAAATACATCAGAAAGTGCGTGCCACTTCAAGGCAGGGCTGGCGACCAAGAATGGCAAACCCTGAGAAAAGCTTCCAGCAGCACGGGCACAAAAGGCTAATGGCAGAGCAGCGCTTGTGAGGGAATTTGCGCTCTTACTGCGATAATAGCCTCGAGCTTTGAGCGGTTTCAGTAACAGAAAGCCGACTTTGAACGCGCACCTTCAATGCCTGCTCAACATTTCTAAAGCGCGCGCGCTCGAGAGGTGCCGTGAGTCACCCGACAGAGGTCTGCTGCGGAAGGCTCATCATCATCATTTACGGTCGCGATACCGTAATAGAATATACATTACCTAATCACCCCAAATACACAATTACGCTCGTAGCGGCCATTATGACTGACTATTAGCTCAATGGAGTAAATAAAGACATGTAACGCAGACCCACAATGACACACACTGTGCTCATGCAGACCTCGCCCCCTCTTCCCCCCCCCCCGCCCCCCCTTCAAGGCTGCCAAGAGAGGCTGCCCTCGCAGAACATATAAGTGCGCGGGATTTACCATATACAGTATTTCACAGTGACATGTTATGAGAGCGCTCTGTGCTTTACTGTGGGATTACCGTTGTACCCTTACATGGGTTTCTGGATCAACCATCGGCATCTAGTAGCTATAGCATCGATCAAACCAAGGTGGAATGGACGACAACGAGTGCCCAAGCAACGGCAGCACTGGAGCTGCCAGGGTCAACTGGCAGAGGAGAGCAGGATTACAGGCAGCGACTGTGTGAGGTGGGAGGCAAGCCGGCGTGGGGAGTGCAGCGCTTACTGGGGGAATCTGTGATTAGAATGCACAAATCCTCATTAACAGACACTACGTAGAAGCCCCACTATAGCATTCGATCCCGCTGCCGAGGCTATATCTGTGCTCAGAGGGCCATTTCCCGGAGGCCGGAGCTATAGGCTCAAGCCACAGGAGAGAGAGGGCCTATCAAGAAAGAGGCCTTGAACAGCTACTATACACCGAGGCAAAAGGACAGGTGTACACTACAGATGTCGCCAGTATACGGTAAACCATAAACATACTACAAGTACATACCTCTCTCATCAGTGTCAGTTTTGAAGCGACGAGGTCCACGAGGTGAGTGATTCCGGACCGTTACCACCAGGCTCAGGCTGAACCGGATCCTCATCCAACGACACTGCAGCCCAGCGCCGCGCGCCGCAAATGGCCAATCACTGCATGACTACATTAAGTCAGAGACAGTGATTGGCCATTGTGCAGGGCGGCTGAGCCACCCACGCTCGGCATCCAATATGGATTGCCCCTGCTGTGCTGCGCGGTCACCGGCCAATCCTGGCGCTGCATGCAGCGCCAGGATTGGCTTGGAGGGCACACTAACTGCTCGCCCTGTCGCCCTTTTGCTGCCAGGGGCTGCCGCCAGCATAAGCCTGTACCCCCCCCCCCCCACTAGCTAATGGGGCCGGCCTGGGTGCGCATGCTCGGGCAAGTTGCTGCCCGAAGCATACATGCGGGGAAAAAAACGAAGACCTCACACTACTGACTCAGTGTCAATCATTAAATCACCAGCCCGCCCCCCCTGCTCTGCGCACTCCCGATTCAGTCGGGTGCTGCCCGGCGGCGCCGGAATAATTTTGGTGCTGCTAACTAAGTAAATGTAAAAACATTTATTTTAATTATTTTACCGTACGGCAGCCGTGGGTCCAAGCAGCAGGGCTGGTGGGGCTACGCCCCTACGCCCCAATGGACGCACCGCAGCTGTTAACACTTCACTTTGCACATTATTACACAATCTAATGACCAAATGTTAACATGACAAAGGATTTTTTTTTTTTTTTTTTTAACAAAGGATTATTTGTGGGTGCGAACTACTCATGATTATAATGCACCCTTACAAATGAAAGAGCAAAATCGGACACCATCAAGACCAAACAGGACATTGCTAAATGTAGTAAGGTAACCTAATGTTTGCCTACAGGATAGGTAAGCCTCACAGTAATGATCAACAAATGTGGGAATGTTTTACTATCATGACATGTAAAACCTAAAAACACATGTCCTACTTTTTTTTTTAATACAATGCACCCTGCCCTGTGGGCTGTTTAGTAAGGGTGGGTGACAATTTCCGTTCCGCTCGTGGAAATAGCGAAATTTCAACATTTTCGCGTTCCGCGCGGAACGCGAAAATGTCGAAACTTCCACGATCCGCGGCGGAACGGAAATATGCAGTTCAGGATTCATTCGGGCACGATGCTCCTGTCATTAAACCTCAACAGGAAGCACTTACAGATATAAATAAAGCAGGTGCCCGAGTTAAAGCTCAAATTCAGTAACGCATTAATCAGCACAAAAGATTCGTGAGCACGGTGGAGGCTAGGCAGGTGTGCTTTCTCCCCATATCTACCGTCAACAATTTGCTGTAATCCTTGATGGAGGTCTGTGCATCCATGAGTTTCTCGAGCGCAATCCCTATGTAGTTCTGACACCAGGAGGTTCTGTCTCCTCATCTGCTGCTCTGGTCGGTCTCTGACCCTTTATAAACAAGAGGCATGTGAACTGAATAGAAGCCCCGCACGTTTGGCCGCAGCCCACACACCAGCGGTGTGCAACGTCTTCCCGCCCTTTCCCCACTATGATGGACAGCTCACTCGAGGGACCCCGGCGCCCATCGGCGCGGTGGCAAAAGTTACAGACACACATGGTTGCTGGAGACAACTCTTCTGGCCATTTACGCAGCTGTAGTGTAGGAAAAGCACTATGCATTTACCCACCGAGGTAGCACTTACTGATTAGCCAGTAGAAAGTACTCCAGTTGAGTAGAGGTATTGCACAAAACGGTGGCATCCTCTTCCATAAATATACAGGGTAGGATTCCTTCTGGCACGATGCTCCTGTCACAAAAATTAAACCACAACAGGAAGCACTTACAGATATAAATAAAGTAGGTGCCCGAGATGAAGGTCAAATTCAGTAACGCATTAATCAGCACAAAAGATTCGTGAGCACGGTGGAGGCTAGGCAGGTGTGCTTTCTCCCCATATCTACCGTCAACAATTTGCTGTAATCCTTGATGGAGGTCTGTGCATCCATGAGTTTCTCGAGCGCAATCCCTATGTAGTTCTGACACCAGGAGGTTCTGTCTCCTCATCTGCTGCTCTGGTCGGTCTCTGACCCTTTATAAACAAGAGGCATGTGAACTGCATAGAAGCCCCGCCCGTTTGGCCCCAGTCCACACACCAGCAGTGTGCAACGTCTTCCCGCCCTTTCCCCCACTATGATGGACAGATCACTCGAGGGACCCCGACGCCCGTCCGCGCGGTCGCAAAGTTACAGACACACATGGTCACGGGAGACAACTCTTCTGGCCCTTTACGCAGCTGTAGTGTAGGAAAAACACTATACATTTATCCAATGAGGTAGCACTTACTGATTAGCCAGTAGAAAGTACTCCAGTTGAGTAGAGGTATTGCACAAAACGGTGGCATCCTCTTGGGTAAATATGCAGGGCAGTATTCATTCTGGCACGATGCTCCTGTCACAAAAATTAAACCTCAACAGGAAGCACATACAGATATAAATAAATAAAGCAGGTGTCCGAGTTGAAGGTCAAATTCAGTAACGCATTAATCAGCCCAAAATCTCCACAAGCACGTGAAATTTTGCGTGTTCGCAGAGATTTTTTTGCAATTTCGTGAAATTTTGCGTAAGGCAATTTCACAAATTCCGCCCACCCCTACTGTTTAGGGCATACTTTTGGGGTAGCTTATAGGTATTAAAAAGTAAGGTTTAGGACTGTCAAAATGGCTTCTTTTGCTAGGTCTAACTGGCAGTTTAAAACTGCACCACAGGCTTCAGTGGTATGCCAGAGGCATGTTTTAAAAGGCTACTTTTAGTGGGTGGCATAATGACTGCTGCTGCCCACTAGTAGCATTTAATTTTCAAACCCTGGGTACCCGTGGTACCATATACAAGGGACTTAAAAGTAAATGAAATGTACCAACCAGGCGTGAGCCAATTGTACCATTTTCTTTATTTTTTAATGAAGATTTATATAGCGCGAACTCGACCCCAAGGTATTGGAGCGCTTTACCTGAACACCAGTTACGTTACACAAGGACACATTCAGGCACAAGGAGATTAAGTGATTTTCCCAGAATCACAGGATGTGGACGTGACCCCGAGGCTCGAACCCTGGTTCCCAGCACCAAAGTCGGCAATCTAGCCGTCAGACCACATCCTCTGCCCAATGGCTTAGGGGACTTTAGCACTGGTTAACAGTGGAGAGAGTTCTAAAAGCCAATAGAAATGTGTTCAGAAAACAGGAGGGTGAAGGCAAAAAGATTGGGGGTGACCTTGCAGAGAGGGCCAAGTCCAACAAATACTTACGAAAGTTGTTCAGAAAAAGTTGATGAATCATAGGTGATTGCAAGATTCCTAGCTAAGGAAGAAAACAGAATGGAAATGAAAGTGAAGGGAACAGGGAGAATATCTATAGCTCAAGAAGAAGGCGAAAGAGAATCTTAATTTCATTAGAATTGAGTTTCAAGAAATTCAACAACATCCAGTTTACAATGGCAGAAAGACAGGCGGTGATCTGATTACAAAGGAACTGAGCAATAGATCTGGGAATTCCTGGCATAAAAATGTGAGTTATATCAAAAGAGCAAATACTGGAAGCTAGCAGAATAGTACAGATAAGAAAAAGTCATGGACCAAGCACCCAGCTTTTTTGTCTTTTTCTTTGTTCCTTGGGCTGGCTTCATGGTAGTCTTCCATATCAGGAGCCAGGAGGCCCCCATCTCTACTGCAATAATATCTTTCACAGTAGGCACATTCTCCCCACGCACACAACACCAGGGCTCAGAACCTCACACAAGCTCTTCTCGAAGCACTATACTTTCTATTTTTTTCCCCATGACTCAGACTGCCTATGCCCACTGGTGGAAGACTACTTGTGAGAAGGTGGCCTGATATAGGCTGTCCACTAGTTCTAGTGGGCACCTTGTATCAGTCCAAACAGCCCCTTATGGTGATAGGTTAAAGACAACCTTATGTGAAAGCTATCCTAGTGGTAGCTATGGAGAGCAGCCTTCAGGCTAAGTCTTGAAGGAATGTAAAGCAGCTTGTTTTACCAGTCTATAATCTCTTGAATGAGCAAATGAAAAAACAACCACACCAGGTATATATTTAAAATATATGTATTTAAGATAATACACACCCCTCTAGTCTCTTTATGAGACTGGAGTTCGAAATACTTCAGTTACAAGTATTTAAGCATCAGTAAAAGCACAAATACACGTTTGGGCCCTAGGGGCGTACCCAACCATATAATAAAAAAGTGGTATAAGAACCACTACTGAAATAGGCAGTATGCCTATTGCCTCTAGAATCGCTGGGACCCCAAGGAACCACCCAAGGTAGTGACACAGGGGACACACGGGAGCCGTATGCAGTGTAGAAACACGACCGCTGGTTCCTATTACTTTCTATGGGGAATGTCGCGGTTGGAATTTTAAAGATTAGGGACACTTCAAATCTAACTAGGACTAAACCCTTTTGGACTTAGACAGTTCTAGGGCTAGCACCCTCGAGAGTACTGGAGTACTTGAGTTACCTCACCCAGGGAAGCCGGGTGCATAGGTGTCTTTTGGTGTCGGGTCGCGTCGTCGATTCCAATGGAAGCCTGCAAAGACCTGCTGCTGCCGTGAAGAGGAGAAGTGTCCGGAGAGATCCAAGCCCGGATCTAGGATGTAAGGAACCTGAAAGCAGAGGGGACAGAGTCTGGGTCACTTTCCAGTGACCTAGGGCAGGATGGACCAATGCCCACAGATGTCGGGTGCTTCAGGTGAGTTGATGGGTGTCTTGACTCTTCAGTCACGAGGTTCAGGAGGCGTTGATGAAGTCCATGAGCTGGATTCGAGCTGTCCCACAAAGTCTGTCGAGTGCTGCAGTATTGGCAACCAGAAAGGACCCAACAAGCCTTGGCAATGGCAAGTCTCAGGAAATCAGAGAAAGGACTGCGGTGCAGACAAGCAAGGTCTGATGGACTCACCCATCAAAGGTAAGTAAGAGCAAGACTGGAGCAGCCAGAAAAGCCCAAATAGAAGTGGAGTTTCCTTCGTGGGGACCTGCTAGCCAACAGGCTAGTGATCGCAAAGGAGCCTCAAGCGGTCGCACTTGGAGATGGCCCACGGGTCACTCGTGGAGTGGAGGCCAACAATCTTCAGTGCAAGAGGTGCTCAAGGCTGGGGCTACTCGGAGCCCAAAGCACAACTTCAAGGATGACCAGGTATGTGTTGTTGCTGCAAAAGTTCACGGTGTCCTGGGGTCAAGGTTCCACATCACCCACGATAGCCACGGGCCTCAGCTTTGCTGTGGACTCAGGGTAACCTCGGGAAAGTCTGAAAGTCTACCTCTGGTGATGCAAAGACTTCGGCGTCCGGCAGGAGCTTCAGCAATGCAGACCAGTCAGTTGCTTCTTTGGTGCCTGCCAAGCAGGGGAGTCACTCCTTGACCCCAAGGGAGATTTCTTCTGTCTTCTAGTCGAGATAGAAATTCGACGGTCCAGGATATATGGTTCAGAGGTTCGTTCAGGGTAATCTAAAGTCCTAGGGACTGGATTCCTATACTTATACTAAGTTTAGAGGATGGACTAACTCTAAGACCCCACCTATGGGTGGGCCTGGGGTGGGGGTGGTTACACCCCTTCCCCCTTGTCCAGTTTCGCACCAGAGCAGGGGCTGAGTGCCCCTGCAACCGGTTTGAACTGGGCTATGAACAGGGACACCTTGAGTGCCCCCAGTGCAGGACATCAAAGCACCAGAGAGTGCTCCCGCCCAGCCCCAATACACATCAGCCTGTCTGGGGAGGTGGTTACACCTCCCCTCGACAGGAAACCTAATGTCCAGGCCTCCCCTGCCGGAGTTTCGGTCAGCAGCAGGAGGCCAGACCCGTGTCTGTGACAGAGGCATCCATTTTGTGATGCCAGGGCTCAAGAAAGTCCTACCGGGTTTAGCCAGTGTGAACATGTCTCTCCCTCTAGAAGTGTGGAATGCTACCCCCGCCGCCAGAACTGGCGGGGGGGAGGTAGTATTCCAAAACGTTTGACACAAAACACAACATGTTTTGATGCAGCCACTCCAAAGTTAGCATTTACCGCGAGGTTATAATGCACTTAAGAGTATATGGTATGGCTGTATCACAGAACAGGCATAAGGAAGTATTTCCGAATGCTGCAGAGGGGCTCAGCTCATGCTTGGGCACCCTCACACATAAAACCAAGCACTCTGCCTTCAGGATTGTCAAGGCCTGCCATAGGAGTGGCTTATAGGTTTATATGTGTCTGTATAAGGTAGTGATATAGGTAGTCTATACGACAGTAAGGGGTGCAAGCACACCCTTACCCAGGTCGCAGTAGCAGACCTGTGGTGTCATTTTGGAGTGCTTCCCAGGGGTGGCATAATACATGCTGCAGCCCCTGGTAGGCCTCTGAGGTACCTATGCCCTAGGTACATAGTATACCACATACTAGGGGCTTATAAGGCACTCCAGAATCCAATTAGATATGTACCTAATGTACATGGAAACCATTTTAGAGAGGAAGCAGCTAGGCTGTGGTCCTGATTAGCAGGGCCACAACCAGACTAAGGTCGAAAAACAGTGAAACACCAGCAAAAAGTGGGGGTACCCATGTGAAGCAGATCCTACTCTCTTACACTACTCTTTTAGCCAGGAGCGCCCAGAAGCTTTCATACACTTCTGCATCTATCCTGTGGAGAGTGTCAGCAGAGCATATGCCTTTATCCACTATTAAAATAATAAACACCAGAAGAACAGTAAACAGTCAGAACATATATGCTAAAGCGTGCATTTATAAAATGTTGCAAAGTAATGCTAAATGACGATGCATGACATGCAGATCTTAAAGGAATTTACCACCTTACCTATAGCTTTCTTGAATGCGGAGGTAAGATCTGACTCGGACAAAGCACTACTCGACCTTCTACTAACGTCGGCTGTGAAAATGGTCCTTGCCAACTGGAAGAACACACGTAAGACGTCATACAAAGACTGGATAAACTGGATCACTCACCTCAGGGGGGCAGATGACATTGCACTACCAAACTCTCTGTGGAAGCCTTCATCCAGGTTGATGTGGAATTCTTTGGACACTTACCTTGACTCCTACAAACCTCCATAGACTCTACTGCAGGCCTTTTCCATAGATCTTTTATCTTGAATAATGTATCATGCTTATTTTCTGTATCTAATTGCTACTTACCGCACTAAACTGCTATACGTTAGGCCTGCAAAAATTTGGATTGTTCGGGTGCCAACATTTTTCAGAAGCTGTAAGTAAAAGATATCGCTAGAATGCCCTCCATCTTTTCTGGTTCCTTCTCTTTCTTCTTTCCTCTTTTCTTTTCTTTCTGCCTGTCTCTCTTCCTCGTTTATTGTTCATTAGGGTTAAGACCGTGATACTCTTATAGGCGTAATAACCTCACCTTACACTACTATATGTGATATGTTTACAGCACAGATATCTTATGCTAACGCTGGTACAGTATTATTCTCTGTCTGTTCTTGAAAAACAATAAAATACTTAGAAATATAAAAATATTCCCAAGGAGATTGCTGTTTCTACTGCGTACTAGTCAGCAAACATAGACACTAGATTAAAGAACCGTTTTTAACTTTGAAAACATCGCCACACCAGAGCACAAATACATGTTTAGGTCTCGCTGAGTCCAGCGCATGCGCTGGCTCGGAGAGACATTTTGTATGTGGGATTTTCAAAGTGCTGCTGGCTGGCCTAATGCTTGCGTTCACGCGGTCGTGCACGCGTGCAGCCGGCCGCCAGCAGCACTTTGAAAACTCATGCGTCATCGCGATCACTTCCGCTTTCAGAGCGATCACGATCGCGATGACGCACGCGCACACACAACTCCCGTTTCTCCCCCTCCCCCACCACATATTGCGTCTCCGGCCGCTCGCTCGCGGCCAATGCTTTTTATAACTTTTTTTGTGGAAAACATGACACTAGTGAGACGGGTAAAGCGCACCTGAAAAGGTTGTTGAAGGAAAAGCTTGCTAAGAACTGGTAGCTGTTCTGGGAAACATTCCTTTCCAAGCTGGAATAAAGAATTCTTTTATGCAGATATTTACCGCTTTGAAGAACCTGCTATAAAGATTCCTCAAAACGAAAGTTGTTTTTAATTTGGATGAGCCTCAGTAACAAAACGTCTACAGCAGTACCCGTTATGCAAAAAAGGCATTCGACTGCCCTTACCCATATCTCTCCTAAGTACCCCTATCTCTAGCACTAAATCTTAACCACTTATACCAACCCCAAATCTAAATAAATTCAGCTTTAACCTTGACCTCTACGCTAACCTTTTCCCTTCAGTAACCATTACTGGTTCCATGCTTACCTCTCCATTTTTGTCAACTTTTTTTTGCTAGGGATAAAACGAAGAATATATTTCCATTGTTCATTTTATTTTCGTTATATTGACCTAAAAAGTAGAAGTTGCCTGACTACTTTTCTTCATACTATTTTCCTCATAATACTATGCCTTCATAATGAGATATTCAAGACATTCATATTTATAACTCACTGTAGTGCCAGAGTGTCTCTCTTCTTATTTATGAAGAGTTGAGGAACTGTAGGCTGCCTCAAAATATATGTGATCAGCGAATGAAGTATTTTTTTTAACCCACAGCAAATCGGTAGTTGCCATTGGTTACGAACCACTTCCGGTGCATGGGAGTTTGAATGGCAAGTTTCACGAAAACCTACTAGGAAATGTGGGCTAATTATTCTAGAATTCCTTAACCATATGCAGCCGTTTCTGGTTCGCACTTCCCATTTCGTGCTTTCTGTCCCATTATGTTACATTGAAACTCAGAAGTTGATATCGGCCCAGACCCGTCCATTTCCTGTTGGACCGGAAGGATTGCCCGAACATTTGCTTGCGCTAACTTTGGTTGTATGTATAAGGGGTGTTTTTAACTGTGACTTTTTTTTAAAAGGTACTTTCAGGCTCATCCTTATATGCATTCACAGACTTTATAAAAAGTTGCATAATCAGTGAATCCAAATGTAGGTACATTTATGGTAAATACGATCAAATAGGAACCAATGCTTGACCCACATGATAAGAGTTGGGTTCAGTTGTGTGAAGCCATAAGACTGTAGCAGCAAAGGCCGTGTCATTTACTGACCTCTTCACCCTATCTGCCAATCACAGCATCCACGTTATGGAAGAAGGATTGGGTGGACACAGAGGGTACATTGACGAGGGTACAAGTGGCTCCGTGGGCTTAAAGTGGTGCCCAGGGCAATAGAAAGGATGGTAAGTTGTGGTATAGGCGTAGTAGTATTATCTTTTACTATATATTGCCCAGCTATCGACCAACAATATGAGGCTGAAGAGGAGTTTTGTGATAGGTCATAGGTTTTTTCAATTAAGGTCATGCATTGTATTGGACCACATGGCTCTTTGACGTATTTTTTTAACTGATGATTCCTACGTATATAATGCTTACAAGCACCTGGCACCTTGAAGCAACCTGTATGGTTTTCTGTGTGCTACGATAAATGCAGCTTTATTTTCAATCTTGATGAATTCTATATGTATTGGTTTTAATCGGATTGTAGAATGTTTTCACATGGCACTTTGACATATATATTTTTTTTCGCTGATGAATTTTCACACATACAATGTTTACAAGTACTCAGCACTTTGAAGTAACTTGTATGGTTCTCAGCGGGTTAGGACAAATGCAGCTTTATTATCTTATATTTTTTTTAACTCTGATGCATTTTATGTGCATTAGTTCTAATCAAATTGCTGAATGAATCCATACTGTATAATAATGTCATATTGCAGGATATGTACTATAATGTGTCATTTTGTGAGGATTTTTTATTAATCAGACAATAACATTTAGGAGTGCCTGGAAGTTAAGCTCTACATCGGACGAGTTGCCATGTTACGCTTCAATACTTCAAATGCTTCTCTTTCTGCCTGTGCCGCCCTGTTCCACCCCTCTCACCTACTCTCTGCCAGATTCGGACTCTGGCTCCTCGGGCACATCTTCCTCCTCCCCAATGGTTCCGATCAGATCTGCGAGCCGTGGCATCCTGAAAGGACAGGTTCCCTGTTATGTTGGGCACTAGGCCCGCATGCTGTGCGCAATCACTGACACAGGACACTTAGTTAGGGGTAGTGGGAATGGCCACAAGCACGTGCGCTCGGCCCTTTTATTGACAGACGTCACCTGACACAGTGACGTCTGTGGTGGGTGGGTGTACAGTGTAGTACAAGGAGTTGGAACACTAGAACGTGTCCATGCACGGACACTACATCCCTCCCAATTTTTAATGACGAAAACCCAAAGTCAAAATTCAACCTGTTGGAGAAAGAAAGATATACACAGATGTAATACAGTGACCAAACTTCTGCAGAGTCTCTTACGCCTCAGCTGCTTGGAGTCACAGACGACGTTCTTCCTGCTGCGGAGACCAACAGTTCACTGTGGCACCAGCCATGGGTGCTCGATGCTCGATGGATCCTGTCTGTTGATAGCTCTGCCTTGAAGTTGTCCTCACAGTCTTTTCTTCACTTTACTTCCATGGCGACAAACGCAGTCTGAGTTCTTGTGGTTCACCGCTAGACGTTGCTGTTCATCTTTCAGTCCTGTCCTTTTCTTCATCGGTAGCATGTATTCTGCTCGGCAGAAGACGGGTTGTTTGCAAGACACCCCTCTCACCATGATGCCCCTCTCACGGGTGTTCCCCTGCCACGGGATATCCCTGAGGCCCTCTTCATCAGATTTGTCCTGGGCTGAGTGTCCTGTATCGTGTTACTCCCACGCCGATTAGTGCGGGTGCGGAGGAGACGACAAGTCTCACCTCAGATTCCGCAGTCAGACCTGGAGGGTAGCTGTTGGCTCCTGTCTTCACGCGCGATGTCTTCATCCTCCTGGGACCTTTGCTGGAGGGCGGCTGATGACCATCTCCCGTCGCGGGGATGCTCTCTCACTGGCATCCCTGAGGCCTTTGCCCCTGAGTCACCACGGCTGGCGTTGTCCAGTGTCCGTGTGCCCCCAAAGGTGGATGTTCCGAACGGTCCGGCCTGCTCACCTCTGCAGATCCCAGGTGTGCTGAAAGCATCGTCAAGCAGATGGTCTTCTCTCCGTGCCACGGGTGTTCTCAGGACTTACGCACAGTGTTCTGACACTTGTCGCCTTCCTTATCTTTGAGGTGTGAGTAGTCTTGCCACACTCCTCTCTCTTTCCTCGGTTCTAATCTCAGTGAGGGTGTCGAGTCACTCTGACTTCTCCTCCCACTCTTAACAGTGGCCAACGTGCCACGGATCTATTTCCTTCTTCTCCTCTTCTTGCAGTGGCAACCGTGCCACTCAGATTTCTTCTTTCTTCTTTCCTTGTAGTGGCAGACGTGCCACTCAGATCTCTTTCTTCTTCTTTTCTTGTAGTGGCGGACGTGCCACTCTGATATCTTCTTTCTTTCGCTTCACGACCTACTCTGGACCGTTTCTGTTCTCCTTTTGGTCTGGCCAGGCTTCTCCATGCAGCGCGCGCACTCTGCACGTGTTCCCCCTGGTCTTGTCCTCGTCCGAGGACACTCTCTCCATATTCCTCATCATTCCGAGTTAGGGTCGTGACCTTCTCTTCGTCTTCTTTTCACCAGCTACTTTGGTTGTTGAAGTTCGTGGGGCCATACTCTTGGTCCTCTTCGTTCTTGAACTTCTCGGACCACTTGACGGTCCATTCTGCCGATCTCTGGCAGGACACCTTCGGTCTTTCGTCAGACCTCTTGTTCCGTAGTTTCACTGACCCGTGCGTCGGTCACCTCCTTTTGCAACCCCTGGCGGGTTGGCTTCTGTGTGTTGACCACCTGGCTGGTCATTGGTTGGTGTGATATTCACTTTGACGCGTGCGTCGGTCACCTCCTTTCGCAACCCCTGGCGGGTTGGCTTTGTGGTGCGACCATTTGGCTGGTCGGCTTGGCCTTTGTGGTGCGACCATTTGGCTGGTCAGCTTCACGAGGTGCGTCACGTCGTGTGACTACCTGTGTCTTCTGACTTGTCGGGCGCTGGTGCGTGCTTCTCTTCGTACCGTCGTGGTACATCTTCAGTGTAGCGTTGCTCCTTGCGCCGTGTGATCTCTGGTTGCCGTGCACCCACTCTTTTCCTTCTGTAACTGTGGCAGCGCTTCAGACTGCGCCCTTTGGTTGCTTCCTTGGATGCACGTGCTGCGCACTTCCTTATGATCCTTTTTTGAGACTTGCTGCCTGGTCGCGTCTCTTCAAACCTTGCCACCCAAGGCTGGTGCACTCTGGTGTCTTCACTCTTGCAGCGACTACCCCTGGCCAGTAGGCTCACTTGTCGGCGTTTGCCACCCCGGTGTGGACTGTCGGGCATAACCCCACTCTGCTTTTCTGTGTTGCAGCTTTCCCCTTGCTGCTGTGCATTCCACGTGGCGCCTTTTCCACCTTTCGCTGTACTCCACTTGCACAGCATGAACCTGCCTCTTAATGCCGATCAATAGTATGCCTCAGTGCTCTTCCTTGTGTCCCTGGTGCTGTTGCACTCACTGCCCCCAATGCATTCGCACCTTGATTATTCCAGGGAGGCAGTACCTTGAATGGCCACTAGATGGCGCTGCAGTTTTTTTTCCTTGACTGGGGTCCTGCAGCTCTACTGCTCCACGCTGCAGGCCTCTTGCAGTGCTTCTACTGCTTCCTTTGCCTTGGAAACGATCACCCGTGGAGCAGAGAGAAGGAAGGCAGTCCAACTCCTGGTGAGTGCTTTTTTCTTTGTTGTTATTCACCCAGGCTGTGCAGGGGGCACCTCGCGCTTCACCGCGCCGCCGGCCATCCGCTGCCTGTGCTTTGCTCTCCCCGCCCGCAGCAGCAAGTTAGTACATACGCTGCCCGGGGCGGGGGAGAGTTGGCGCTGATCTGCAGGGCAGTCCTGATTCCCGCTCCTCGCCCGCAGCAGCCCCGCTTTGCTCATACGCTGCGTGGGGAAGCGGGCAGAGGAGACGGGGTTCACTACCTCGGTGCAGCAACAGCGGGTGGGCTCCGCTTTTACCTTCAGTTCATTCCTCCCGCAGGCGTACTCGGTCTTGGGCTGTGCCGGCGCTGTTCTCCTCCTCGCTCCCCCGCTATCAGCTTTACTGGCTACACGCTGTGTGGGAGCGGGGGAGGGTTGGCGCTGCTGCCTGAGCCTGCCCGCTCCTTTCCGGGCAACGTCAGTGGCTCCTCACGGAACGGGGGAGTGGACAGCTAGGCAGCTTTCGCCACAGGCTCACCTTCGGCCCGGCTGGGCTTCCCTTCAACGCGGGTGAGCACCCGCTACGACTTCCGCCCGTTTGGGGACCCTCAGTCGCGGCCGATGCGGGTGGGCTCCGCTCGTCTCGCACTTCACCTCCGGCTTCTGTGGACGGGCAGCAGGGTGATAACGGCGGCTCAAGGACTCGCCGCGTGGTTCTCCCTCATGTGTCGCCGCGCGCTCGCGGGCAATCCAGGTGCAGGGTGGGCTCCCGGTCACCTTCCTCACATTGGGGGTCACTGCGACGCAGCCGATGCGGGTGGGCTCCGATCGGCCTGCTCCTCCCCTCATTCACCGGGCTTGTCGCGGCCGATGCGGGTGGGCTCCGATCGGTCCGTTTTCTGTCGGAGTAACTTCCCCACAGGGGCACACGGCGGCTGGCACGACTTCCTCTTCTCCACCCTGGGGCGCGTTGCTCGCCCGCAGGACGTTGCGGTGGTGCGGGATGGGCTCCGATCACCGTCCTACTCGGCTTCACACTTCCCCCACGAGGACAATGGGAGGCGAAGCCACAGCACACGTGGGATAGGACCCACTCGTTGCCATTGTTATGTTGGGCACTAGGCCCGCATGCTGTGCGCAATCACTGACACAGGACACTTAGTTAGGGGTAGTGGGAATGCCTTTCTGGCGCGAGGGAGGACAGGAAGGCTGGCAAAGTGGAGGAATGGGGCAGCCAACACAAACAGCAGGGGGTGTGGGGAAAATGCGCTATGACACGGAGTGGTGTCTGCATCGCAGCATTTTTTTTTTCTAGCGTGGGTGGGAATGCAAGCAGCAACACAGACATGGGAGGGAGGGTGAAAGAGTAAATAGCAACAGTGACAATTTGGGGGCAAGCAGCAACACAGAGGGAAAGTGGTTGGTGGGCAAAAAGCAACATGGTAGAGGGAGGGAGGATGTGGGGTGGGGCAAGCAGCAATATGGACAATGGAGGGTGAGGAGAAAGCAGAAACATGGGTGAGGGAAGGTAAGAGTGGGCATGTACACAAGGGAGCCATCTGAAAAAGACACACTGGTAGAGTTTTTTATCGCAAAGAAAAAAGTAGCGCCTAGAAAAACTGAGCAATGGAAAGACACAGGTAATGTATTCATGCTCCAGGAGAGAGACAGACACGTGAAGAGTAGAGAAGCCTATGTCAGCTGACCAATAAGAAGCAAGCAAATGAGAGTGACAATGAAGCCAACCAAGGGTAAGCAATGGGCAGCATCTAAGCCCACTGCTAATTAAAAAAAAGTGTCAAAGAGACAGCACATGCACAGTCTTCGGGAGACCTAACCAGCACCTAGCAAAAGTTCAGACGTGGCATTGTACCCCATCCAGCATAAATGCAAAACAGCTTTTGCTCAAATTTAGCACATGCATAAAAACCTAGGTGATGATTTCAGGGTTTGACAAACTTTATTTACTTCCTAACTGGAGACCCCATCAAACTTCATACTTTATTTGGGGGCTGGCCATGTGGAAGAACACCACTTTTGAATGAAGCCTCATGTTTCAGGGGCCTCTGCCTTCGCTTCATTCAAAGCTAATATTAACTATTTGATTCACCAATTGGTGGATGCAAGACATTCAACCAGCAACTCCTCACTCCTGCATGTAGACAAATTTCGAGCAGATTGTCACACATATAGAGCTGAACATTCAGACTGTGCACTCTGATTATCCCAGCTGGTGGTAACATGCACATGGGAATATCTTATTCCACTATACCTCAGTATCTGGGGATGCAATTGCAGTTATAATGGGACTTATGAGAGAGGAATGGCTCATGCCGTTGAAAAGGTGACCCTCCATTTTAACTTTGGTCTGGAATCTGTACAGGAGAGTTTAGCCAGATGCCAACAGATGCAATGACATCAGGATCACTGGTTGACCTTAATCCTGTGCGCATAGCAATTTCTCCTTGCCGTCTTTAAGGTCTAACTTAGAACCTAAAACCTGATTGGTTGCTATCCAGCAGTCCTTCTCAATCAATATATTCCTCCTGCTGGTGACAGAGACTGAGGGCCCGATTACAAGTCTGACGGTGCGGTGGCAGGACCGCCCCCCGCCACACCACCAAACCTGCTGAGAACCGCCCGCCCTATAATTACTTTTTTTTGTCATTGGCGAGCATTTCCTTTGCTGTTCCCACGGCTGTGCCTATAAAATGGATACAACAATGGGAACGTCAAAGGCAGTTCCTGCACGCCATGGACTGAAAAGGTAATGTCGTGCTGGAACTTCTGTGCACTCACACAAGGGGCACATATTGTACCCCTCTGTGTGCATATACAAGGTGTGAGGCACAAGGGAGCCTTGCAGGGTCCCCTTTCTCTCCTCACAGCCACTGTTTTTATGGAGGAAAGACCTCCATGAAATCAGTGGCGGGGATAAAAGTCGTAATATGCTTGGTGGGCCCGTGGCGGTCCCGCGAAGCATATAGATGCCACTGGACCGCCGTGTAAATGCCAGGGAACGGCGATTCCCTGGCAGAGTCGGTAGTCCCAACGTGATACGATCACTAGGTTCGTAATATGGTGGTCGCAGACCACCATGCCACCACGAGTCTGGCAGTCCCGGACCGCCAGATTCGTAATCGAGCACCGAGTGTTTATGAGCAGCTCAACATCTTCAGGTATATCCTCTTGCAAACAGGATGTGGTGATCAGAGGTTCATAAGTGTTGATCAGCATGATGGTGTTGTTACTAGCTACTCTAAGCGCTCACAGATGGCTACTCTTTCCAGAATGCTGCAAACTAGTGGAAACAATAGAGACTCATTTCTACTATATTTTTCCTCTCTTTAGTGACTAAGGGACCACGCGAGTGGATGGAAAAACCCACAAGCCTGAGTTCCGATCTTGAAACTACTTTATGGCCCCTACTAAAGGTGCACCTAACAAATGGCTTAGCAAAGTTTCAGTAATCTACTACTTTGAGAAATTTCTATACCAGGAATTGTCAACCATCATATGCCCATATATTGTAGAGTGGGGACAACACATCCATCCGTGCAAATCCTTAAAAAGGCTGTTATTTTATCCTACACACGTCTTGAAGAAATCTATAAGAACAGTAGTTTTTTTCATTCAGTCCTTTAATCATCCTAGATCTGTTTTCACTCTTGCCATATGGAGTCTTAACCAAAATCATCTGAGCTGTTCAAACATAGTCCGGCCAACACCCAATAAGCTTCTGACCAACCCTTAGGTAGGTATTTATAAAATCGTGCAATCGTCACCTCACACTCTACTTCACATCTCCATGTATAAGAATTGCTATGATACCAATCACATGGTTTTATCTGGCCAGGTGTTATGAAATATTTGCCTCTCGATCCACCAAGCTTCCAGTTTAGAAGCTGCTCTTGTATCCAGCAACTCAATGTTAATTGAGTAGCTCCTGATTATATTATAGGTCTCCGGGCATACACCAGTCTTGGATTTGGTTTAAATTAATTGCCAATGTTAAGCAGTAGCCAAAAAGCATACATAGGATTTAGGTAATAAAAAGGCTACCAAATACATCGATCCCTACTTTGAGAAGTTAGTTTAGAGTACCTTTAGAATTTTAAAACTTGTTCTAAGGGGAGGCAGAGTCTGCATCAATGAGTGGATCTGGGTATTTATTACCCCACAACAATACCTCAAATAAGAAGGCTGAAGGATATTGTCTACTCTAAGCCTCGTTGGTTTCTAAGTCTCAATTAGCAAAAAAGCAACACACCCACATCAACCAGATTTAACATAAACAATTCCCTAGTGGAGTACACTTCAGGAACAGTTATTCTCTTATATAATCAAGTCTGGGAAAGTTCCATCCTCTTGGAAAGGTGCAGTAGCTCATCCAATCTACAAAAGGGGCCCTAAGCAAGATCCAACCAGCTACAGAATAATAGCACTCCTAGATTTTGCAGGGAAACTATTTGCCAAGCACCTACTGAACAAACTAAAGAATTTGGCAGAGGAACAACTGTTAATGATGTGTACACAAACTGGATTCCGCACCAGTTGTTCAACTGTTGGCAACATCACAACACTGACTCTACTTGAAAAAAATAATTTACAAAGATATCAATGCTATATGCCTGTTTTGTGGATTATTCCACCGCTTTTAACAAAGTGAACAGTAAAGTGGAAAATTGACCCTTATCTGATGCATTTTATTGTTGAAATGCATACTCCTACATGGCTACAGGTTAAGCTATCAACCAACAATACCCTGACTTCTAAATTTCACACTGAGAACGACCTCTAACAAGGTTGTATTCTGGATCCCTTATTATTTTCCTTGTACATCGACAATTTAACTGAGTCACTGGAGTTGGATCAGGGCATTCCCTTCAGCAGAGAGGGACAGAAATAGTGTATTAGGCCTATGCCGATGACTTGGTGATTCTGTCACAAATGCCAAAAAGGTCTACAACATCAATTAAATCACTTGCATAAATGTAACTTGAGAAGGGAGTAATTGCTAATTTTTCTAAAATGAAGATCATGACTGTAGGAAGCTGGCTCTGTATGTGATATTATCACTAGGTGGTAATACCGTGCACGGAGTCCAGGGGTTCCCCAAAAGTGTACAAGGCTCAATGTAAAACCCAAAGTGCTCTATTAGTACTAGTGTGGGCGAGCAGCCTTAGGCCTAACACAGAGGAGAGTGAGACATTTATTGCACAAACCTGATCAATAATGAACACATGACTCAAGAAGGAGATCCAGACCAATTTTTAGAAAAAAATTATGCTTTGTTTTTATTTTATAGTAAGACCAAGTCCTTCTAGTGAAGGTAAGTGTATTTCAATTGAAGATACTTTTCACGTTTAAAAGTTGACAGTGCAATATTCAAACAGTTCAAGATTATCCTGTGGAGGAAATCAATTGAGGGATGTATCAAGCGAGTATACAACTTACAGTTCCAGTCTTTGAGTGGTCAGACCCACACAGTGCAGGGTCGGTCGTGGAGGACTGGGGAACCAGTAAGGTGCGGATTTCAGTATCTTCGCCGAGGCGGTCAATACCGGCAATTAACTTTACACTCACGGTTGGTTGGGGCTATGAGCGGGATAGGTTTTAGCTGACAGCCAACACAGTTACCATCGTGGTTGCTGCCAGTAGTTGGCTGGCTGTAGATCGGATGGGGGTCCACCATCATTGGATCTTCTCAGAGAGATCGCAGTCGGGCAGGAGGAGACCGGCAGGCCCACTAGCAGGAGGGTCCAGATTCTCGGGCATGGAGCTGTGGGTAACTCAGGTCATGGGGCGGAAAGGCCCAGAGGATCCCTTAAGGTCGTAGAGGTCGTCCAGTTGCAGTGCTTTCTTCGTGCAGGGCAGAGATCTTTGGTAGCACTGAGTCACATTGACACCAGTGTTGGTCCTCAACTGCGGTGGTTCTTGGAGTTTGTTTCTTCTTGGACAGGTCCACTGTCCACGGGAGATTGGAGTCTTCGTCAAAGGCAGCAGTCGTCCCAGCATTTCAGAGGTTGCTGGATGCAAGACGGGTCGCAGGTTCGCAGAGGCTGGTAGGGCTGGGGACAAGACAGTCATCATCTTCAGTCTTTGCAGGGTCATCTTCTTGCTTCTTAGGTCGTCACAGATCTGAGGGTCAGGTCTGGGGGAGCTGCCTAAATACTAAATTTAGGGGGCGTTTTAGGGGAGTAGCAGGTAGGGCCAATGGGTACCTTACCTGGGGTGGCTACACCCTCTATTATGCCACCCTCCTAGGGGAGGGGGCACAGACCTAGCTCTGATTGGAGGGGTGCCCCCATCTTCAAGATGGCGGGGACTGAAAGTTATGCTTCACCTTGCTTCCCTCCACCTTAGAGGTGGGGTTGGCAAAGGTGGGCACACCTCCTATTTTTTCGAATTTTCTCACCAGTTTTCCCACCCAAAGTAGGGGTGTAAACCAGGACCTGCCATCTGCTGCTAGCAGCAGAGGCTGGGAGTCAAATTACAAAGGTGGCAGGCCTTTGAAGCTTCCCTCTTCGTGCACTAGCCCATCCTGAGGGAGGAGGCATGACACTTCTGCCCAGGATGTGCATTGTTTCTGGTCCCAGAGAGCAGGGGCTCTCTACTCAGGGGTCCAGAAACATGTCTGGTTGTGGCTGGCTGCTGCAACTGTCCAGAGACCACACCAGGGTTGGTAGGGATTTAGGAGGCACCATTGAGGTGCCCTCTGGGTACATGGTCCAAAAAATCCTATAGTCAGTAAAGCCATCATGGTGCTGTGGAACTTGTGTGGTAAATAATTTAATTACCGGGACTTAATTTGATGCAGAAACATAATAAAAATAGCTCAGTAAATAAGAGGCAGAATCCGTGGTATTAGAGGTTCGGAATGGGCTTTATTCCAATGGACGATTCGAATCGGTTGCTCCAAGTTCCATCACCACGAAGGTTCAGGAAGTGAAGTACATACATTATTGATAATTAATCACTTTTATACAATAGGCATTACAGTGGAGCAAATGCAAGAGGCGTAACAATTGATAGCAAAGATAACATTTCACATGCGTAGCTGAAGGAGGCGTAATTGGGAATAACAAGGAAACGTCATTGGTTGTGATGTCACATATGGGTGGACCTATGAAATAATTTCGCAATGTCAGCAGAAATACTTGGCAGAAATGCGCGCACAGCAGCATGACGTGTGATTGACGTGCAACTAGGGGGAGAAGGGGACTTGACATTTAGCTCTACATGTGGCGACAGAAGTCTGGAGGGTCAAGTCAACCTAATCCCAAATCATATCTAACATCCTATGTTTAAAGAACTACGTTATCCAAAAGAGAGGTCTCTTAGAGTAGAATCTTATTCTATACTGACTATACTGACTGTTAGTGCGTGTACAAGCGTCTAAGTGTCTACACTAGATGCGAGGGCAGAAGTCTTCCATAGTAATAGGGCTATGAATTACTTGCATAAAGACGGAGAAGCCGGGCCTTTGTTCGGTAGCTGGAAGAATGTTTACTGAAACTACTAGACAGGAATGCATTGGGCAGGGAGCGGAGCAGATAATTTCGAAGGTGAAATACAGTTTCTTGGCAGGCAACAGGCTGATGTCAGGCTTCGTGAGCCGCGCAGGGAATGAGACAAAGTTCATGGTCACAGATGCAGGCTCAGACTGGAGCTTCAGAGGCAGAAAGCAAGAAAAGCTTGATGACAGAATCAGGGCCTACTTGCCTGGACTGTAAAATGGCATAAGTGAACCATATAAAGCCGGTGGCCTTTCATACTTAGGAATGGAATATCCGGCCTATTCATGGCGGATCTGAAAGAGGACATGTTGACGGTGGACGCACATGTGTTTGCGTCTTCATAACTGGAACTGGAGGAAACATACATGTACTTGTGATTCATACATGAAACCGTTGGGGTCCAAGATAGGGGACATAACTGATCATAAAAATCCATATTTCCACATTCCCTCCTTGTCCCCTACTTGCCCGTCAAGAGATATCAATCTTCATCAATCCATTGATCTGTTCATATAGCATCATTTGTTCTTCTTTTTTCTTCTGGGACGAACGAGATCTTGGTGGTGGAATACACGATGTGGCACACAGACCACAGATCGCTGGTCCACATTGTAGGCATAGACAGCAACTGAATAGTATGAGAAAGCCAATACCTAGGAAGGATAGGACCTTCCATCCAAAGGTAGATAATACACTCCAAAACCAACCGGACCAAGTCCAGGTGCCTGGATTCTGGTGTATCTGGCTTACAATCTTATGAAGGTGAGTTATGGCTTTATATACAGATGGCGAATTTTCTGGTATGAAAATGTAACAACTTGATCCGATGACCCTACAAGCTCCGCCCCTATCGGCCAGGATGACGTCAAGGACAAGACGATTTTGAAGCACAACAATCCGCATAGCAGACTGCTCTTCTGTTAAATTGCCTAAGGCGGAAATAGTTTCATTCACTACTGCTTCAAGGGTTCTAGTTAATCTACGTATCAGCTTACTATTAGTAACGGTACCTATATAGGGAAAGAGACCTTTATTGAAATCTGTGTATTTTTCCCATGCTGTTTCAGTGTAATCGACAATTGGGAGATCTCTCCTTTCTCTATTGTGTACTAAATGAGTATTTCTGTGATAATCAGGAGGAGCTAGGAAAACAGGTGGCAAAAGAAATCCAATGTAACAGGTACCATCCCAATCTAGAGGTAGGCGTACATATGCCGTCTGACCACATATGAAATAGGAATGGCGGGAAGCTCTAAATGTCGACTTGCCTTGATCACTGAATTCTATTACAGTGGTGCATCTACTATGGCCCATATGTATGGAACCATTCTTTCTTACACATAATTCACCCTTTACTGGAAATATTGACATAGCGGGCAAAATTGGAGTAGCTTCGGATTCGACATTTAGGATCATAAGATTAAGCGTAAAATTACCTAATCCATATACTTCATTTTCTAGATCAGTTCCTGTTCTCTTGGGAAGTCCCTCCTTGTTAGGGTAGCAGACTTTAAGTAAAACTGAGTTTAAATTTCCCCATACCCAGTTGTCTTGATAAACTGCAGAATTTGAATCTAGGGGATTAATTAAACTAAACCATGCTCCACAGGAGCCGTTGTGTGTGAATGGGTATGGAAAGAGAGGTAGAATTCCTTTATAATTCTGATAGGGAGGGAGTCGGCCACATATCCAACAATTTGTAGCATTGCTAACCTGATGGGAATGATGTAACATACTAATAAACGTGTTATTGCGCAGCGCAAATCTATAAGACAACTCATGCGGAGGTAATTCACTAAAAGAATGTTCAGCAGTAACATTATAAACATGTCTAGAAATAGGATAATATATGTGCAACAATATACTTGCAGTAATTATTAAAAGACTTAAGAAAAACAAAATTAATAACGTCACTGTGCAATGACTACGCAGTGATTTACAGTATGCATGTCGTTTCAACATTTTTCGGGTGTTTTCTCTATTCAGATCTAAGGGATACATGTCAGGGACAAATTCAACCGCTTCACCTTGGAGAGGACTTAAACAATCAAATTTCCCGACCGGTTAGATATGAGTTTTAGTTTATATTGTTCGTGACTATTTGATTCAACAAAAGGAAGTTTTGAGTCAATGGGTGAAGACACACGAGGTGTGGTGTTTACGTCCGATGGTAGTCCATGAAATTTCTTGATATGACTTGAATGTATCCAGCCTTTTCTGCCTTCGATCTTCACGGCTGTCCTTGTGGTGAGCAAGACCAGTTGCGGTGACTTCCACCTAGGATCCAGCTGAGTCTTTCGATCAAAGTTCCTCACGAGGACCAGATCCCCCGGAACTATGTCATGGGGTTTCACCTCAGTGTTGTCAGGAAAAGCTGCAGCTACCTGTGAACGACAAGATTGTAGTGCAGACATCAAGGAAGCCAAATAATCTGTCAGCATATTACAGTCAATATCAGTTATTTTGCGTGGTATAGGCGTCCCCCACATATTTGGTGGTCTGCCAAAGATCACCTCATACGGGGATAGCCCTGTTCGAGAGTGTGCTACCATTCTCATGTAAAAGAGTGCAACTGGTAAGGCTACTACCTAGTCGACACCTTTCTCTCTGCATATTTTGGACAATCTGATTTTCAGGATCTGATTATGTCTTTCTACGAGACCTGCTGCCTCGGGGTGTCGGACACAGTGGAATTTCCACTGATAGCCTAACAAAAGTGAAACGTGTTTCATTAGTTCGGATGAGAACGGCTGGCCGTTATCTGAGTAGACAGCACGTGGTAAACCGTATCGTGGGAAGAATTCTCGAACTAACTGTTTGGCAGTAGTCGGGGCAGTGTAATCTGAAACCGGGTATGCCTCTGTCCAACGGGAAAGAGCACAGACAACTACGAGAACATATTTGAATCCTCGACATCGTTCCATCTGGATATAATCCATCTGGAGCACTTCAAAAGGGTGATCAGGAGACTGAAATCCACCCTGTTCTACGGGAACGCTTTTTCCTGGGTTGAACTGACAACAGATCATACAGGTACGAACTTTTTGCTTGGCTGCTGCTCGTAAATGTTTATTGAACCAAATGTGTTGGATGCTGTCTAGCATAGCTTTTTCTCCTAGATGCGCTGGACTATGTATAGTGTTAATAATAACTTGGACCATTGAATCAGGAAGGAACCACACAGATTTTTCCTTCGTCATCCATCCTTGATCCGTTTGGATCCCTCCTAATTCAGTCCATTTCTTTATTTCGTCTGGTGTAGCATGCGTCTGTATGTCAATTACATCAAGAGCGGGATCTTTAATCGTCATACAATGTGTTGGCGTCGGGACTATTGTCTTTGTCATGTCGAATGTTCGAGTTTGAGCAGTCTGTTTAGCTGTTCTGTCAGCTAGATCATTGCCTTGAGAAATGATATCAATAACTTTCGTATGAGCTTTACATTTCATAATTGATATTGCAGTGGGTAGATGTATTGCATCTAATAAGGCATGAATGAGGGGTCCGTGCTGAATGTGGGCACCGTGAGAAGTCAAATAACCTCTCTCTCGCCACAGCACGCCGAAGTCATGTACAACTCCGAATGCATAACGTGAATCAGTGTATATGTTGACTCTTTTATTTGTGGCTTGAATACAGGCTTGTGTCAGAGCGATGAGCTCTGCGGCTTGAGCTGACAAGGTATTTATGCAATTTGTTTCGATGACTTCAGTGTCTGTTGTGACTGCGTAAGCGGCCACTAACTCTCCTGTACTTGTTCTCATACATGAACCATCTACATACAACGTTAGGTCTGGGTCTGACAATGGGACATCTGTCAAGTCTTGTCTGGGTTTCGTCGTGATTGTAATAACGTCAATACAGTCATGAGCTAGTGGGTCTGTTCCAATTACGGGTAAAAGTGTGGCAGGATTCAATGTGTTACAACGTCTGATTTCTATATGTGGCTGAAACAATGTTAATTCATACCCTGTAAGTCGCGCTATAGTCAGGTGTTGTGTTTGCGTTCTATTCACAAGAACTTCTACTGCATGTGGTACTTGAACTGTCAATGGATGTCCTAACACTATGGCATCGCTTTGTCTTATTGCTAAAGCTGTTGCTGCCACTGATTTCAGGCATGCAGGCAAAGCCTGAGCTACGGGATCTAATGTACTAGAAAAATAAGCACATGGTTTGTGGGATCCTGCCTGTTCCTGTGTGAGTACTGACAAAGCAGTACCTTCGCGTTCTGTAACAAAGAGTGTAAACTGTTTATTGTAACATGGTGTTGCTAAAACCGGTGCTTGACATAAAGCTTTCTTTAAGCTTTCAAAAGCTTGTGTATGTTCCTGAGTCCAAGGGAGAACAGTCGATGTGGCTGCCTCCTGTGTTGTCAACTGAATGAGTGGTTTTGCTAGAAATGCATACTGAGGGATCCACTGCCTACAATATGAAGTGAGGCCTATAAAAGCCCGCACCTCCTTTTGTGTCTTGGGTATTGGCATGTTAGCTATTAACTGAATGCGGTCGGGTGTAAGCTGCCTTCCCTCCTTGGACAGCGAGTGTCCAAGATAAACAACTCGCTGGACACAGAATTGCAGCTTAGAAGGGGACACCTTGTGCCCCTTTTCGGCTAGAAATTGTAAAACTGTCAGTGATGCTTTCTCACATTCAGGTTCGCTTCTAGCGGTGATCAGCAGATCATCGACATATTGAAGCAGGGCAGTGTTTACTGGCATGTGGATACTGTCGAGTTCTCGTTTCAGTGCTTGGCTATAGATGCTGGGGCTTTCTGTAAATCCTTGAGGTGCGCGTGAGAATTTAAAGCTACGTCCATTTAAACTAAATCCGAACAAGTATTGGCTTTCCGGATCTATAGGGACGCTGAAAAAGGCATTCTTGAGATCAATTACAGTAAAGAATGTTGCTTCAGAATCAATAGCTGTCAGTAATGACGAGATATCTGGGACCACAGGGAATTGTGGCACAATGCACTTGTTTAATTCGCGCAGATCAATAACCAATCGATATACTGGCGGGGCCTTCGGATCTGTTCGTTTAAGAATCGGAATTATCGGTGAATTACATACATTGGAGTCTGTTTCTACAACCACTCCTTGGGCAATGAGCTCGTCAATGATTTGTAGTAAAGCCACTACAGCATCTGGTGGTAACTTGTATTGTCGCATTCGTGGTAGTACCACTCCTGCCTTTAGTGTAACTCGATATGGTGTGATATTCATGCAACCAACATCAGTAGGGCCTTGTGCCCATAGATGTGTAGGTAAAGTCTGCAGTCGGGTATCCATGTCTCGAGACACATAATGACCTTTGAAATCACGTAAAAACAATCTTACTCCTTCCGGAGAACAACATATTATAGCTCCTAGAGCTTTCAGTGTTTTTATACCTAACAAGTTTTCTGGACATGATTTAGTAAGCAATAAATCTGTAGTTCTGGTCAAGGGTCCTATCGTAAGTGGAAGAGGCTGTGATACTTCATTAACAATAGGTTTTCCTGAAAAACCAAGGGAAATATTCTGTGAGCCTGAGAGGGGTGCCCCTGGAACTTCACTACGTTTTATGGTTGTTCGACTTGCCCCTGTATCGAGTAAAAATTTTCTATCTTGGCCTAATAATTCACTATGTACATAAGGTCCTTCTTGGTCTACAGGGACCTCGATAAGGGGTAAGTCAACTTCCCTCTCTAGGCTGGTTCATGCATATCGTTGATAATCAGGATAGTCATACTGTGCGGTCTGGTACAGCTGTCGTGTCGTGGTTTGTGTGGCAGCAACAGGCAGCGCTGGTGCAGCTGGCACAAACTGTATAGACTGTTGTGGAGCTGGCATGGACTGTGCATGCTGCGGGGCTCCTTGTTCATTCTGATCCTGTCTAAGTGGCCGTGGTCTTTCTTTTGTAATACCTGTGGCGATATTACGCTTCAGGACTGGGCAATCGTGTATATAATGACCTGGTTGTTTACAGTAATTGCATGTCCCTTTTGCAGGTCCTGCTGAATCACCGGAATGTGTCGTACCCTTTTTATGTCCTTCAGCTGGAACTGTCTGGGAGACTAGCATTTTCATTTTCGTGTCTTTCATGCGTCTTTGTTCATGATCTTGTTCCTCTCTAATTCTATTGTGATGATACTGTAACATTTGTAACATTTGTGATGGGGTGTTACCTTGCCAGGTACTCTCGAATTTTAATACTCTATTCTTCACTTGGGGCAAGGAATTTTCAACTAATTTTGTCACAAACAGATGTGGGTATGATTCGCTACTTGCTTTTATGCCACTATTTATGCCAAAACCTTTTTCAAATCGTGCATAGAAATCACTAGTGTCTTCATCTTGCTTTTGTTTACAGGCTGAAATTGCACCCCAGTCTTCCTTTTTCGTAGTTAATAAACGTGGCAGTACCTGTACTAGTAAACCTGGTAGTGCTTTAGTTTTGTCCCCAAGCCCCGAACCTGGACCTCGGGCCTTTTCTTCATTTTCTAATGCTGTCCAGTCTATCTTTTGGTCTCCCACCTCCCACTCTTTTTCCTTGAGTTTTTCATAAATGCCAGCAGGCATCAATACCTTTAATATTGTCATAATGTCGGGATAGGTATACTCTCCCATGAGTAACATGTCTTTAATTTCTCGGTGGAAACCCGCTGGGTCTTTGTCATGACTGGGTACCACTTTCTTCATTTCTAACAATTCTATTTTCGATATGGGCGTATATACAAATACACGCTTAAACTGATTGTCCTCGCCCTTTATTGGGTGTACTTCTCGTAAGGGATTCTGTCTGTCCATGTAATACATCGGTCTTTCCTTGATGGGCAGTGAGACATGTTCTGGACATACAAAAAGAATGTACTGCTTTCTTGATTCTAGTATTTTTTTAATTAGCTTAGTACCTGAACCTCTCCATCTATTAGTGAGTAATTCAGTCAATATATCAGGTAAAGGACCAGGATCTGAATGTTGGCTTTTATATAGTATAAGAAGTTGTTGAATCATATAAATCCCAGCTAAACGCTGTTCATCTGGGGTGAGGTTCAAAAATGTGTGGGCTACTGTATCATCATCATACTTTCCGGGACTGTCAACCCAATGAACGGCTGACCTGGCTAATTCTTGTTCATCCATAGAATCGAGAAAATGATAACCCCTTCGTTCTCGCAGTAATTTGTCAGCGGCTTGGAACGAATGCTCGGGGGACCTTATATTTATTATAGGTGTTTGGAAATTTCTGTTATTATCTGGACATATCGGACGTATCGGGTCAGTAAAACATCTAGTACTATTACAAGATCTTCCTCTACCTACATAGGCTATGGTTTCTGACTGTCCTGTGGACAGTCCTGATCCTTCCTCCTCCTCGTTTTGTTCGAACTGGTCTACCGCTAATCTCTCTTCGTGTAGGCGTTCTATTTCTTTACGGATCTTTCGGCACATGGCTATTATACAGTTTTGCTTATCATGTCTCCCTTCTGATATATTCTGGCTCCATCTGGTAAGAGTTTGCATTGCTTCCGGGTCTACCCCCGGTCGGTCTTGATTTCTGATCACACAATTTATAAGGAAACGTAACAGTTCCCCTTGTATCTCCACTTTCTGGTATTCCATAGCTCTGTTAATACATTCAGAGTCTCGCCCTGTTTGGACAAAATGATATATATTATCTAGATGCATAGTCATTCCTGGTAACTTCCCTAAATACACCGCGGCTCGTCGGATACGTAATGATGCCATGATCATTTCGTCCTCTTTGCCGGGCACAGGGTCATATCTACAATCTATAAGAAGTTCCTTAAGCGTGCGGGCATTTATGAGTTTGGGGGTACGTGGATGTGCTGATTCTTGAAAGGTAAGTTTATTTATTCTGGGTGGCGTAGAAAAAATATTGGTAGCACCTCCGGTAGCCCCGTCTGGGGTATCGGGCGTGAAAGGATTCGTTGAACGCGATACAGCAACTATAGGTGTGGACACAGCTATAGAAGTAGCTGTAGGAACAGATGTGGAAACAGATGTGCTTGCCGGAACTTGTGTCAGGATTTGTTGTTGTAGAGATACAGATACAGGATCTTGGCGTTGAACCTCCCCGGCCGACGGTCTATGTGGGGCGGGGTTAGCATACTCGGGAGCTGCGTCATCTAAATACGAGGAAAGAAAAACATCTTCTGCGGTTCTAGGATGCCCCTTAGGATGTATTTTTATTGGAAATAATGGGGGTGGCAAGTCTTTTGGTATCCCCGGAGTAGCCTTAGGTAATCCCTCGGCCAGAAGGGGATACATACCCTTCATAAGGGCATTTCTTTGTCTGTCTACTTGTTCTGATTTCACTCGTGTACCTTCTTCAATTAATAGATTTTCTCGGACTTTATCTGAATTCTCTTTACTCTTCTCTTCCTGTCGGAGTGCTTTTTCTGTACGTCTATGAGATTCTTTACGCCATAACTCAACGGCGTCTTTCTGTGACTGTCTGACTTTCCTTTTCCATAACTCTTCCTCTACTTTCATGATGCACTCTGCATCCCAGGTCCCAGCTACGGGCCACCTCTGACTTTCTGGTAATTCCTTGGTGTAGTCTACCCATAAATCAAGAAATAATATAGCGTCTAAGCCGTGTTTATGATACATGAAGTACCCTGGAGTGTCCCTAGGAGGAATGGGAACAGCTTCTTCGAGTACCCCTTTTCTAGTTGTGATCTGTCTTAATTTCGAAAAGAGCGGCATATTGAGAACTGATCTGATACTTGATCTTGAACAAACTTAATACAATAAACACGATAATGAACAGTCATTCATACCACAATATGCAGAATGTATTAACACATTTAACATTTAACATTTAAATGAGCAAACAATGATGATGACGATCTAAGGAAAACTTAATCACTAAACATAATACTCGGCATTATCTGGATTATTCTGAATTTATATACTTGATATACTAGATATACTGCTAAACAGTACAGATACACTGCTGAAACAGTGCAGACCGGATTTGTGTACCCAAACCCGTCTGGACCGGCACAACCTATGTGCACGTCAGAACGCCTCCCCAGTAATGGTACTCACCGGGTAGCTCGGAACGGAAGGCCTCGGAACGGAACTGAACTGAACTGGACCGGACTGGACTCGACTCGAAAACTTCGGACACTTCTGAGCTTCGGAAACCTGGTGGGCCTCTGTATACCTCGGATCTTGCTCTCTCAGCTAGGCTCTGGTCGGGATACTTCGCACTTCTCACCGCCTCGTCTGGGTGTTGATCGCAGCCTCAGTCGCCCCCGCTTGACCGGAGGGAGATACAGGAAATCCTGCTGGTACGCGTTGTTGTCCGTCCAGCTGTGGCAGGAGACCGGGCCTGCAACGCACCGCCGGCGCGTGAGATGAGAAAGTGTCCCTGTTCGGGCGCCATTCATGTGGTAAATAATTTAATTACCGGGACTTAATTTGATGCAGAAACATAATAAAAATAGCTCAGTAAATAAGAGGCAGAATCCGTGGTATTAGAGGTTCGGAATGGGCTTTATTCCAATGGACGATTCGAATCGGTTGCTCCAAGTTCCATCACCACGAAGGTTCAGGAAGTGAAGTACATACATTATTGATAATTAATCACTTTTATACAATAGGCATTACAGTGGAGCAAATGCAATAGGCGTAACAATTGATAGCAAAGATAACATTTCACATGCGTAGCTGAAGGAGGCGTAATTG
This sequence comes from Triturus cristatus, assembly GCF_964204655.1. NCBI lineage: Eukaryota > Metazoa > Chordata > Amphibia > Caudata > Salamandridae > Triturus > Triturus cristatus. The sequence goes on from NC_140588.1 coordinate 694,441,619, forward strand.
GGAATAACAAGGAAACGTCATTGGTTGTGATGTCACATATGGGTGGACCTATGAAATAATTTCGCAATGTCAGCAGAAATACTTGGCAGAAATGCGCGCACAGCAGCATGACGTGTGATTGACGTGCAACTAGGGGGAGAAGGGGACTTGACATTTAGCTCTACATGTGGCGACAGAAGTCTGGAGGGTCAAGTCAACCTAATCCCAAATCATATCTAACATCCTATGTTTAAAGAACTACGTTATCCAAAAGAGAGGTCTCTTAGAGTAGAATCTTATTCTATACTGACTATACTGACTGTTAGTGCGTGTACAAGCGTCTAAGTGTCTACACTAGATGCGAGGGCAGAAGTCTTCCATAGTAATAGGGCTATGAATTACTTGCATAAAGACGGAGAAGCCGGGCCTTTGTTCGGTAGCTGGAAGAATGTTTACTGAAACTACTAGACAGGAATGCATTGGGCAGGGAGCGGAGCAGATAATTTCGAAGGTGAAATACAGTTTCTTGGCAGGCAACAGGCTGATGTCAGGCTTCGTGAGCCGCGCAGGGAATGAGACAAAGTTCATGGTCACAGATGCAGGCTCAGACTGGAGCTTCAGAGGCAGAAAGCAAGAAAAGCTTGATGACAGAATCAGGGCCTACTTGCCTGGACTGTAAAATGGCATAAGTGAACCATATAAAGCCGGTGGCCTTTCATACTTAGGAATGGAATATCCGGCCTATTCATGGCGGATCTGAAAGAGGACATGTTGACGGTGGACGCACATGTGTTTGCGTCTTCATAACTGGAACTGGAGGAAACATACATGTACTTGTGATTCATACATGAAACCGTTGGGGTCCAAGATAGGGGACATAACTGATCATAAAAATCCATATTTCTTGAGTTCTTAGACCATATACTCTCTATGGCTTCACTGGCACAATATTGAGAAAAGCTGCCCTATATTGTAGGGGCACGTCTGCTCATGCCGAGATGCCCTCACCTGGAGTATAGTGCACCCTGCCTTAGGGCTGCGAGGCCTGCTAGAGGGGTGACTTACCTATACTGTCAGGCAGTGCTAGCTGGCATGGCACCCAAGCAGGGTGCCATGTCGACTTTGTCGTTTTATCCCTCACAGGGGCATGCAGGTTGCAAGGGCACTGGCATGGTCCCAGTGAGGGGGGCCTGAAGGTACCCTCTTCAGGTTCCAGGCCCTAGGTACCCAGGGTACCATTTACTAGGGACTTACAGGAGGCAGAAGTACCAATTGGGGGTTTCTTTTGGGGAAGGAGCACTGGCACAGGGGACCAGATTTGCAGGGTGCCTGAGCACTACATTTGAAACCACGTCAAAACCAGGCAAAAAGTGGGGGCTAACCATGCAAAAGAGGCTCTCATAATGACCTTTGGAAAGAAATATACATTTGTGGAGTGGGTCCTAGGAGATGTTATAATCGAAATAGTCAAACAATATGATTATCTTGGGGTGATTTTGATAGCAAGATATCATGGTCTAGTCATCTAGCCATTAGAAGATTAAGTCAACTATGATCACCAAATCGGTGTTAAGATTTGCAAATCTGTTTGACGGGAAATCTATCATGGCATCAATGAAAGCATTAAACATAAAGCTGATTCCATATTTGCTACGTGCATCTTCTGTGCTGAACCACAAGACCATTTCCAATCTTGATAAACTTTTTATGCAACGTGTACGCAATCTGCTTAATCTCTGTACAGCTACCCCTTATTGTGTCATCAGGCTAGAATTGAGTCTCAAGTGTCTAATATCTCTCCGTTTCAGAAGCACTATGGACTACTTCTGTGATTGTGCAAAAGCAGTTCCAACATCATTAAAAAATGTAGTTTATCAGGAAAAAGGCAAAACTACATCCAAGAACTTAGAGTTGCACACCTTACCCTGAAAAGTAGAAATCTATAATCTACCTGACCTACAGACATTGACATAGTTCAATCGACGGGCCCGGAAAAACTTTTACTCTCAAACAGAGGGACTCTGACTTGGCACAGGCCAAAAAATATAATCGTATGGACTTAGTATTTGATACCTATTCTTTGCAGAGTCAAGAGTATTTAAGATCAATTTTACCTGGGTATGTCGAAATTAAATTTTTAAGGTTCATTTTGTTTTATGTCCTAATTTAAGAATTTGAGGGGAAATCAAACCTAGTTTTAAAAGATAAAACTGTTTGTCGACACTGTGGATATACAACTGAATCCATTCTGCATGTTCTATGCATTTGCCCTATACTTCTGAGTTTAAGGTTAAAGTATTTGCTAACTATGTTTAAAAAAGCAAAATTAATTTCAACTGTGAAGGCTGTCAGATATTGTTTTAGCATTAGGGAAGACAGCGCAATAATAATGCCAACGTCATTTATTAGACCAGGCTTTGTGGAAATATGGATTTTTCTGGTCAGTTATGTCCCCTATCTTGGACCCCAACGGTTCTATGTGCATGTTACAAGTACATGTATGTTCCCTCCAGTTCCAGTTATGAAGACGCAAATACATGTGCGTCCACCGTTAACATGTCCTCTTTCAGATCCGCCATGAATGGGCCGGATATTCCATTCCTAAGTACAAAAGGCCACCGCCTTTATATGGTTCACTTATGCCATTTTTACAGTCCAGGCAAGTAGGCCCTGATTCTGTCATCAAGCTTTTCTTGCTTTCTGTCTCTGAAGCTCCAGTCCGAGCCTGCATCTGTGACCATGAACTTTGTCTCATTCCCTGCGCGGCTCACGAAGCCTGACATCAGCTTGCTGCCTGCCAAGAACTGTATTTCACCTTCGAAATTATCTGCTCCGATCCCTGCCCAATGCATTCCTGTCTAGTAGTTTAAGTAAACATTCTTCCAGCTACCGAGCAAAGGCCCGGTTTCTCTGTCTTCATGCAAGTAATTCATAGCCCTGTTACTATGGAAGATTCCTGCCCTCGCATCTAGTGTAGACACTTAGACGCTTGTACACGCACTAACAGTCAGTATAGTCAGTATAGAATAAGATTCTACTCTAAGAGACCTCTCTTTTGGATAACATAGTTCTTTAAACATAGGATGTTAGATATGATTTGGGATTAGGTTGACTTGACCCTCCAGACTTCTGTCGCCACATGTAGAGCTAAATGTCAAGTCCCCTCCACCCCCTAGATGCACGTCAATCACACGTCATGCTGCTGCGCGCGCATTTCTGTCAAGTATTTCTGCTGACATTGCGAAATTCTTTCATGTAACCGCCCTCTTATGACATCACATCTGATGACGTTCTTTAAATCACTCCCAGTTACGCCTATTTTTGCTACGCATGTGAAATGTTATCTTTGCTATCAATTGTTACGCCTCTTGTATTGGCCTCACTGTAATGCCTATTGTATAAAAGTAATGGATTGTCAATAACGTATGTACTTCACTTCCTGAACCTTCGTGGTAATGGAACCTGGAGCAACCGATTATAATCGACCATTGGAATAAAGCCCATTCCGAACCTCTAATACCACGGATTCTGCCTCTTATTTACTGAGCTATTTTATTATGTTTCTGTATCAAATTAAGTCCCGGTAATTAAATTATTTACCACATGAATGGCGCCCGAATAGGGACACTTTCTCATCTCACGCGCCGGCGGTGCGTTGCAGGCCCGGTCTCCTGCCACAGCTGGACGGACAATAACGCGTACCAGCAGGATTTCCTGTATCTCCCTCCGGTCAAGCGGGGGCGACTGAGGCTGCGATCAACACCCAGACGAGGCGGTGAGAAGTGCGAAGTATCCCGACCAGAGCCTAGCTGAGAGAGCAAGATCCGAGGTATACAGAGGCCCACCAGTTTCCGAAGTCCCAAGTCGAGTCCAGTGTCCGAAGTTTTCGAGTCGAGTCCAGTCCAGTCCGGTTCAAGTTCAGTTCAGTTTCCGAGGCCTTCCGTTCCGAGCTACCCGGTGAGTACCATTACTGGGGAGGCGTTCTGGCGTGCACATAAGTTGTGCCGGTCCAGACGGGTTTGGGTACACAAATCCGGTCTGCACTGTTTCAGCAGTGTATCTGTACTGTTTAGCAGTATATCTAGTATATCAAGTATATAAATTCAGAATAATTCAGATAATGCCGAGTATTATGTTTAAGTGATTAAGTTTTCCTTAGATCGTCATCATCATTGTTTGCTCATTTAAATGTTAAATGTGTTAATACGTTCTGCATATTGTGGTATGAATGACTGTTCATTATCGTGTTTATTGTATTAAGTTTGTTCAAGATCAAGTATCAGATCAGTTCTCAATATGCCGCTCTTTTCGAAATTAAGACAGATCACAACTAGAAAAGGGGTACTCGAAGAAGCTGTTCCTATTCCTCCTAGGGACACTCCAGGGTACTTCATGTATCATAAACATGGCCTAGATGCTATATTATTTCTTGATTTATGGGTAGACTACACTAAGGAATTACCAGAAAGTCAGAGGTGGCCCGCAGCTGGGACCTGGGATGCAGAGTGCATCGTGAAAGTAGAGGAAGAATTATGGAAAAAGAAAGCTAGACAATCACAGAAAGACGCCATTGAATTATGGCGTAAAGAATCGTATAGACGTACAGAAAAAGCACGTAGACAGGAAGAGAAGAGTAAAGAGAATTCAAGTGAAGTCCGAGAAAATCTATTAATTGAAGAAGGTGCACGAGTGAAATCAGAACAAGTAGACAGACAAAGACATGCCCTTATGAAAGGTATGTATCCCCTTCTGGCCGAAGGATTACCTAAGGCTACTGCGGGGATACCAAAAGACTTGCCACCCCCATTATTTCCAATAAAAGTACATCCCAAGGGGCATCCTAGAACCGCAGAAGATGTTTTTCTTTCCTCATATTTAGATGACGCAGCTCCCGAGTATGCTAACCCCGCCCCACATAGACCGTTGGCCGGGGAGGTTCAACGCCAAGATCCTGTATCTGTATCTCTACAGCACCAAATTCCGACAAGTTCCGGCAAGCACATCTGTTTCCACATCTGCTCCTACAGCTACTTCCATAGCTGTGTCCACACCTATAGTTGCTGTATCACGTTCAACGAATCCTTTCACGCCCGATACCCCAGATGGGGCTACGGGAGGTGCTACCAACATTTTTTCTACGCCACCCAGAATAAATAAACTTACCTTTCAAGAGTCAGCACATTCACGTACCCCCAAACTCATAAATGCCCGTACGCTTAAGGAACTTCTTATAGATTGTAGATATGACCCTGTGCCCGGCAAAGAGGACGAAATGATCATGGCATCATTACGTATCAGACGAGCCGCGGTGTATTTAGGGAAGTTACCAGGAATGACTATGCATCTAGATAATATATACCATTTTGTCCAAACAGGGCGAGATTCTGAAAGTATTAACAGAGCTATGGAATACCAGAAAGTGGAAATACAGGGGGAACTGTTACGTTTCCTCATAAATTGTGTGATCAGAAATCAAGACCGACCGGGGGTAGACCCGGAAGCAATGCAAATTCTTACCAGATGGAGCCAGAATATATCAGAAGGGAGACATGATAAGCAAAACTGTATAATAGCCATGTGCAGAAAGATCCGTAAAGAAATAGAACGCTTACACGAAGAAAGATTAGCGGTAGACCAGTTCGAGCAAAGCGAGGAAGAAGGATCAGGACTGCCCACAGGACAGTCAGAAACTATAGCCTATGTAGGTAGAGGAAGATCTTGTAATAATACTAGATGTCTTACTGACCCGATACGTCCGATATGTCTAGAAAATAACAGGAATTTTCAAACACCTAAAATAAATATGAGGTCCCCCGAGCATTCGTTCCAAGCCGCTGACAAATTACTGCGAGAACGAAGGGGTTATCATTTTCTCGATTCTATGGATGAACAAGAATTAGCCAGGTCAGCCGTTCAATGGGTTGACAGTCCCGGAAGGTATGATGATGATACAGTAGCACACACATTTTTGAATCTCACCCCAGATGAACAGCGTTTAGCTGGGATTTATATGATTCAACAACTTCTTATACTATATAAAAGCCAACATTCAGATCCTGGTCCCTTACCTGATATATTGACTGAATTACTCACGAATAGATGGAGAGGTTCAGGTACTAAGTTAATTAAAGAAATACTAGAATCAAGAAAGCAGTACATTCTTTTTATATGCCCAGAACATGTCTCACTGCCCATCAAGGAAAGAACCACGTATTACATGGACAGACAGAATCCCTTACGAGAAGTGCACCCAATAAAGGGCGAGGACAATGAGTTTAAACGTGTATATGTATATACGCCCATATCGAAAATAGAATTATTAGAAATGAAGAAAGTGGTACCCAGTCATGACAAAGACCCAGCGGGTTTCCACCGAGAAATTAAAGACATGTTACTCATGGGAGAGTATACCTATCCCGACATTATGACCATATTAAAGGTATTGATGCCTGCTGGCATTTACGAAAAACTGAAGGAAAAAGAGTGGGAAGTGGGAGACCAAAAGATAGATTGGACAGCATTAGAAAATGAAGAAAAGGCCCGAGGTCCAGGTTCGGGGCTTGGGGACAAAACTAAAGCACTACCAGGTTTACTAGTACAGGTACTGCCACGTTTATTAACCACGAAAAAGGAAGACTGGGGTGCAATCTCAGCCTGTAAACAAAAGCAAGATGAAGACACTAGTGATTTCTATGCCCGATTCGAAAAATGTTTTGGTATAAATAGTGGTATAAAAGCAAGTAGCGAGTCATACCCACATCTGTTTGTGACAAAATTAGTTGAAAATTCTTTGCCCCAAGTGAAGAATAGAGTATTAAAATTCGAGAGTACCTGGCAAGGTAATACCCCATCACAAATGTTACAAATGTTACAGTACCATTACAATAGAATTAGAGAAGAACAAGATCATGAACAAAGACGCATGAAAGACACGAAAATGAAAATGCTAGTCTCCCAGACAGTTCCAGCTGAAGGACATAAAAAGGGTACGACACATTCCGGTGATTCAGCAGGACCTGTAAAAGGGACATGCAACTATTGTAAACAGCCAGGTCATTATGTACACGATTGTCCAGTTCTGAAGCGTAATATCGCCACAGGTATTACAAAAGAAAGACCACGGCCACCTAGACAGGATCAGAATGAACAAGGAGCACCGCAGCATGCACAGTCCATGCCAGCTCCACAACAGTCTATACAGTTTGTGCCAGCCGCACCAGCGTTGCCTGCTGCTGCCACACAAACCACGACACGACAGCTGTACCAGACCGCACAGTATGACTATCCTGATTACCAACGATATGCATGAACAAGCCTAGAGAAGGAAATTGACTTACCCCTTATCGAGGTCCCTGTAGACCAAGAAGGACCTTATGTACATAGTGAATTATTAGGTCAAGACAGAAAATTTTTACTCGATACAGGGGCAAGTCGAACAACTATAAAACATAGTGAAGTTCCAGGGGTACCCCTCTCAGGCTCACAGAATATTTCCCTTGGTTTTTCAGGAAAACCTATTGTTAATGAAGTGTCACAGCCTCTTCCACTTACGATAGGACCTTTGACCCGAACTACAGATTTATTGCTTACTAAATCATGTCCAGAAAACTTGTTAGGAATAAAAACACTGAAAGCTCTAGGAGCTATAATATGTTGTTCCCCGGAAGGAGTAAGATCGTTTTTACGTGATTTTAAAGGTCATTATGTGTCTAGAGACATGGATCCCCGATTGCAGACTTTACCTACACATCTATGGGCACAAGGCCCTACTGATGTTGGTTGCATGAATATTACACCATATCGAGTCACACTGAAGGCAGGAGTGGTACTACCACGAATGCGACAATACAAGTTACCCCCAGATGCTGTAATGGCTTTACTGCAAATCATTGACGAGCTCATTGCCCAAGGAGTGGTTGTAGAAACAGACTCCAATGTATGTAATTCACCGATAATTCCGATTCTTAAACGAACAGATCCGAAGGCCCCGCCAGTATATCGATTGGTTATTGATTTGCGCGAATTAAACAAATGCATTGTGCCACAATTCCCTGTGGTTCCAGATATCTCGTCATTACTGACAGCTATTGATTCCGAAGCAACATTCTTTACTGTAATTGATCTCAAAAATGCCTTTTTCAGCGTCCCAATAGATCCGGAAAGCCAATATTTGTTCGGATTTAGTTTAAATGGACGTAGCTTCAAATTCTCACGCGCACCTCAAGGATTTACAGAAAGCCCCAGCATCTATAGCCAAGCACTGAAACGAGAACTCGACAGTATACACATGCCAGTCAACACTGCTTTGCTTCAATATGTCGATGATCTGCTGATCACCGCGAGAAGCGAACCCGAATGTGAGAAAGCATCACTGACAGTTTTACGATTTCTAGCCGAAAAGGGGCACAAGGTGTCCCCTTCTAAGCTGCAATTCTGTGTCCAGCGAGTTGTTTATCTTGGACACTCGCTGTCCAAGGAGGGAAGGCAGCTTACACCCGACCGCATTCAGTTAATAGCTAACATGCCAATACCCAAGACACAAAAGGAGGTGCGGGCTTTTATAGGCCTCACTTCATATTGTAGGCAGTGGATCCCTCAGTATGCATTTCTAGCAAAACCACTCATTCAGTTGACAACACAGGAGGCAGCCACATCGACTGTTCTCCCTTGGACTCAGGAACATACACAAGCTTTTGAAAGCTTAAAGAAAGCTCTATGCCAAGCACCTGTTTTAGCAACACCATGTTACAGTAAACAGTTTACACTCTTTGTTACAGAACGCAAAGGTACTGCTTTGTCAGTACTCACACAGGAACAAGCAGGATCACACAAACCATGTGCTTATTTTTCTAGTACATTAGATCCCGTAGCTCAGGCTCTGCCTGCGTGCCTGAAATCAGTGGCAGCGACAGCTTTAGCAATCAGACAAAGCGATGCCATAGTGTTAGGACATCCATTGACAGTACAAGTACCACATGCAGTGGAGGTTCTTGTGAATCGAACGCAAACACAACATCTGACTATAGCAAGACTTACAGGGTACGAACTCACATTGTTTCAGCCACATATAGAAATCAGACGTTGTAACACATTGAATCCTGCCACACTTTTACCTGTAAATGGAACAGACCCACTAGCTCATGACTGTATTGAAGTTATTACAATCACGACGAAACCCAGACAAGATTTAACCGATGTTCCATTGTCAGACCCAGACCTGACGTTGTATGTAGATGGTTCATGTATGAGAAAAGGTACAGGAGAACTAGTGGCCGCTTACGCAGTCACAACAGATACTGAAATTATTGAAACAAATTGCATAAATACCTTGTCCGCTCAAGCCGCAGAGCTCGTCGCTCTGACACAAGCCTGTATTCAAGCCACAAATAAAAAAGTCAACATATACACTGATTCACGTTATGCATTCGGAGTTGTACATGACTTCGGCGTGCTGTGGCGAGAGAGAGGTTATTTAACTTCTCACGGTGCCCACATTCAGCACGGACCCCTCATTCATGCTTTATTAGATGCAATACATCTACCCACTGCAATATCAATTATGAAATGTAAAGCTCATACGAAAGTTACTGATATCATTTCTCAAGGCAATGATTTAGCTGACAGAACAGCTAAACAGACTGCTCAAACTCAAACATCCGACATGACAAAGACAATAGTCCCGACGCCAGCACATTGTATGACGGTTAAAGATCCTACTCTTGACGTAATTGATATACAGACACATGCTACACCAGAAGAAATAAAGAGATGGACTGAATTAGGAGGGATCCAAACGGATCAAGGATGGATGATGAAGGAAAAGTCTGTGTGGTTCCTTCCTGATTCAATGGTCCAAGTCATTATTAACACTGTCCATAGTCCCGCACATCTAGGAGAAAAAGCTATGCTAGATAGCATTCAACACATTTGGTTTAATAAACATTTACGAGCAGCAGCCAAACAAAAAGTTCGTACCTGTATGATCTGTTGTCAGTTCAACCCAGGAAAAAGCGTTCCCGTAGAACAGGGTGGATTTCAGCCTCCTGATCACCCTTTTGAAGTCCTCCAGATGGATTATATCCAGATGGAACGATGTCGAGGATTCAAATATGTTCTCGTAGTTGTTTGTGCTCATTCCCGTTGGACGGAAGCATACCCGGTTTCAGATTACACGGCTCCGACTACTGCCAAACAGTTAGTTCGAGAATTCTTCCCACGATACGGTTTACCACGTGTTGTTCACTCAGATAACGGCCAGCCGTTCTCATCCGAACTAATGAAACACGTTTCACTTTTGTTAGGATATCAGTGGAAGTTTCATTGTGTCCGACACCCCGAAGCAGCAGGTCTCGTAGAAAGACATAATCAAACTCTGAAAATTAGATTGTCCAAAATATGCAGGGAGAAAGGTGTCGACTGGGTAGTAGCATTACCAGTTGCGCTCTTTTACATGAGAATGGTAGCACACTCTCGAACAGGGCTATCCCCGTATGAAGTGATCTTCGGCAGACCACCAAATATGTGGGGGACGCCTATACCACGTAAAATAACTGATATTGACTGTAATATGCTGACAGATTACCTGGCTTCCTTGATGTCTGCACTACAATCTTGTCGTTCACAGGTAGCTGCAGCTTTTCCTGACAACACTGAGGTGAAACCCCATGACGTTATTCCGGGGGATCTCGTTTTAGTGAGGAACTTTGATCGAAAGACTCAGCTGGATCCTAGGTGGAGGTCGCCTCAGCTCGTGTTATTAACGACAAGGACAGCCGTGAAGATCGAGGGCAGAAAAGGCTGGATTCACTCAAGTCATATCAAGAAATTTCATGGACTACAATCAGATGTGAATACCACACCTCGTGTGTCTTCACCCATTGACTCAAAACTTCCTCTTGTTGAAAGAAGTAATTCCGAACATTATAAACTAAAACTCAGGCCCAATCAGTCAAGCAATTTGATTGTTTAAGTCCTCTCCGAGGTGAAGCGGTTGAATTGTCTCTGACATGTATCCCTTGGACCTGAATAGAGATAACACCCGAAAAATGTTGAAACGACAGGCGTACTGTAAATCACTGCGTAGTCATTGTACAGTGACGTTATTAATTTTATTTTCCTTAAGTCTTTTAATAATTACTGCAAGTATATTGTTGCACATATATTATCCTATTTCTAGACATGTTTATAATGTTACTGCTGAACATTCTTTTAGTGAATTACCTCCGCATGAATTGTCATATAGATTTGCGGTGCACAATAACACGTTTATCAAAATGTTACATCATTCCCATCAGGTTAGCAATGCTACAAATTGTTGGATATGTGGCCGACTCCCTCCCTATCAGAACTATAAAGGAATTCTACCTCTCTTTCCATATCCGTTCACACACAACGGCTCCTGTGGAGCATGGTTTAGCTTAATCAATTCCCTAGATTCGAATTCTGCAGTTTATCAAGATAACTGGGTATGGGGAAATCTGAACTTAGTTTTACTTAAAGTCTGCCACCCCAACAAGGAGGGACTTCCCCAGAGAACAGGAACTGATCTAGAAAATGAAGTATATGGATTAGGTAATTTTACGCTTAATCTCCTGATCTTGAATGTCGAATCCGAAGCTAATCCAAGTTTGCCCGCCATGTCAGTATTTTCAGTAAAAGGTGAATTATGTGTGAGAAAGAATGGTTCCATACATATGGGCCATAGTAGATGCACCACTGTAATAGAATTTAGTGATCAAGGCAAGTCGACATTTAGAGCTTCCCGCCATTCCTATTTTATATGTGGTCAGACGGCATATGTACGTTTGCCTCTAGATTGGGATGGTACCTGCTACATTGGATTTCTTTTGCCACCTGTTTTCCTAGCTCCTCCTGATTATCACAGAAATACTCATTTAGTACACAATAGAGAAAGGAGAGATCTCCCAATAGTCGATTACACTGAAACAGCATGGGAAAAATACCCAGATTTCAATAAAGGTCTCTTTCCCTATATAGGTACCGTTACTAATAGTAAACTGATACGTAGATTAACTAGAACCCTTGAAGCAGTAGTGAACGAAACTATTTCCGCCTTAGGCAATTTAACAGAAGAGCAGTCTGCTATGCGGATTGTTGTGCTTCAAAATCGTCTTGTCCTTGACGTCATCCTGGCCGATAGGGGCGGAGCTTGTAGGGTCATCGGATCAAGCTGTTGCATTTTCATACCAGAAAACTCGCCATCTGTATATAAAGCCATAACCCGCCTCCATAAGATTGTAAGCCAGATACACCAGAATCCAGGCACCTGGACTTGGTCCGGTTGGTTTTGGAGCGTGTTATCAGCCTGGGGATGGAGAGTTCTATCCTTCCTAGGTATTGGCCTTCTCATACTATTCAGTTGCTGCTTATGCCTGCAATGTGGACCAGCGATCTGTGGTCTGTGTGCCACATCGTGCATTCCACATCAAGATTTCCGTTCAAAATCCCGGAAGAAGAAAGAAGAACAAATGATGCTATACGAACAGATCAATGGATTGATGAAGATTGATGTCTCTTGACGGGCAAGTAGGGGACAAGGAGGGAATGTGGAAATATGGATTTTTCTGGTCAGTTATGTCCCCTATCTTGGACCCCAACGGTTCTATGTGCATGTTACAAGTACATGTATGTTCCCTCCAGTTCCAGTTATGAAGACGCAAATACATGTGCGTCCACCGTTAACATGTCCTCTTTCAGATCCGCCATGAATGGGCCGGATATTCCATTCCTAAGTACAAAAGGCCACCGCCTTTATATGGTTCACTTATGCCATTTTTACAGTCCAGGCAAGTAGGCCCTGATTCTGTCATCAAGCTTTTCTTGCTTTCTGTCTCTGAAGCTCCAGTCTGAGCCTGCATCTGTGACCATGAACTTTGTCTCATTCCCTGCGCGGCTCACGAAGCCTGACATCAGCTTGCTGCCTGCCAAGAACTGTATTTCACCTTCGAAATTATCTGCTCCGATCCCTGCCCAATGCATTCCTGTCTAGTAGTTTAAGTAAACATTCTTCCAGCTACCGAGCAAAGGCCCGGTTTCTCTGTCTTCATGCAAGTAATTCATAGCCCTGTTACTATGGAAGATTCCTGCCCTCGCATCTAGTGTAGACACTTAGACGCTTGTACACGCACTAACAGTCAGTATAGTCAGTATAGAATAAGATTCTACTCTAAGAGACCTCTCTTTTGGATAACATAGTTCTTTAAACATAGGATGTTAGATATGATTTGGGATTAGGTTGACTTGACCCTCCAGACTTCTGTCGCCACATGTAGAGCTAAATGTCAAGTCCCCTCCACCCCCTAGATGCACGTCAATCACACGTCATGCTGCTGCGCGCGCATTTCTGTCAAGTATTTCTGCTGACATTGCGAAATTCTTTCATGTAACCGCCCTCTTATGACATCACATCTGATGACGTTCTTTAAATCACTCCCAGTTACGCCTATTTTTGCTACGCATGTGAAATGTTATCTTTGCTATCAATTGTTACGCCTCTTGTATTGGCCTCACTGTAATGCCTATTGTATAAAAGTAATTGATTGTCAATAACGTATGTACTTCACTTCCTGAACCTTCGTGGTAATGGAACCTGGAGCAACCGATTATAATCGACCATTGGAATAAAGCCCATTCCGAACCTCTAATACCACGGATTCTGCCTCTTATTTACTGAGCTATTTTATTATGTTTCTGTATCAAATTAAGTCCCGGTAATTAAATTATTTACCACAGCTTACAAAGCTCTAGCTGCATGATTTTAACACTTATTTATATAGCCTGACTTAATTCTTTTTATATCTGGGTTTAAGCAAGCTGTTTTTACATAACTAAGCTCAAACTACATGTTTTGTGCACACTTTGCATTTTTGCACTAAATATTCGTGTCACAAGAAATTGTAAATTTTCAGAAGGTCAAATATATTCAACTGTAGAGGCTGCCCGAGACTGAGACAGTGTCTGGGACAACAGTGTCAAAATAATGCTAATGATATTATTAGACTAGACTCATAAAGCATTTCAGCTGTAATCCTGTAAATGTGTATACTCTGTTTTGATTATACTTGTATCTAGATGTATGCAAACTGTTTATATACTGATTGCAAACCATATGTGCACTGCTCCAAACTTTTTTGTATTTAAGAAAAGGTATTTGCCTGTGATTTTCGTTTGGCTAAAACAAGTTCTACTGCTTAAGCCCAGAGGCGTTTTAAAGCATGGGCAAAGTGGGCTCTGGCCCAGGGCCACAGCCTCTCAGGGGAGCCTCCCTGAGAGAGCCAGCTCTGTTCTGCAGTCTTGTCCTGATGACCTTGAATAATTTTTAAACATATTGTTTTAAAAACAGTTTTTCTGAATTTGTTTTTAATGTGGGTGATGTGTGAGCCTATTACAGACATTTTGCAGAGAAATGTTGTGTTCATGTTTCATGCAACATTCATAAAAAAACTTTCTTTTAAATCAGAGCAGGACCTAACATTTGAGAAATAGGAGTGTAACTGAGATTCTTTCCAGTAATATTAGTGAGCTGCTGCTGTGTTGGAATATCGAAAACACACATCTTGATCCATGAATATTAGATGTGAACACATTTAGAATTTGGATAATTGGGTCTGTGCACAGTCAACGTCCTGGCTAAATAGAGAATGAAAGAGCTGAAACTGAATTATAAATTGAAAGCTGTTCTGAACAGGGGCCCACAAAATAAGTTTGGCCCAGGGCCCCCAAATTCCTTAAGATGTCCCTGCTTAAGCCGTTTGAAACTGCGATAGTTTCAAGGACAATAGAGCAATAATATACCAATGGAAGTTTTTTAGACCAGGCTTTGACATTTAAATATATTTCCTATACTCTGAATTGTATCCATCTGTTTCTAAATGCAAGTAAACTGTTTTGAGGTCGAGCATTCGAGACCTGTTGTAATTTCTCATGTTGGCTTAAAGCCATCCCCCTGCTTTTTATTTCTTTGTTTCAGTGTCCTTTAGAAATCCTTGCTTGCCAGTGGTCAGCCCTGCCTCTTTGTTCCACCGTTCTCCCTTCTGTTCCACCCATGCAGCAGGGACTAAGTACTGTCTCATTCCACTATGGCTCTTTATGTGTTCTTGGGGTGACTATTTTTAGGTCTCGCCTGACCCAGCGCATGCGCTGGTCTGGCGAGACTTATTGAGAGGGCTCTAAAAAGTGCTACCAGGCGAGCCTAGAGCTACAGTGCATGTGCGCGGGCGCGCGCGCCGCTTTTACCGTGATTACTTTCACTTTCGGGGCCGCAGGGCCGCTTTGCATAGCCAATAGGTCTCGCTTTTGGGAACTTATAAGTATTTAGTTATGCAACTGTTGCATGGCTAAACACTTATAAGGTCCCAAAAGCGAGACCTATTGGCTATGCCAATGCTTGTTTTTCTTGGTTTCCTGCTCTGTGACTACCTGTGTTCAGCTTCCATGCCATAGCTACTTACATGTTAATATTGCATTCCTCCCTCCCACCTCCTCTTAATGCCACAGTTGTGTTAGTGCTGCCTCTCACGTCGGAGCTCTGGCTAGTTGCTTGTATTTTTCAGTCATTTTTTGCACTTTTCTACATCCATCGTCACTTAGGCTTTTTTTGGTAGGATTTGGATTTGGGCTTGCTTTTGAGGGGTATTGGGCTTGTTGAAGTCTTGTTTTTTATTGTTGTTGGTCCAGCCATGTAATTGTCTAGCTGGTGAATGGAAGTCTTTCCACAAATATCATTCCCAGTGTGTTTTGGGGTCAGCAACTTTCACAGAAGCTGCTCTCCTAACAGGTCAACAACCAATAGAAACGGACTGCTAGGACAAGATAGGGAAACTAAAATCTGTCTGTGCTGGCTGCTCCAGTCAGCCCCTCTCAGCCCCTCTCAGCGTACAAGAAAAGCTCCTGGTAACCCTAACAGGCTGTGTGTGACATGCACAGGCTGCAGGCATCTGCCCTGAAGCCCATGGCTAGCTTCTCCACTGTGTGCGTCTTTGGAGTCTCTGGCTGGCTGTAGTAGTGTTACTGGAAGGCGGGAGCGTGTTTTCGGCTCAGCCATGGCCGGGGCGCGGCTGCAATCTTACCGGGGTTTAAGGCAATGAGCGCCTTCTTAGCCAAATCCCGCACACTCAGAGAAGAGGCGGGTGGGGGGCGAGGTGAGGGTTGCTGCTCCATCCCGTCCGAAATGCTGACTTTTAAAGGGACCATTATTTACCGCCAAATGGATTTTATACATGCCAAACCTCCCAATTCCAAGCCTCATCCCCCCCCCCTATTTCTGCTTGCAGAAACCCGCTTGCCAATGATGCCCAGCTGGTAACATGAGCCAGCATGAAGTCGGAAACGGTCTTGTCTCACTCGGAGTCTGCGCTGCCAGTGACCTGCTGCTCCTGCCCAGTGCATGATCATTTCTCACGCCCCTTGTCTGCTACTCTCACTCAGTGCTCCTGAGTCCTGACAGGCAAGGGAAGAAAGAACAGACAATTACCCTGATTGTTTTTCCGATCCTCCCTTTTTGCAGGTTTAAAATCGTGACATGTATGGTATCAACGTCATCTTTTGGGCACTTAAAAGCACCTTCCTGGCTGAGAGTACCAGTTTGCTTTAAAGTCCGCTTGCTGTGTAATTACCTCCTTCGTGCCACTTCTATTTTTTTTTTCAGATAAAAACACTAATGGTGCTTAGGATTTGTTCACACAGGGCACTTTATGATTTGTTAACATTTGCCGGGGAGAAGGCTCCGTCCTTAGTAATATGTGTGCATCTTTCTCCGGCAGAGTTATAAGTGCTGCCAAATGTTTCCATGCCTGGGTTGGCTCGAGGCGCAAGATTTTGAGGCAACAATATTTAATTTAGAGACCTGGCTTTCACATACCCAATTGACAATACTCAATTTACTGCTCTCACGAGTATGGGAGGATCGTTTTCGGTTGCCAGGGTTTACATTCTTCACCTTCAGAGCACCGCATTTGTCAGCAGCGAGCGTACAGGGCACTGAGCGATCCTGTCAGCAGTTGCAGCGCCCTCAGCTGATGCCATATAGAGAGGGTGGCATTCAGCCATTCCTGATTGAACAGCATTAAGCATGCGGGGATTGCAGTTCTACTTTCACCAGTCTAAACATGGGTCTACAAGTCTCTTACTACTTGGTGCCTGTAGTGTCCTAGCATGAATACGTTCTAGTGTTCTGACATGTGTGTATCACACTATACACCCACCCACCACAGACGTCACTGGGTCAGGTGACGCTGTTAATAAAAGGGCCGAGCGCACATGCTCGTGGCCATTCCCACTACCCCCAACTATGTGTCCTGCATCAGTCATTCTACCCAGCATGCGGGCCTAGGGCCCCAACATTACAATGGCGACGAGGGGTCTAAGCCCCAGCGTGCAGCAGCCCAGCTGATGAAAAGGGGGAGAGGGCAGCCGGCGTGAAGGCTCCCAGCAGGCGAGAAGCGCCCGGTCGCCACAGGGCATGTGAAGAGCCCCAGGCGCGAAGACGGCGATCGGAGCCCACTGCACTGCCGCGAAGTCCTGCGGGCGTGCAGGCCGCCCCGGAGGGAAAAGCGAGGAAGTCGGGTGCCCACCCCGACCCCGTCGCGTGGCTGCCGTGACACCGGTGGGGGATCGCCCCGAAAACAGAGCGGACCGATCAGAGCCCACCCGCATCGGCCGCGACCTGCCCGGTGAAGGAGAAGTGCGAGCCGTGCGGAGCCCACCCGCATCGGCCGCGACCTGCCCGGTGAAGGAGGAGAAGTGTGAGCCGTGCGGAGCCCACCCGCATCGGCCGCGACGAGCCCCGGTGAGTGAGGGAGGAGCCGTGGGGTAAATGAAGAACACCCCATCCAAAGCGGGAGCCCACCCCGCGTGAGGATCGTCGCGACCGGAGGTCTGGGGGAGCCAACCCCGCCCCCCGTGATCGTCGCTGGAGATAGTGAGAGCGGGGGTGGAGTAGCTAACCACCCCCACCCCATTGCCAGGATGAGCGGCAAAGCGGAGCCCACCCGCAGTTAGGCAAGGACTGTTAGCACCCCCTCCCCACCGTGCAGCGTAAGGAGAGAGAGGCTGCTGCGGCAGGGTGTGTAAAAGAGAAGGGGGCGCCCTGCCCGCGGCTGGAGAAAGTGGCACAGGTGCAAAAGAGGAGCCCACCTTCAGACGCCGCATCACGGAGAGACCCCGTCTCCCCGCCTGCTCCCTGCGCGGCAAGCAAGCCGAATGAGGCTGCGGGGGCGGGAGAGCAAAGAAGAGCAGCTGAAAAGGCGGCAAGTCCAGGTGCAGCCCCGGCGTCTGTGTCCCGGCAGGATTGAGTGCGAGATAACCGCTCATAAGGAGGAAGGCAGCATGACAAAAGGGAACTAGCGGGTGCCTACCCCGCATAGGGACAGACATGCTGGCAAACCCCCAGCCCCCGCCCCCCCTCCCTGCCGCGTGAAGATTGGAGGAAGCTGCCGCGGGCAGGGAGGGCGGTCGAGAAAGGAAGGAATGGCTGCCGTCGGCCATCCAGAACATGCCCCCACCTCGCAGGACCCCCGGCGGCATAGCAAATGTCCTGACTGTGCTGGGAAACCCAGCGTGATGGAGGAGCACCTCTCTCCCAACTCGCGCACACGCGAGTGATGCCTTGTCCTCTGTGTAGCTTACTAGCAGTGCTTGTTGCCCCCTGCCGCTAAATAAATAAATGCAAAGACTTACCTGCTGGCTGGCCCCGGTCCTGCTCCCAGCGTTCTGCTCCTGCTGTGCCTCCAGCTCTCCTACTCACGAGTGAAGCCTGGAGAAACAAAAAAGAAGACACGGAAGGAAAGTCTAGCAGCAGAGAAGGTTGCTGCTGAGTGAAGGGTAAAGCAACACTGCCATCTAGTGGCCACTGGTGGTACTGCAGCAAAGGGGAAAATAAACAAGCCTGCAGCAAGACAAGGAGGAAGAAAGAAAAACGATGTCAAGCCACATCCACCCTAGCAAGGACTGCGCTGTCGCCGCATCAAGTGGAGCGAACCCTCGAGAGAGCGAACGGACTGCAGATGCACCCCGGACGCGGAAGGTACACAGCAGCGCCTACAGGAGAGGAACCCACTGAAGAGGATGGGCGCAGCAAGTATCCAACACTGACGGCTAAGGATGCAGAAGCACACCCAGTGGCGCCAAGAAGCTACCACAACAAGAAACCCCACGGCGCAAGGAGCAACGCGACACTGAAGATGTACCGCGATGGTACGAAGAGAAGCATGCACCAGCGCTCGACAATTCAGCAAACACAGGTAGTCGCACGACGTGGCGCACCTCGTGAACACAGGTAGTCACACGACGTGACGCACCTCGTGAAGCCGACCAGCCAAATGTTCGCCCCACAAAGGCCAAGCCGACCAGCCACATGGTCGCACCACAAAGCCAACCCGCCAGGGGTTGCACAAGGAGGTGACCGACGCACGGGTCAGTGAATCTACGAAACAAAGGTCTGACGGAAGACCGAAGGTATCCTGCCAGTGATCGGCAGCGCAGACCGTCCAGTGGTCCAAGAAGCCCAAGAAGAACGAAGAGGACCAAGAGTATGGCCCCACGAACTTCAACAACCAAAGTAACTGGTGAAAAGGAGAAGAACGAAGAGGACCAAGAGTATGGCCCCACAAATTTCAACAAGCAAAGTAATTGGTGAAAAGGAGAAGGCGAAGAGAAGGCCACGACCCTAACTCGGAATGCTGAGGAAGATGGAGAGAGTGCCCTCGGACGAGGACAAGACCAGGGGAACACGTGCAGAGTGCGCGCGCTGCATGGAGAAGCCTGGCCAGACCAAGTGAGAACAGAAACGGTCCAGAGTGGGTCGTGAGGCGAAGGGATGAAGATATAGGAGTGGCACGTTTGCCACTACAAGAAAAGAAGAATGAAGATATCGGAGTGGCACATTTGCCACTACAAGAAAAGAAGGAAGATGACATCGGAGTGGCACGTCTGCCACCAAAAGGAAAAAGGGGAAAGAAAGAGATCTGAGTGGCAAGGTTGCCACTGCAAGAAGAAGGAGAAGAAGTCAGAGTGACTCGACACCCTCACAGAGAAAAGAATCGGGGAAAGAGAGAGGAGTGTGGCAAGACTACTCACACCTCGAAGATAAGGAAGGCGACAAGTGCCAGAACATGGAGAGCAAGTCCTGAGAACACCCGTGGCACAGAGAGAACACCATCTGTTTGACGATGCTTTCAGCACACCTGGGATCTGCAGAGGTGAGCAGGCCGGACCGTTCGGAACATCCACCTTTGGGGTCACGCGGACACTGGACAACGCCAGCCGTGGTGACTCAGGGGCAAAGGCCTCAGGGATGCCAGTGAGAGAGAGCATCCCCACGACGAGAGATGGTCATCAGCCGCCCTTCAGCAAAGGTCCCAGGAGGATGAAGACATCGCGCGCAAAGACAGGAGCCAACAGCTACCCTCCAGGTCTGACTGCGGAATCTGAGGTGAGACTTGTCGTCTCCTCCGCACCCGCACTTATCGGCATGGGAGTAACACGATACAGGACACTCAACCCAGGACAGATCTGATGAAGAGGGCCTCAGGGATATCCCGTGGCAGGGGAACACCTGCGAGAGAGGCATCATGGTGAGAGGGGTGTCTTGCAACCAATCCGTCTTTTGCTAAAACAGAATACACGCCACAGATGAAGAAGAGGACAGGACGGAAAGATGAACGGCAACAGCTAGCGGTGAACCACAAGAACTTCAACTGTGTTTGTCGCCATGGAAGTAAAGTGAAGAAAAGACTTTGAGTACAACTTCAAGGCAGAGTCGTCAACAGACTGGATCCATCGAGCACCCATGGCTGGTGCCACAGTAAACTGGTGGTCTCCGCGACAAGAAGAACATCGTCTGGGACCCCAAGCAGCGGAGGCGTAGGAGACTCTACAGAAGTTTTGGTCACTGTCTTTCATATGTATGGGTTTTCTTTCTCCCACAGGTTGAACTTTGACTTTGGGTTTTTGTCATTAAAAATTGGGAGGGATGTAGTGTCCTAGCATGGACACGTTCTAGTGTTCTGACATGTGTGTATCACACTCTACACCCACCCACCACAGACGTCACTGGGTCAGGTGACGCTGTTAATAAAAGGGCCGAGCGCACGTGCTCGTGGCCGTTCCCACTACCCCCAACTATGTGTCCTGAGTCAGTCATTCTACCCAGCATGAGGGCCTAGGGCCCCAACATTACAGTGCTGTTGTCTGCAAAACCTGGACTTGAGGACAGTCATTACCACCACAGGGGGTCGCGTGACACCCATACATGGGCTCCCAGTAACCAGACGGCACCACGCTGTGGCTAAAATGCTAGAAGGCGGTGGATCTGTCACACATTACTTCGTAACATTTTGAAGCTATGGGCAGAATTTCCGTGCTTCCCAATTCTTTTAAAAATTAAACTCCTTTTTGCACTCGGAGCCCTCAGGTACATGCATTTTCTTAAATGTAGTCGTGAATATTATTAGTGCAAGAAAAATAAGTAGCAGACTACACGGTAAATGCATAACTCGGTCTATTAATAGCAAGTAACATGTCAGCTAATTACCTGGAAACTATTAGAAGTTTGGTTAAATGTTCAAATCTGAGGTTATTTTCTCATGGGCTTTCCCGTTGCTTCACATTATGTGATTTCGCTGTTATTTTTGTATTTTCTGCTTCTTTCGCAGTTAAGATGATGGCTGATATTACCTCAGGTTTGCGTGTGCCCCCCCCCCGATTATTTCTAATAATGATAATAATAATAATACTTTATTGCGTGATTAAAAAAAAACATTGCAAGTGCAAAGTTAAAATATAAAAAATTCATTTAAAATAGAACTAATTTAGTCCGGTAAAAGTAGGGATGTTGGGTGGCGCCTGCCAAAACATTATGCCGACGGAGGATCGCTGACTGGGGGTCCCTCACAGAGTTTTTTTTTCTGCGTGAGCCATGAACCTTACTAGGGCACAGTTTAATTTAGTCTTCTTAGGATCAAAGCAGGCCAAGACTGCTGCTCTACAAGTTCTAATCTTTTTTGTGTTCCAGTGGTGCTTAAGGAGGGCCCGTCTTTTAGTCAGTAGTTTTGGGCATAGACATATGATGTGTATAATGTCTTCTTTATGATCCCCACAAAGTCGGCAGAGATCTCGTCCATGCTCTCTTTTCCATTTTGGCAAATGAACCAACAAGTTAATGACACCCAGTCTCAATTTTAAGAAGCTTAGTTTTGTTCGTGCAGTAAAGGGTACAGTTAGGTACTGCTGTGGGATCAACGAGGCATAGGATTGCAGCGTCAGCCACCCGTGTCTTCTTTTGGCTAGACGAGCCTTGTCTTCCACTATTGAAAGTTGTTTTGTGCTTGTTTTCGCTAGCCGTTTGAATTCCTTCTGGCTTATGTGCATGCTCCAGAGATCGTTTAGGCCTAAAGTTGTTAAGCCTTTTGCCAAATAGTTGTGACCTGCTCGCCATGTGTTTGTGTCGAGACTGGCCCACAGGTGGTTGCCTAGACTTCCCTCCTTAGATGACCTTGGTTTGTGGCAGCACACGAGAAAAGACATAGCTCTGGCGAGTGGTTGCTGGCAGATTCCAAGTTCCAACCTGATTTGTGCCGGTGATGTTTGGGTTGGTAACTTGAACACTGATCTGTAGATCTTTGAGATTATTTTGTCCAGTTGGCAGCTGTCTAGTCCTTTGAGGACTTCGCTGCCATAGGTTAGGGTAGGGATGATTTTCGCCTGCGTGACCTGTAGTATAGCTGCGAGAGTTGGACCTTGTAGTTTCTTTTGGATTGAGCCAATTGCAAAAGCAAGTGCAGCACCCTTCCTTTTTTGTTCTTCTAAGTGGGATTTGTATTTGTCATTATTATTGTATATGACTCCAAGGTACTTGTGGCAGTTGGATTCGACGATGCTTTCCTTATTCAGGGTCCAGGACAATGTCTTGGCTTTCCCGGGACGAACCGCCAGGATTTTGGTCTTCTTGTTGTTGATCACAAGCTCGTTCTTATTGGAATATTCAAGAGTGGCGTCCAGAAGCCTTTGCATTCCGATCTTTGTTTTGCTCAGAAGGACCACGTCGTCGGCGTATAGAAGGTTTGACAACAACAGGCCGGTTACTTTGGGAGCATGAGAATTGACCTTATTTAGAGCTTCTGGGAGGTCGGATAGAAATAAGTTAAAGAGTGTCGGGGCCAGGACACAGCCCTGTTTTAAACCTTTTCCCATTGGAATTGGGCGGGATAATCTTGAGCCGTCCCCGACCTTGATCCTGACCCATGTATCCTGATGTAAAAGTTGTATAGCTCTTAGGAGGTCGGCTGGAATGTTAAGGCTGGACAGCTTCTGCCAGAGCTTTGATCTGTTCACGTTGTCAAAGGCCGCTTGGAAGTCGATGAATCCCTTATAAAGTGGGCAGGAGCTGAACTTAGCTTGGTCAATCAGACAGGAGAGGGTCATGAGATTGACTGATGTGCCTGTATTGCTTGTAAACCCTGTCTGATTCGGGGGAATAACAGAGTTGTCATCCGCCCATGCCCTGAGTGAGTTGAGCAACACTCCCGCAAAGTACTTAGCTTCGTTATCGATGAGGGCAATGAGGCGGTAATTCCTGGGGGATTGTTTTTCCCCACCTTTGAAGATTGGTACGAGAATTGATCCCCGCTAAGAGGGCGGTATGATGTTATTCTGTCAAATTGAATTGAATAAGGTGCTTAGCTTCCCAGCCCAGAAAGATGCATCTTCCTTAAACAAGGCTTGAGGGATTCCTCCTGGACCTGGGGCCCCGTCCTTCCGTCCCTTTTTAATCAGTTTTTTAATATCTGCCTTCTGGATTGTTGTAGTTTCATTGCTGCTTTGAGGCGGAGGGCTCTCTTTTGTTGTTTTCATTTTTGGTTCATCGTTCCGGCATACTTTCATTAGCGGATTTGTGATATTTGGAACAAGTGCCCAGTCGGCTGCTTTATGTGCCGATTTGTCTTCGACTTGGAGCCTCTGATTTTGGATATTTGCATCCCGATCGTTGAAGTGGAGATGGAGGAACACCGCCCACTCTGACTCCAATAAACTTGATGAAGTGACTTTCAATACGCGACCAGATGCACTGTTGATTGTCCTCCAAAACCTTGCGGAGTTGTTCGTTTTAATGTCATGCTGTAGTTTCGCCCAGAACGAGTTCCATTGGTTACTGTGTAGCTCTCTTTTGGCTTTCTTAAGATGGCTGCGGGCCGCTCTCAATTTTGTTATTTTTATAGGGTCCATTGGATCACTTTTTAGCGCCTGCCAAGTCCGGTTCATGGATCTTGTTGCAGCTTGTATCTCAAGATTCGAGCTGGGCATCTGCTTCAGCCCAGTCTGGATCGCGTGCTTTACTGGTTGCGCGTATTTGTCGGTGAGATCAGTTGCAAATATTGACCAGTTGGAAATTGCGTCATCCGGGCATCTGCTGTGGCGCTCGATAAATCCTTTGGCCTCTATTTGCTACTTGTTGGAGATTATTGAAGGAGCATTTGATTCCTTTTAGGTTGATTGTGAAGCTCTCGGATGGCAGTGCCCTTCCTTCATCGAGTTGCATGACACTGGTCCTCAGCGATATTTCTTGGGGACAATGGTCACTTTCAGTTCTGCTCCCTAGACTGAAATCTATTATTTGATGGAAAAGAGAGAGACTGGCGAATGTGTAATCTATTAGTGAAGTGCCTTTTTTCGATATATAGGAGAAGCGAGGGGGCTTGTCTGAGGGAAGGCGTCCGTTGAGGGCTCTGAGGCCCAGATTTTCAAGGTTGCCTTGAAGGGAACGTCCCTTTGGATCGTTCTTGTGCCATCCTGGCCGGACCTGCGGTGGAATCTCCCAAGTGCTGTCATGTGATTTGGTGACCTCGTTTTTCTCTAAGTCTGACATTAGCCACATATTGAAGTCACCGGTTAGTAAGATTTCTGGATCAAGAGGTCCAGTTTTCACTCTCACTACTGTCGCAATCGCTTCTTCTATAAAGGATTGCCTTGATGCTGTAGTTGGGCGGACGTAGGCATTCATTAAGATCAAGATCCAGCGTTGACCTTTTCTAGGGGTGTAAGAAGTTCCCACACATTGGAGACAGTGTGGTGAGCCCAGAAGATCCCAAGAAGTAACTGCGTTTTTAGTTGATATGTAGATTGCGAGGCCGCCGCTTCCGCTTCCCGGCCGATTCAATTTATGGGCTGGAATGTGATGGGTTTTAAAACCTTCTATGTGCTGCGGTTCCAAGAGCCATGTCTCTTGTAGTAGTAGTATGTCGAATTCCTGAAAGTAAGAGATTGTGGCATTATCCTCCAGTTTACTTGTTAGGCCATTGATGTTCCAAGAACAGATCTTTAAGGGAGGTGTTTCGTGGCGGTTTTCCCTGTTGGGCTGTCATCGTAAAAGTCGAGTTGTGTTCAGGGTGCCTGCCAACCATAACCATGTTCCGGCCTCTTCCAGATCCCTAAGTGATGTCATACCATCTTCTCTTGGTTCCCACTGTTTGTGAGCCAGAGTGGGGGTTTTGTTGCGAGCACCCCTGAGGACCGAGTACACTGCACCCCTCCCTGGTCGTCTGTTTTCCTCGCCATGGCTTGCCTGCAAAATGTGTGGATAACCCGGTTCCCTGCCCGGTTTTATCTGTATACCCCATTGCTTATAGGTGTCAGTTTGCCCTAGGATGTTATTCATTGCCTCTACTGAGCTCCAGGTGACCTTTGTTGTTTCGTTTGTTTGGCCCTGACACGGTGCAATAAATTCTATCGATGTTATGTCTTGTGAGGTTATTAGATTTGACAGACCTGATGCTTGAATCAGCTTTATGATGTTGCCACGATTTAGGACGTCATGGCTGCCTTTTGACTGGTATTCTGGATAGAAGTAGGCGAAGCGGGCGTCCCCACTCATTGCTGTTCTTAGCGTCCTTGGAGTTGCCTCTGTTCTTTGTGCGCTAGACGTGTGAGCTACTTTTGGCTGAGGGCCCGTGGCTTGGTCTTCATTCTGCGCTCCTACGAGCTTTTCATTTAGCCCTTGTCCCACAGTCCCTTTGATACTAGCTGGAATTGCGCCCTGTTGGTTATTGTCACGGCTAATTGTAGATGCCTGATTTGAGGTCATGGTACCACAGAGATGATTTGTCATGGGGCAGGGTGATTGGCTCTGGGTCGTGATGTTCTGCATAATAGGTGTGTTTGGGGGAGCCAGATGGGTGCTTGTGGTTAGATCTTTTGTCCCACTGTGCGCCCTTTTTCCTGAAGGTGCCATTGCTGGGTCCTTTTCCGTTGTCGGAGGGTTGAAGCCACTCTTCCTTTTTACGCTATCTTGCATAGTCGGTTGTTCTTCCCTTATGTTTAGTGGCACGGCAGAGTTTTTTGGATCGTCGACCCCTGTGGCTGCCGGACGTCTAATGGTGTTGAACATCGGGTAGAGGCTTAGGTCTTGTTTTCCCCTTCTCATTTTGTTTCGTCCTTTCCGCTTCCTTTGTCTTTTACCCTTCCCCGAGGGGTCTCCCTGCTCTTGTTCTGTTGAAGTGAGGCAGGTAGAGTTTGCTCTGCTGTTGACCAGAGATGATTGCTGTTCCCTCTTGCGGCTCACGAGCCCAGATAGATCATGGGGTTGAGGGGAGTTGGTCCCTTCAGCCCCTCTTGGCCTTGAGTTAGGAGCTGTTGTTACTTGAGGATCTTCGCATGGGTCTCCTAAGTCGACGTCACTGCCTTTTCCGGGGATGGGTTTGACTTTTGCTATTTCTTTAAGGTCTACCACTAGCTTTTCCATTATCCCTGGGAGTGAGCTGAGTTTCTCCACTATTGGTGTGCAGTCACATCCTTGTTGCGGGCGGTCTGCCGCTTCTTGGGCTCGTCTGATCAAGCTGTTTAAGTTTGAGATCCTGTCGTCAATTTTGACTACATACACGGCAAGCTTGTTTTGAAGGCTGATTTGGATATCCATTTTGTTCGCCTGATAAGTCATAGCGTCAGCTGACTTTTGAAGAATATCAAGGGCGGTAGCCCATGCCATCTCATGTGAGGGGCCCGCACTTTTGTCCTGCCTTGGTGATGGTGGTGGCAGCGGGTGTCCAAAGGTGGTGTTCCCGTATGAATGCAGCATATTTTCCCATTCCTTTGACTCGAAGTAGGAGAGTTCTTTAGTACTGCCGTCTGCCTCAACTGCGTCCTCTGTAATTTCCATGGGGTCGGGTTACCTCACTCTATGTTGTTCCTGTTTAGCTGAGTCTATTGCGCCGTCCCCAAGGGTGGTGAATACTCCTTCCGTCCTCGAAACCGTGGGGCTAGCCATTTTGGGGTAGTTTGAAAATTCGCCATTTTGGCTGCACGGAATGCTAAAACTGACTTTATTTTGCAAATCGCTTGAGTCGTTTAAATTGTCTGAATTACTTATTTTTTCTCCAATTAGTTCTACTTGTAGGTCCAGTGGCTTATGTGCAGCGTTAGGTTTGGCGACGTAAGGTGGTGCTGGATTGTGTTGACGCACTTGCTCAATTGGAGAGGACTTGATTGCTTCCTCTGGTGGCTTGGTAGTGACGCTGGCTGACGTGTAACTGCTTCGCGAGGTCCCCCCATTTGCCGCTGAGCTGCCCTTGATGACTGTCACTAGGGGACTTAGGGGGGTTGGAAGGCCAGCGATGTTCATGTTGCTTGAGAAGATCGCTGAGCCGGCGTCTTTTAAGTAGGTGAATTTTGACGTTATCTTGGGCTGGTTGCTGAAAGGTTTGCAGGCCTTACAGGTAGATTGGGGCGTGCTGTCAGTTGTGGGTTCAGGATCATACAACAGCAGGTTGGGTACAGGCTCAGAGTCTGTGTTGACAATCGTTGTTTTCCCTCTGCTTTTCTTTTTCTTTTGTGGGTCCAGAGCCCTCACTTTACCAGATCTCATCTCGGGAGACCGGGTGTGGCAGGAGAGTGTGGCAGGAGGGTGGGCGAGAGCACGGGACCCCCTACCCACACTTCAACTCTACTTCTGCTTCCTTTCTGCCACTTGTCTCTGGCAGCTTGTTACAGGTCACAGCCACAGGTCACGGGTCGCAGGTGCTTGCTTCGCCGGCTGCACACCAGGCTAAGGTGCTGCGCGGGAGGTTAAGCACCCCTCTCACCCTATTCACTTCCCTCGCCTCTTCACGTCTCCCCTCACCACCAGCTGTAGTAGAGAGCACCGAGGTCACTGCGGCGGTAAGGGGAGGGGAGCGGTGGGACGCGGCTGAAGCTGCGGGCTCTGCAGTCTAGTGCAGTCTAGCGTGGTGAGGCGATGGGGCGGCAGAGCTCCCTGCTGGCCCCCCGCTGCTGTGCCCCACTTGCCCCACTCGTGGCCAGTCTAGTACAGTCTAGTGTGGCACGGCGATGAGGCAGCAGAGCTCCCTGCAGGCACCTCGCTGCTTTGCCCCACTGCAGTCGCCCACTCGTGGCCACCAGCTGTAGCCCTACCTCCTCCTCCTCCTCTGGCGTGGCCGTGACTGTGCTCGGACCCGGCAGTAGCTCGGACCGAATCGGACCTCCCTCGCCAGGCCGACGGCACGGCTCTCCTCTGCTCTCCTCTCCTTTCCTCTCTGTCTCCTGCTCTGGGGTCTCACGGCTCCCGGCTGCTACGTGCTGCTACGTAGCAATACTCTGTTGTTTTTTTTTGTATTTGTTTTACTTTCTGGCACTTTCAGGCATGCGTTAAGATGGGACTGAGCAAACTACAAATACCAGACTGCAAGAGGTGATTTGGTGCTTGTTCGCACTGCCGGTCTGGTGTCCAGCTTTGCCGTTTACCCTGTTTTGACTCCAGTCTCACTCTTGTAATATCGGCCTTACTTGAGCTTCAGCTTTGCTGCACACAGCCTGCCTAGTCTCCAAGTTTACATTTACCTCTCAAACTGTATTTAGTCACCAGCTCAGGTCGTGCACATCAGAAATTACCTTCCTTTGAATTTTAATTTTTGTTTATTCTACAGTCTGCCTCGATGTTCCATTTCACCTACACTTTTTCAGCTTTAACATTGGATGCCAGGCCTTGTATGGTCCCCAGAATTTCCCTTAATTTCACACTACTTGTTACTATCTTGTTCACATGCTGTTATCATCTCTGCTCTCACATTTTTAAATACAATACATTTTTATCCGATATTGGAAGACCTCTCTCTAATCAGATCATCAACACAGTATAATATGCTCAGGGGACAGACGCAGGAGGGCAGCCATGATGCCAGGCTATTGTTTTTTGTGCATCTGATGGAGAACACATGGCATCTGTGGCGTGGCTGTGATTGGAAATAATGTCTGTCCTGATTACATTTGTAATTGACCAGTTACAAATTGTTTCTTCTGGTTTCAGGTTTGATATGTGGATTTGTGGACACTAAACTATATGTGGTTAAAGTAAAAATAATGTAAAATAAACCCAATGAAAATTTTACTGGTTAAATAGGAACTGGAATCAAAAAAATGACAAGGACCAGGAGGCAACTGGAATCCAATAGGACTTTAGCCATATCAGACAAGTGCAAGTCCAAAAAAGTGCACATGCCAAAAACTGACTCCAGTACAATCCATATGTGTCCATTGTAGCGGGATTTACACCACTCAGATCACACAGGCCATTCACAGTTCTTGCTTTTTTTAATTCTTCAACCGTAACAACCAAAGCTTCTCTTTAAGGACGACCCTCCATACTTAAGTTTGTTGTGTCAGGCCTTGTGCCATAGTGGTATTTCTGTGGATAGATGTGCATATTGCTGATTACTTTTGTGCACACTTCAGGACGCACGGTTGAAACATGGCAGCCCACCATGCACTTGATAAGCCGTTTCTACATGTAAACATGTTATTGCTATTGGTGGAAGAGTCATCTCTCAATAAATGTCATACAATGATTCCATGTTACTGTTTATGGTCAATAGTGTCCATTGAAAGCTGCCCACCCTACCCTTAGTACACCCCACCCCTGACATCGGTGCATTGAATTCTGATGTTATTTTTCATTTAACACTTTTCTTTACATAGTTCGCATAGCCTTGGGTGAAGTTAAACAATCAGCCCATTATCACAGGATGGTGAGCCGACAGCAGACTCGAACTCGGATCCCCAGCTCACCAGTCAGCAGCTCTCACCGCTGTGCCATATCTTTTGCCTAGTCATGTTGCAGTGGCATATGTGGCCAAAAGAGGTCCCAAGGGACACCCTAGTGACACCTACACTACTGCACCCTCAAAACACTGTTTGTTTTAACGTGGAGTCGGGGCTGCCATTTTCACTCCCAAGGCTAGGGCACCACTGCAGGTGCACTACATAAAAACACACACAACGGAGTTCTTTATTTTCTTAAGGTGGGGTGGGCATATCTATTGCATAGGTAAAAAACACTGGCATTTATAATGCCAATAGCTCTAACTCCAACACATGTGAGACTTATTGCATTTCCAATGCTTGTTATCCCTTGTTAATAGGCCCTGAGGTGCGACTCTCGCTGCCTCTTGAATATAAAGAGATGAGGTCACGAGAGGCCCGGACATGACTTCATCCGACTCTAGTAAAACTTCCCAGGAAGCCTGAAGTCTGATGCTCTCACGTCAAACACGCCTTGCTGCAGGCATTCAACAAGCTCCCAGCCTGTACTTTGCTTGTAGAAGAAGCGCAGTGAAACTCCTGACATGTTTGAAACACGTTGTATTTCAAATTAAACACGCCGGTTTGTTGTGGGCCTGACCCCTGAAGGAAGAAGTGTTTAATAAACTTCAAGTGGAAGGATTACATGAGCGTCTCATCCACACCCGCAGTGGCCACCCGTCTGACCTCCTCGTGTTATGTCACCGGATGCATCATTTGTGAGCTTCGATGCTGCATTTTCCATGGAAAACATTGACAGTTTTCCGTAAAACCCGGTCCATGTCATACTAGGCACAAACAGTGCCCCTTTGGAGACATTTGCATGTTTACTGCCCATCTGTAAACTACATCTATCGTATTCCTGTGTCATCCCAGACCCTGCTTTGTTGAGAATATTTCTTTCATCTTCATATCACACATGATGAGTACATAAAGCTTCTCGTAAAAACACATTAAACTCAACATCCCTTTTTAAGCATATGCAAATTAAACGCAAGCAATACTACGCTCAGACAAGGGGAGGGCAGGGCTGGACTGGGAACCCAAAGCAGCCCTGACACTTTTCTCGAACCAGCTCCTGCCTGGAACCGGGAGGCTGGAAACGCTTGCTTGCTGCTTTTTATACTGGGTGCCAATATTGCAGCACCGCTACAAAACCAGCCCCCAGTAACACAAGCATTTACAATGCAATGGTCTCGGCATTGTTAAAGTTAGAGCTATTGGCATTGCTAATGACATTATTTTTGTGTATGTTTTTAAAACATTTAAAGAAACGGCATTGTTATTTACAATGTCAATAGCTTAATCTCTCTCAAATGCGAGACCTATTGCATTTGCACCCACACACAGAGCCACACACACAAAGCTACCCACACACACTGAGCCACCCACAGACACAGAGCCACCTACACAGAGCTATTCACATTGAGCAACCCACACACAAATAGAGCCACCCACACAGAGCCACCTACACACACACAGTTACCCACACACAGACAGAGCCACCCACGCATAGAGCCACCTACAAAAATAGCCACCCACACAGAGCCACATACACACACAGACTTCAGAAGGCTTGATAGTGATTTGCAGGTATATTCTCTTGCTACGTTCAACGGAGTTAAATGATATGGGGGTGATGGGCGCGCATGCAGACATGCAGTATTCGCCTCCCTTCCGCAGTCTTCCTCCAAGCCGCGGCCTTAGGGCAAATGTTTTTGTTTTGGTCAAGAGATGCAATAACCTCTCGTTGAAATGCCAGCAATGCGGCCCCTCCCCCCCGCTCTGCGGACGGACTGCAAGTTATACACACATTGCTCCAGCTGCTGAAGTGATCTTTGACCCCTCTGTAGACATACTTGGTGTGATAATGGCCCCCCGACTCCCTCCCCCCTTGAGCTCAGCCATTAATCACATCCCAGACACAAAGCATCACTCACTACTTCCTGTTTAAGTCCCCGCAGAGCTCTGCAGGGAGCGGGGCTACCCTGGATCCCCCCCCCCCTCCCCTCTACACTGAGGAGAGCTCTCTACCTGCCTGTGGTCAGAGAAACAGCAGCGCCGCCTTCCTAAAGGTCAATACGACAGCAATACGGCCATCGCCATAGGTCCGCATCAACATACAAAATAATATTCAGCGGGCCGCTCCTGTTCGGGCAAGATTTTCTTCTGTCTTTATTATGAATTTTTAAAAAAATGCGAAACAAATACTTTATAAACAGCTTTAGATAGGTCGATAGATTATTACCCCAGCTGCAAAGGCTATTGTGCACAGCCACTAAACATTCCAATGCGATCTGTATGATCACAACCAACCAAAAAGTCAGTATTAAAGTTTGGGTTACAGAAAGCGGCGCACAAATAAATAACACTAATTTTGCTTACTGTCCTTTCCGGGCAGTTTTTTTCCAACGGGCACCACTCGGCCGTTTATCTTTCGGAGGTCGATACATGAATAGCGTTAAGATAGACCAGGACGATAGAGCTCATCAGCATTTCGAGATGTGCCCCCACTTGACATAGATAGCGTACACCACTAAAGATCCCACGTACTTTCTACTAATGTAACTCATCACAAAGACACTGGACTAAACGCATGGAATGCGCTTCAACGTCTCGTCAGGGGTTGTAAGCGCTACATAGATACAATTGTAATTACTGCATGGTAGTATTTCACTCGTCCATGCACGACGCAATGCTTGTGGTTAAGATTATTGCAACTTGTTTCATTCTGACACACACCTTATGGAACCCATAAGATTGGTTAGAAAAATCCATGTCAACAAAACCATAAAAGAGACAACGTAGTAAGAAACAAACCTCCGGGATTCCGTGTCTAAGGCAGTTAAGAATAAGATTCGACTTTCAGAACATGGTGCATCCTCAAAGTACATGCATTTCCGCAATTTCGCCTTTGAGTAACAGAGGGGCTAAAGGGGGCACGGGAAAGAATGGATTCGACCTTCATTTCTTTCACTAGGCAGGTGGCAGGATTACGTCCTTTGTTACCACAGAAGAGCCGATGTGCTTCCGATGAAGGCAGAACAAAGAGGCCCGGCCTGAAAAGGGCCCGTGTGCAGGAAAAACAAGCACACCACTGCCTTTCTCCGAGGCGAAGCAGAAATGCCTCGGAGAAAGGCAGCGGCGTTTCTGGATTCGGGGGCGTGTTTTGCTTTTCTCTCCTCTTGCCATTGGCTGGAGGAGATAATGAGAAAAGTAGCAAAAAACACGCCCCCGAATCCGAAAAGGATGGGGCCTGTTCGGAGAGACAAACCTCTTCTCCAATGGCTGGCCAGCATTCAAGAGGCCAGCCAATGGAGAAGAGGGGAGAAGAGGGGCGGGTTCAAGCCCCTCTTCTCCAAGTCATTAAATCTCGGAGCGAGATTGCGCAAGCGCAGCCCTCGAGCCGAGACCTAAAAACCATCCCCCATTGCTGCACAATCGGTCCCCACCCTCCCAGCCTCCTAGGGAAATGCCCGATGCACGGTACGACCAGTCCGGCCTTGGGGACCAACAGAAAATCACAAACGTCAGCCCCTGGATTTAGCAAATGTGTTGGTATCTGTAACTCCAAAAGATTGAAGTTGTCAGAGGATTAGAAGTGGGAGCCAAATATCCCATTAGAAATGGGGAATCAGTAATTCTGGGTCAGATTCCCTCAGTATTTCCTCATGTCTCCAGATTTTCACATGGAGCGTTTGTCTCATTCAGCCCCTGACATCTTTCTAAATATAAGCAGATACGTGGTCTTCCTGCGGCTCTAATAATTCAGATGAACCAGTTAGTGGCCCTATCAGAATTACAGGGCCATAATATGGGCAGAAGTTGCTGTTAGGCCACATAAAAGTACAGAAGAGACAACACATGGAAGAGTTACTATTGGCTGTGTTGGCCCTACTACTGCCCACAACACTAGGACTTTCTTAAACACCTTGGTGCAAATAAGTTTAGTGCCAGGTATTGGGTATAATTTTCACCTGAGTATGACCTCAAGTAACATGTGGTGACTGTTCTTCTGCCTATTATGCCTTTATTACTACTTGCACACTGTTTTGTTTTGCCAAATACCACAACTTTTAAAAATGTGATTTGCACATTTCCCCTAATATAAACAAATGCTAAAAGCAGTAGTGGCTGCTACCGAACAGGGGTAGTGGGGCGGAGGTGAGGGCGGTGTTGGGGGGGAAATAATACAAAAAATAAAAACAGCACTTACCTTTATACTGCCTGCTGCCGCCTCTTCTTTCTCCATCCTCCAGTATGCACTCGGCAGCAAGTACACAGCATCTCTGAATCCCCTGACCAATCACAACACTGCTTTATAGAAGCTCTGTGATTGTCTGAGTGCCGTGGTTCGGTGCTCAGACAGGGGCTGGCAGCAGTGGCGGCTCCTCGAGGGAGTGCTGCGGGGCATTGGGCCGGGGCGGCAGAGGGGCAGGGTGGGGATAGTAAACTCCGGCATACGGCCGAACGGACTTAAGTAAAGAAATAAACTAATTAAAACTAATTGCATTGCGCGCACTGCATCGCCAATAAGGGATACCGTCCTGCACATGAACAATCTTTACAGGCGATTTGATGTTTCTATGTGTGCTACAGAATGCAGCACACATGGAAAGAGCAAAATATGAGGAGAAATGAAACATTTCTCCTCGTATATCCTGTTTAATACCACGTATTTCCTGGTCTTATTTTTGGCGCTACCTTGTAAATATAGGGCAGTGTCAAAAAGCAATGGGTGTTGCGGCGGAACGCTCACTGCAACACCCATCGAAAGCCCCTTTCATGCTAAGGGTCTGATTCCGATTCCGGCCGCAAAACGTACCGACCGACACGGACCTGGACCGGATACCGACCGACACGGACCAGCGCCGTACGACCCGTGCAGTACGATGCAACGCGTGTGAATTACAACCGACACGTACGGAATACAAGCCATACAACCAAGCCGTAGGAAAAATAGTGATCCGGCCAGAAAACCGACGCGAATTTCACAGACCGACCCGTACCCGCGCAGTACGATGCAATGCGTGGAAACTCAGACCGACTCACACGGAGACCAAGCCACACGGCCGACACACACAGAAAACCGGGCCCACAAGCAATAGAGACCTTTGCGACCGACGCATATGAAACACAGAAGATAGGCAGCGTGAATGAGGCGGAGAAGCCTGCACGAGACAACATCAGCAACTGTATCCGTCAGATGAACGTCTCCTTCATGACTACAAAACCCAAAGGAAAAAAGACAAAAAAAGGACCAAACAAGCAATGACAAAGCCAATAAATACCAAATAAAAAAACCTGGGACAAAGACACACCCACAACTCCAAATATATAAAGGACTACAATCACTACCATCATCCCTTGCAAACAGGAGACACAGCCACCAGCAAACACCATTACACAGCAACCACAGACACACTCACAACTCACCCATCACACAACTCACACACCATCAGCACCTCATCCAAAAGCACACACACTACAGCCAGCAAAACCAACACCAACCCACCCTCACTTGCACCCTCACACACACATCCCTCACCACCACCACCCATCACCATGCCCCCAAAGAAGAATCCAAAGTTCACAGATAGTGAGTTAGAAGTGCTGGTAGACGAGATTATCAGAGTAGCGCCACATTTGTTTGGTACATTGGTCCAAAGGACCCCTATGTCACAGAAAACAAAGATGTGGGCGAGGATTGTGGACAAAGTGAACGCAGAAGCACCAGCAAGGCGCACAAAGGACGATATCCAGAACCGGTGGTATGACGTGCACAGGAGGGTCAAGAAACTCATCGAAAAAGATCACGCCCTGAGTCAGTGCATCGGCGGTGGCCCTCCTGCCAAACCAGTCTACTTCAGGACCTGGGAGGAGAAGGTGCGGGACATCCTACCACCAGAGAGCATCCATGGGCTAACAGACATACCAGAGCCTGGTGAGTACACAAACAACATACCCAAGATTGTGTGGCAAGGGGACAGTGAAACCATGCACCACAAGCAAAGCTACACTAACCAATAGATAATCAACCCAAGATGTGTATGCCAGTCAGACAAACACAATACCTGCCATCTCATAGTGACTTGGAACTGTGTCATGACATGTACCAACCTACAAACAAATAGAGCAAGGCAGTGGCACAATGCTAAATAGACACTGCCAGACAGTTTGCCACCACAAACACACTACCTCACAGTGCAGCTGACTGACAGGAAGGAATTGTGGGGATGCAGGTGAAGTAAGTGTATCCAAAAGCATGATGGGGTTTGTAGTCACAGATAATGCTCCCCCTCAAAATTGTTTCATCAAGACCTCCCTGAAACATGCCCACATCACAGGGAGTGGAAAATGACTGACAAGATGGCTGACACTGGGTCCTGCTGTGGGGAGCACAAGGCCCTGCTAGGGCATGTGAGCAAATCAGAATCAGGACACCACTGACTGACATCCTGAAAGAAAACTTGCACGCCCTACAATGGAAGCACGTTTCATGGTGGGATGATTGGCCGGGTGGGAAGGAGGACTGACAGCTCTCACCATACTTACCAGCATTTGGAGACACACACCCCCTCAACACAAACTCCACACAACTCACCAGGTAGAATGCATTGACTCACACCTCTGTGAAATATCATCAAAAGACACCCGTACTGGGTGCAGCTGTGTGAAGCACAGGGGCTCTCTTTGGACTTGTAGCCAAACAAACACCAGGATTTCACAGTCAGCCATCTTGCCATTGCTGTCACACCCCCTCACAGGGAAGCAGAGTCAAGAGGGAGGAAGTATGGGCATGCTGGGAAGGGGGGTGTAGCCAAGAGCATGATGGGAGTCGCAGTCATAGACAATATACATCCACCCACATGGCCCAGCAAGCATACACTGAACCATGTACGCCTCACCGGGAGTGGGAAGGGACTGACAAGATATCTGACGCTGGGCTCTGTTGTGGGGATCACAAGGCCCTGCTGGGAACTGGGCAACAACAAACACCAGGACGTCACAGTCAGCCAACTTGGCATTGCTGTCACACCCCCTCACAGGAGAGCAGAGTCAAGAGGGAGGAAGTATGGGCATGCTGGGAAGGGGGGGTGTAGCCAAGAGCATGATACCATGCTCGCCTCACAGGGAGTGGGAAGGGACTGACAAGATGTCTGATACTGGGCTCTGTTGTGGGGAGCATAAGGCCCTGCTGGGAAATGGGCAACAACAATCTCAAACTCTGTCAGTGACAACCTGGAAAAAGCAGTGTACAGGCAGGCATCTGTTTGTACAGTAGAAAATGTCATGTTTGTGAACCATTGATGCCTGTAGAAACATACCTTACATTGTGTTTCTCTTCCAAACACAGGTGGTGCTGAGGTCCCAGCACCAAATGAAGAGGATTCCCAGGCCCAGACTCTGGTAGACACTGAGCTCTCTGGTTTGACTCTGTCCTCTTCGGATGACGACGACCAACTTGGCCCCTCCGGTGTGAGTCATCATGCAGCACCAGCAGCATCAACATCTGCACCCCCTGTACCCACGCCTCCAGCATCTGGACACCGACAGGGCACCCCCGCCAACACGGACAGACCAAGGCCACTGAACACCCACAGCACAGGGACACAGGACCCCCCGGAAGCTACAGCAACCACCACCAGCAACACCACCCAAGGGGACCCAGTGTCACCTGTGCGTCCCGCTGCTGGTCCTGCCCGTGTGGATAGGGGTGCTGGGAGGGGTGGGAGGCACAGGGTGCGCCTTGCAGAGGGGTCTGGACTGCATGATGACCCCCAACTGGCACGCATCATAGATGCGTACCAGGATAGCACCGGAGGATTTGGCCAGGTAGTGGGGATCCTCAAGGGCATGCAACAGGAGCAGGCTGCCCACTATGCCCGCATGGATGCCAATTGGGATGCCCTTACTGCGGTGCATCGTGACATACTCCAATGCCTTTGCCAGATCAACACAAACCTGTCCACACCTCCCTGTGTGGCCACAACATCTGTTGCAGCACCATCTGCCAGCACCACAGGGAGGGAGGAGGACTCTGGCAGAGAGTCCCCTGCACCGCAGAGGCCTGCACCTGAGGATCCCCCCCCCCAGGAAGAAGAGGGGTCGTCCGAAGAAGGACATGTGTGAGGCAGATGTCCCAGCACATCCCCCAGGGCTTCTAAACCTGTTCTGGACAATGTTCTTTGTGCGCAACCCGTTCACCTTGTCCAATCGCACACAACTCGCCCACATGACATGGAGGGTTCATGTTGGGCCAATGTAGTAGATGACTGTGGACTTCACTCTGGACATTTCATCTACCAGCACTTCCAACTCTAATGTGAACTTTGGATTCCAAAAACAATGTACAGCACCCACCATCCTGTGCACTTTCCACACACATGTTCGAAAATAAACTCACCAGTACACCATACTTGCCTCTGTTGTGATTCAAAATTGTCATGTGTCATGGAGATGTCGATCTGCTACACAACACAGTGCATGCCAAATACTGCAACAATGTGATCAACGTCAGGTGAGTCATGGTGACGTGACACATATGAGGGAGACACACCACTATGGCAACACAACACATACTCACCATGGCCATGTTACTCATCACACACAATGATGGTGACCTGAAACACATAGGTATGCACAACCACAACACCTATCCACAGTCAGTGGTAACAAGTCCACAGGTGAGGTAAGCAAATGTCAGTCAGATGTGGGAAGAAGGACAACGCACCTAACAAAGCATAGCACAGGTTCATTACACATCAAAAACATGTTTATTCCACAATAGTTGCAAGGCAATTGTACGCTACGGTGGACACACGGTCACAGAGTGTCTGAGAATTGTAGTTCAGGAGTGTGTGGCACATCACTTGATGTCAATTGACTACTCCCACACTGGTGTCGGATTCTGGGTGTTGGGGGTCAGTGTTGAACATACAACAGGCAAATTACCCTGTGAAGGACAGACACAAGACACAGTCAAAAGCACAGCAAAACTGGAGAGAAATGCAATACACATGCACCAAACATGTCACAATAAACCTACACAAAAACAAGTGAGCAGTACTACCCTATTGTGAACATAGCGTAACACATACACACCACAAGGCAAGCGTGAGTCCCACAGGTAGTGGCCACTGTTGTCCCTGCAGGCCCTACATGTACATCTCTTAGACACACTCACACCATCAAGGTTGATGCATATACCACATGGATGTGGAGACTGTCACCCATTGGGCACATTTGATCAGACACATCTGAGACACAACATGCACACAGACTGTGGGTGCACATTAGTATTGTGGCTACAGGTCTCACTGTGACGTACATGCCATCACCCCCAGGACTCAGGCTGTATGTGACATGGCCCAAACATATCCAGCATGAAACTGTCCGTAACTCATGCCCATTACTGTACATTTGCACATCACAGTGGTAATGTGCATGACACACAAAGGATTCTGCCCCCATGTACATGTACACGTGCAGAGCCTGGGAGTGGCTGCACAAAAGTGCCACCCAACAAACCAAATGTGCCCCCCCAAACACCCAGGAAATGCAGCCTTACATGCCATGGGACACTGTGTGGCCAATGCTGTAGTGTGGTAGGTGTGCACAGGTGTCCCTGGCAAGTAATTGTGTGTTGAATCCATCGAATAGTCACAACAATGAGGTCCAACGCGGGAGACAATGCGTACGCATTGCACGGTTCATGACCGAGCCGTGCGTACGCTTTGCCATTGACTGCAATGAGGTCCGACGCGGGTGACTATGCGTACACATTGCACGTTCATGACCGAGCCGTGCGTACGCTTTGCCATTGACTGCAATGAGGTCCGACACAGGTGACTATGCGTACGCATTGCACGGTTCATGAC
Source organism: Triturus cristatus (assembly GCF_964204655.1). NCBI lineage: Eukaryota > Metazoa > Chordata > Amphibia > Caudata > Salamandridae > Triturus > Triturus cristatus. Next base: position 694,481,557 of record NC_140588.1, read on the forward strand.
CGAGCTGTGCGTATGTTTTGCCATTGACTGCAATGAGGTCTGACGCGGGTGACTATGCGTACGCATTGCACGGTTCATGACCGAGCCATGCGTACGCTTTGCCATTGACTGCAATGAGGTCCGACACGGGTGACTGTGCGTACGCATTGCACGGTTCATGACCGACCCGTGCGTACGCTTTGCCATTGACTGCAATGAGGTCCGACGTGGGTGACAATGCGTACGCATTGCACGGTTCATGACCGAGCTGTGCGTATGCTTTGCCATTGACTGCAATGAGGTCGGACGCGGGTGACTATGCGTACGCATTGCACGGTTCATGACCGGGCCATGCGTATGCTTTGCCATTGACTGCAATGAGGTCCGACGCGGGTGACTGTGCATATGCATTGCACGGTTCATGACCGACCCGTGCGTACGCTTAGCCATTGACTGCAATGAGGTCCAACGTGGGTGACTATGCGTATGCATTGCACGGTTCATGACCGAGCCGTGCGTACGCTTTGCCATTGACTGCAATGAGGTCCGACGCGGGTGACAATGCGTACGCATTGCACGTTTCATAACCGAGCCGTGCATACGCTTTGCCATTGACTGCAATGAGGTCTGACGCGGGTGACTATCATGCATACGCGTCGGGCAGGCATAGTCCGAGACAGGCGTACGTCTTGGACATTGAATCGTATGGAGATGGGTGTGTGTGTATTTTCAAAAGTTCACCGAGCTGGGCGCACCCATTGGATTTGGACTGTCATGGAGATGGATGCGGATTCAAAACTTGTACGAGTTGTGCGCTGGAAATTCAGTTGGATGCCTACAACAATGTTGCAATTTCAAGTGTTTCATGAAGGTGAAGATTTGAATGATGTGGAAGGCGTGTACGAGTCGTATATTTCCATGGATTGGCCAGATTCATAGAATGCAACTGTGTTGGACATACATGGCACAGATTCTGCCTCTGCATCACAGATATAAGGATGGCTGGCCCCACAGGGAGCTCACTTGCCTGCACTACATGCTCCTAGACCACATCCCTGCTACCACTGCTGCTGTCTCTGCATCCTCTGGCTCCTGCTATGGCACATACTCTGGAGAGGGCCCCAGCCTTCACTGAGAAGGAGAACCAGACCCTGCTGGATGGGCTAATTCCACAGTACAGCACGCTCTATGGGAAACCAGGGGAGCAGGTGAGTGTGCAGTTCACTGCCTTCTTAATTATGCACATTGTCTGACTAGCAGTACTAGCAGTGTGTACACCAGTGGCAAGCATTTTCAATGACTACTTTCATCACCAAAAGTATGTAGGCACATGTAATGAACAGGTGTCCTGCTGCTAAAGTGCATTAGTGCAAGCTTAAACTACCCAGGCATTGTTAACATGTCAGACATGCAGGTGATTTGTCCTTCCTCATCATTGCACTACCTGTGTAACTCATTTCCCTTTGTGATGATGACATTTATCTCCAAATGTGTGCAGCACAAATATGGGGCATGTGTGTTAATGTACTTTTAACTTTGTCATCCTCACAGGTTGATGCCCACCAGAAGCAGGAGATATGGCTGACCATCGCCCGGGCTGTTAATTCGGTGGGGTCTACAAGTGCCAGATCCGCAACTGCCAGAAGAGGTGGCAGGACCTTCGGGGCTGGACCCGGAGGATAGCTAGAGTCCAGCTGAAGCTGTCACCTCCACGCAGGAGGGGCGGACACCGGACCCTGACCCCCCACATGCTCCGGATCCTGGCGGTGGTCTTCCCGGACCTGGATAGGCAGCTGAAGGTCAGACAGCAGCAGGAAGGGGGTAAGTCCATGCCTAACCTGTGTACTATGTCTGACATGCTAATTGCAGTCTTTTGGCCTGGTCACACTTCCACATTACGTAGGTCTTGTAGTCCAATACTCAGGTCCCTCAATTGTGTGATGCACCCTCCTCATCTGTTCCACAGGTGTGGCCCCTACAGTATGTTGCTTATGTCACTAGGGCACTGTGTCCCTGCAGTCAGCTATGCTTCAGCTACCGGACAGCATCTGTTCCCGTGACTCTGTTGTGTGCTTCATGGGTGGTTCAATTGTTTGTCCAATGCCTGAGATCTGACATGTGATCTGTATGTGCCCTTGAGATGCGTTCCAATTGCTGGTCTGACTCACCACATGTGGCTGGGGTATTCCAAACAAAAAGTTAAAAATCGAATTTCCTTTGGATGAAAGGCAGATTCAATTTTTCACACTATCATCTTATCATTCATACACACAACCTTTAAATTTTACACAGGTGAAGCACTTATAGATAATAAAATCATGTAAGTTTATTCTTCTATTTGTTCAATCAAATGACCTTAAACAATTTCACAAATGCATTTATAATACACAATTATTATGTAGAATATAAAAACAATTTAAAACAAAACTATACATATAAAATAAAAAGGAGAGAATAAAAAGACAATACACTGTGTTAATCAGGCTTGATTCGTAGCCAGCATAGAGCACGAGTATAGTTTTTCCTGTGTATAGTTTGGTACTGACTCCTGCTCAATTTAACATCACTTAGTTATGCGTCGACGCGTTTCGGTGGTGTATTTTATTTGGACCACCTTTTTCAGGACACTGAGTTTATTCTCCCTATATCATATAGTTAAAACCATCTGTTACATGTCAGACCTATAAACAAATAAGACAGTAAACAAGTAAACATATGCATCCATCTATATCAATTCTATACTGCATCATTACTTTTCTTTATGTACCACCCTCTTAATCATCTTTCACATCAAGCTTGTTTATCCATATATATATACAACATAATCTTATAGACTTTTCTTATTATAACATTTATAATCCATAAGTGCTTCAATCCCCACTGTCACAAACCATCAATTCATTTAATCATGCTCACATTCTTTTCATTGAATCATAGCTAATTATAATTTACACTCACCGGTGCAAACCTGCACTCGGAGATTAGTTTTATGACTTCTCCCACTAGTCATCAAGAAACTTAAGGCATATTTCCTTAATTTTTCTACAAAATAGAGGACATGTATCACTTCTATTACTGTCTCGTTCTTTCATCATCGCAAGCCTTTATAGCAAAAGCGTCATTTTAAAAAAAATGTATTTAAATATAGACATCATTCACCTTTCCAGTCTCTATATAGAATTCTTTATGGATCTAGTGTTCTTATTTGATCTAAAAAAGAAATATAATTGTTCGCTTTCAGTTAATTAATCATCATCTATAGAGAATAAATACTCCACCTTCTATTTGTAAGTATTTGCTCGTGGCCCTCTTACCTATGGCCCAATTCAATGCGCTGTATCAATTCAGCAATATCTCAGGTAAACCAATCATTTCTTTTTAAAAAACGTTTTCACTGGCGACTCTCGGTTCTATCTCCCAATCAGATGCCTCGTTTGTGGCTGTAAAACATATGTGTGTATTTTTATGTATTTCTATTAATCATTATTTTTATATCATTTTCTTTTATTTGCCATATATCTTTTTAACAAATAAACGCCTAACCTCTATATATAGGCCTTTAGACATATCTCTATTGCCTCCCATCGGTATTTCTAAGCCTACCCTATTCCTAAATAAACACTTCTATGTATCGTATTACAAATGTTATCACACTCGAGGCTGATGAGTTCTAACAAACATAACCTCGTCCATATTGATATGCCATCGCACCTCAGCAAGCAGTGTGGTGCCTCATACACAGTTTCCACCACATATTTGTTAATTGCAAGCCTTACTGATTGGGGCCAAAACTCTTTTTCAGACTATGTATATCACCGCTGCATACTGATATCTTACCTACCCTTATTAAGCGTCACCTAAACTCACTACGTTACTACCTGCATCTTTCTACTACCTTCTTCGCTACTACGATAATCTTGATATTGAGCCGATACTAGATACGCTCATATATTCACTGCATATTTCAATCACCGCAATTGTTTGCATATCTCGCTAAGCTTGATCTGTTTCCAGCGTTCTAACCATAAAGCCCGAGTCTTACTCTCTGTTAGCAACTGCCATACTCAAGCTCACGTCTCACCTCTATTCCGATGACCCGGGCATTCTGTTGGAGTTCATCACAGTCGGTTCTCGTATACGTTCCACCTCTATTTAAGTTTGTTACTTCCTACGTCACGTCGCTAATGCGTCTCCCTATGATGACGTATAATTGTGGCGACTTCGAAGACGAACTGGATTGTTTCCGCTTTTTTTTGGAAAAACACTAAATAAAACTTTATTGCGATGTGCCTATCTACAGGATATTACATTTATTTTCACCATATTGATTATTATTTGTCCCCAACTCAAAGATTGATCTTTTAACTGTTTTGGTTGAAAAAAAGTTTTTTACTTTTATTCTTTTGGATTCATAAGTGATATCTATTTTATTTAAGTCATCTATTACATCCTTATATGTTCCAAACTTTCCAGTGAATATTAACATCAATTCCTTCGCTGTTGTGATGCACTATCGCCATCTTTAATTACGAGTCCACTATCCTCATCTTTAATTGCGAGTCCTTACCATTATATAGAGAGACGCGATATTTCTACTTCGGTTATTTTCCAAGCTTTACCGTATTTACAGCTATATGCGGACTCTTTAAATCTGTTCAGTTAGTCATCATATGTTACTATACTATTGCAAATATGTCTTATTGTTTACGCTTATATAAACATATGCAACTGTACGTTGGAACCTAGTTATCATGTCTCCACTATATATTTCTTTTAATAGAGTCCATTATAAGTTTCTGTTATCATAATCAAGACAACAATTTTATCTTGAGTATTTGATATCAATATAGGTCTAAATACAATATTCTTTATGATGTGAGCACTATCTCCTAGATATTTTTAACATTAATCCTTATCTACATCCACCTCACATTTCTTAATGTCTTGTTATACAGATATTTGACCAATCTCAGTTTAGGTTACAATTCGCATCCAATCTTCCTTAGTGTTCAATCCTCTCTCTATCGTGTCTAATGTTGAAATGTACCACTGTTCTCTGTTCTTTCTCTTTTTTTCAGGGTTACCACCTCTTCTACCTGTAGTTATTTTTTCGGCTATAGACCATTCAAGTTCCGAGTATCCATGTTTTACATCTCTATAGCGTTCAACTAATGGGGCATTATGTTTACCGGTTTTCAAAGCCAATCTGTGTTCTATCAGTCGGAGTCTTAATTCACGAGCGGTCTCCCCGACATAAACCAGATTACAAGGACAGCGTAAAATGTACACCACATTACTACTCCTGCAGTTATTCAAACTTTTTGATTTAATCGTGTATCCATTATAGGTGAAGCTTTCTGTTACTTTACAATTGTCACATATTGAGTAATTGCTGCATTTGTTGTTTCCTAAGGCTATACTACCAGTTAGAGTACTTTGTCTCATAACATTGATATCTCTATATGTTTGTACTAGATTTTTGCGTATCTTGTCATTCCGTTTCAACGCAAATAGAGGTCTAGGTAGTTTCACCTCTTCACCCTCATTCAGGATATTCCAACTAGAATTAATAGCATTTTTCAGCATGTTAGTTATGTTCGAGTACTGACTCACAAACACTAACTTGTTCCTAGTAGCTTCTTTTTTCTTTTGTTTTTCACTTATATCTGGATTTAACATACTGTCCCTATTATTGAAACCGGGCTCGTTTGAATGAATGTCTAATAAGTTTCTCAGGGTAACCTCTATCAGACAGTTTCTTCTTTAGGTTTTCAGAATGCTTATAAATATCATCAAGATCTGAGCAGTTTCTTCATAATCTAAGAAACTGCCCAAATGGTATGTTGTCTCTTTGTGTTCGGGGATGATAACTCTTATAGTGGAGTAACATGTTCTTATCTGTAGGTTTAGTGAATAACTCCACAGCAAGGGCTCCCTTTACATTCTTAATAGTGATATCCAAAAAGTTCACCGCATTGCTGTTATACGATGCAGAGAACCTTAAATTGGGGTCGCCTAGATTCAACCACTCGAAAAACTGTTGGAGAATAGATTCCTCACCCTCCCAGATAAAGAAAATGTCATCAATGAAGCGGCGCCACATTAAGATGTTCTCAATTGAATACATGCCGCTCCTCAAAATTCCCAACATACAGACATGCCAGGCTGGGCGCACAGGTTGCTCCCATGCTGGTCCCTTTACACTGAAGGAAGAGATCTTCCAGGAATAGAAACATGTTGTTTTTCAACACTAGGGTGATACATTCCATAACAAATTCTTTATTAGCGCCCCTCAGGTCATTCTCATTCAATGTTTCTCTAATAACTTTTATAGTATCGTCTTGAGGTATATTAGTATATAAAGCCTCTATATCGAGGGTCACCAATATATGCATCTGATCATTAAACGTGACTCCTTCGATCATAGAGATTATATGGGCTGAATCTCGTACATATGACCTTTGTTTTGGAACTAACGGTTTTAAGAAGGTGTCAACATATTGACTAAGTGGTTCTAACCTTGATCCTATGCAACTCACTATCGGCCTCATGGGCGGATTTGATATGTCCTTATGAATTTTTGGCAATCCATATATTGCCGGGGTAATAGCATTTTGATTATTTAGAAATTTAAATTCACCCGTACTTATCCAATCATTCTCTAATGCTTTACAGAGGGTTGTATTCACCTCATTCTCAAGTTTCTCTAACTTACTATGGGGAACTCTCATATAGTGTTCTTTTATTTCCAACAATGTTAGCATCCTTCTATTGTAATCCTCCCTGTCTAGCACAACCAGTCCCCCACCCTTATCTGCAGGTTTTATTGTCAAACTTAAATCATCCCTCAATGTTCCCATTGCGATTCTTTGTTCATGGGTCATATTTTTCATGTCTGGACGCGCTTCTCTAATAATTTGTTTAACCTTGCTCTCTACCACATGTTCGAATATCTCTACTTTTTTGCAGACTTGGGGTGAATGTCGATTTCTCTTTCAACCCTAACACAATTTCTGGGCCACTATAATCTTTTCCCTCAAAGAATCTCGCTAATCTTATCTTACGAAAAAACGCTTTTAAATCCTTCCCTAGAGTGAATTTTTTAACCCTGGCTGTGGGAGCAAATGTGAGTCCCTTCTCTAAAACTTCTATCTCCATTTTAGTCACCGTACGTGTAGATAAATTTATTATGGGAAACTTATTATCACCAATTTTCTCTACCTCCAATATTTCTTGTACCTTGTGTTGAGATATTCCTGGGGTTGGGGACGTTGGTATTGACCCCTGCCCTGATTCTGATTTTGATTTTGATTTGCTCTTTGCCCCCTCCTTGGGCGCTGATCTAAAAAATCATTATGCGGCCCATTATAAGATGGTCCTGCATTTTCACTATTGGAGTGAGTTTCCTCCTCACTGCTTGATCCTGATGTATCTGAGAAGGTCACTCCTTTCCATCCACCTCGTGAATATATAGGTCTTTGCTCATATGTTCTTTCTAATCTTTGTTGTCTTGGTTGCTCAAAATAATATTTACAAGTGTATGGATACACTAATTCTAATTTAAATTTGTTAATATCCTTTTTTAATTTAATCGTTTTTTTATTTATCAGATATTCTCTGTATCCATCAACTTCATGATTCAGTTCCTCTAGTCTTTTTTTGGCATCCTCTACTGCTGACATATCTTTCAATGCCTGTTCTAGTGTCTCTAATTCTTGTCTCTCTACAATCACTATCTCTTGTGCAGTTTCTATTATCAGTAGAATCCAATCTCTACTGTATCGATTTGCAATATGTGTCCATAGTTCTATTTTTTTTTATTTTCTATGAACAACCCTGGTTCATTACGGACTTGTAATCCAATAGGGATTACCCCCGCTTTGACATATTCAATGAGGAATTCTGCATGTAGTTCCGTTCGCACTAGTTTCTTTTTAAGATTCAGTGCCTTTCCCCATTTATCGTTGTTCCCTGTCAATACCATGATCTTACTATTATTTTTGGAGGAGGTACCTATTATCTTGTTAAATTGATCCTCCGTGAATCCAAAAGTTTTATATGGATCCATCTGATAATATATAGCAATTTCTTCAATTAGCCGTTCAATAACGGTCCGTCTATATAATAACTCTCCAGCCAAAAAGCTGTACTAAAAACCTTGAATCTCAAGGAGAGGGGGCTCTTATATCCAAAGGAATGGAGCACCCAAAACCATAAAGTTAAAAAACGAATTTCCTTTGGATGAAAGGCAGATTCAATTTTTTACACTATCATCCTATCATTCAAACACACAACCTTTAAATTTTACACAGGCGAAGCACTTATAGATAATAAAATCATGTAAGTGTATTCTTCTATTTGTTCAATCAAATGACCTTAAACAATTTCACAAATGCATTTATAATACACAATTATTATGTAGAATATAAACACAATTTAAAAAACAACTATACATATAAAATAAAAAGAAGAGTATAAAAAGACAATACACTATGGGGCAGATTTATGAGCCCCTTGCGCCACTTTTGCGTCACTTTTAACATGGGAAAAGTGACGCAAAAGTGGCGCAAGGGGCTCATAAATCTGCCCCTATGTCATTACTGTGTTAATCAGGCTTGATTCGTAGCCAGCATATAGCACGAGTATAACTTTTCCTGTCTATAGTTTGGTACTGACTCCTGCCCAATTTAACATCACTTAGTTATGCGTCGACGCGTTTCGGTGGTGTATTTTATTTGGACCACCTTCTTCAGGACACTGAGTTTATTCTCCTTATATCATATAGTTAAAACCATCTGTTACATGTCAGACCTATAAACAAATAAGACAGTAAACAAGTAAACATATGCATCCATCTATATCAATTCTATACTGCATCATTACTTTTCTTTATGTACCACCCTCTTAATCATCTTTCACATCAAGCTTGTTTATCCATATATATATATATATACAACATAATCTTATATACTTTTCTTATTATAACATTTATAATCCATAAGTGCTTCAATCCCCACTGTCACAAACCATCAATTCATTTAATCATGCTCACATTCTTTTCATTGAATCATAGCTAATTATAATTTACACTCACCGGTGCAAACCTGCACTCGGAGATTAGTTTTATGACTTCTCCCACTGGTCATCAAGAATCTTAGGGCAGATTTCCTTAATTTTTCTACAAAGTAGAGGAGGTATGCAAACAATTGCGGTGATTGAAATATGCAGTAAATATATGAGCGTATCTAGTATCGGCTCAATATCAAGATTATCGTAGTAGCGAAGAAGGTAGTTGAAAGATGCAGGTAGTAACGTAGTGAGTTTAGGTGACGCTTAATAAGGGTAGGTAAGATATCAATATGCAGCGGTGATATACATAGTCTGAACAAGAGTTTTGGCCCCAATCAGTAAGGCTCGCAATGAACAAATATGTGGTGGAAACTGTGTACGTGGCACCACACTGCTTGTTGAGGTGCGATGGCATATCAATATAGACGAGGTTATGTTTGTTAGAACTCATCAGCCTCGAGTGTTATAACATTTGTAATACGATACATAGAAGTTTTTATTTAGGATTAGGGTAGGCTTAGAAATACCGAATGGAGGCAATAGAGATATGTCTAAAGTCCTAAATATAGAGATTAGGCTTTATTTGTTAAAAAGATATATGGCAAATAAAAGAAAATGATATAAAAATAATGAGTAATCGAAATACATAAAAATACACACATATGTTTTACAGCCACGAACGAGGCATCTGATTGGGAGATAGAACCGAGAGTCGCCAGTGAAAACGTTTAACAAGAAATGATTGGTTTACCTGAGATATTGCTGAATTGATACAGTGCATTGAATTGGGCCATAGGTAAGAGGGCCACGAGCAAATACTTACAAATAGAAGGTGGAGTATTTATTCTCTATAGATGATGATTAATTAACTGAAAGCGAACAATTATATTTCTTTTTTAGATCAAATAAGAACACTAGATCCATAAAGAATTCTATATAGAGACTGGAAAGGTAAATGATGTCTATATTTAAATAAATAAATAAAAATTTGACGCTTTTGCTATAAAGGCTTGCGATGATGAAAGAACGAGACAGTAATAAAAGTGATATATGTCCTCTATTTTGTAGAAAAATTAAGGAAATCTGCCCTAAGATTCTTGATGACCAGTGGGAGAAGTCATAAAACTCATCTCCGAGTGCAGGTTTGCACCGGTGAGTGTAAATTATAATTAGCTATGCTTCAATGAAAAGAATGTGAGCATGATTAAATGAATTGATGGTTTGTGACAGTGGGGATTGAAGCACTTATGGATTATAAATGTTATAATCCGAAAAGTATATAAGATTATGTTGTATATATATATGGATAAACAAGCTTGATGTGAAAGATGATTAAGAGGGTGGTACATAAAGAAAAGTAATGATGCAGTATAGAATTGATATAGATGGATGCATATGTTTACTTGTTTACTGTCTTATTTGTTTATAGGTCTGACATGTAACAGATGGTTTTAACTATATGGTATAAGGAGAATAAACTCAGTGTCCTGAAGAAGGTGGTCCAAATAAAATCTACCACCGAAACGCGTCGACGCATAACTAAGTGATGTTAAATTGGGAAGGAGTCAGTACCAAACTATAGACAGGAAAAACTATACTCGTGCTATATGCTGGCTACGAATCAAGCCTGATTAACACAGTGATGACATAGTGTATTGTCTTTTTACTCTCTCCTTTTTATTTTATATATATAGTTGTTTTTTAAATTGTTTTTATATTCTACATAATAATTGTGTATTATAAATGCATTTGTGAAATTGTTTAAGGTCATTTGATTGAACAAATAGAAGAATAAAGTTTCATGATTTTATAATCTATAAGTGCTTCACCTGTGTAAAATTTAAAGGTTGTGTGTATGAATGATACGATGATAGTGTGAACAATTGAATCTGCGTTTCATCCAAAGGAAATTCGTTTTTTAACTTTATGGTTTTGGGTGCTCCATGCCTTTGGATATAAGAGCCCCCTCTCCTTGAGTTTTAAGGTTTTTAGTACAGCTTTTTGACTGGAGAGTTATTATATAGACGGACCGTTATTGAACGGCTAATTGAAGAAATTGCTATATATTATCAGATGGATCCATTTAAAACTTTTGGATTAATGGAGGATCAATTTAACAAGATAATAGGTACCTCCTCCAAAAATAATAGTAAGATCATGGTATTGACAGGGAACAACGATAAATGGGGAAAGGCACTGAATCATAAAAAGAAACTAGTGCGAACGGAACTACATGCAGAAATCCTCATTGAATATGTCAAAGAGGGGGTAATCCCTATTGGATTACAAGTCCGTAATGAACCAGGGTTGTTCATAGAAAATAAAAAAAAATTAGAACTATGGACACATATTGCAAATCGATGCAGTAGAGATTGGATTCTACTGATAATAGAAACTGCACAAGAGATGGTGATTGTAGAGAGACAAGAAATAGAGACACTAGAACAGGCATTGAAAGATATGTCAGCAGTAGAGGATGCCAAAAAAAGACTAGAGGAACTGAATCATGAAGTTGATGGATACAGAGAATATCTGATAAATACAAAAACTATTAAATTAAAAAAGGATATTAATACATTTATCTTAGAATTAGTGTATCCATACACTCGTAAAGATTATTTTGAGCAACCAAGACAACAAAGATTAGAAAGAACATATGAGCAAAGACCTATATATTCACGAGGTGGACGGAAAGGAGTGACCTTCTCAGATACATCAGGATCAAGCAGTGAGGAGGAAACTCACTCCAATAGTGAAAATGCAGGACCATCTTCTAATGGGCCGTATAATGATTTTTTAGATCAGCGCCCAAGGAGGAGGCAAAGAGCAAATCAAAATCAAAATCAGAATCAGGGCAGAGGTCAATACCAACGTCCCCAACCCCAGGAATATCTCAACACAAGGAACAAGAAATATTGGAGGTAGAGAAAATTGGTGATAATCAGTTTCCCATAATAAATGTATCTACACGTACGTTGACTAAAACGGACATAGAAGTTTTAGAGAAGGGACTCACATTTGCTCCCACAGCCAGGGTTAATAAATTCACTCTAGAGAAGGATTTAAAAGCCTTTTTTCGTAAGATAAGATTAGCGAGATTCTTTGAGGGGAAAGATTATAGTGGCCCAGAAAATGTGTCACGGTTGAAAGAGAAATCGACATTCACCCCCATGACTTCGCAAGTCTGCAAAAAAGTAGAGATATTCGAACATGTGGTAGAGAGCAAGGTTAAACAAATTATTAGAGAAGCGCGTCCAGACATGAACAATATGACCCATGAACAAAGAATCGGAATGGGAACATAGAGGAATGATTTAAGTTTGACAATAAAACCTGCAGATAAGGGTGGGGGACTGGTTGTGCTAGACACGGAGGATTACAATAGAAGGATGCTAACATTGTTGGAAATAAAAGAACACTATATGAGAGTTCCCCATAGTAAGTTAGAGAAACTTGAGAATGAGGTGAATACAACCCTCTGTAAAGCATTAGATAATGAATGGATATGTACGGGTGAATTTAAATTTCTAAATAATCGACATGCTATTACCCCGGCAATATAGGGATTGCCAAAAATTCATAAGGACATATCAAATCCGCCCATGAGGCCGATAGTGAGTTGCATAGGATCAAGGTTAGAACCACTTAGTCAATATGTTGACACCTTCTTAAACCCTTCAATGCGCATGACGGAGCGGTTCCGTCATGCGCGTCGGTTGCGCTGTGCGCATGACAGAACCGTTCCGTCACGGCCCCGCCCGCTCAATAGAACCTTCAGCACGGCGCCGCGCTGAAGGGGTTAAAACCGTTAGTTTAAAAACAAAGGTCATATGTACGAGATTCAGCCCATATAATCTCTATGATCGAAGGAGTCACGTTTAATGATCAGATGCATATATTGGTGACCCTCGATATAGAGGCTTTATATACTAATATACCTCAAGACGATACTATAAAGGTTATTAGAGAAACATTGAATGAGAATGACCTGAGGGGCGCTAATAAAGAATTTGTTATGGAATGTATCACCCTAGTGTTGAAAAACAACATGTTTCTATTCCTGGAAGATCTCTTCCTTCAGTGTAAAGGGACCAGCATGGGAGCAACATGTGCGCCCCGCCTGGCATGTCTGTATGTTGGGAATTGTGAGGAGCGGCATGTATTCAATGAGGCGGCGCCCTTTTTCGAGAACATCTTAATGTGGCGCCGCTTCATTGATGACATTTTCTTTATCTGGGAGGGTGAGGAATCTATTCTCCAACAGTTTTTAGAGTGGGTGAATCTAGGCGACCCCAATTTAAGGTTCACTGCATCGTATAACAGCAATGCAGTGAACTTTTTGGATATCACTATTAAGAATGTAGAGGGAGCCCTTGCTGTGGAGTTATTCACTAAACCTACAGATAAGAACATGTTACTCCACTATAAGAGTTATCATCCCCGAACACAAAGAGACAACATACCATTTGGGCAGTTTCTTAGATTATGAAGAAACTGCTCAGATCTTGATGATTTTTATAAGCATTCTGAAAACCTAAAGAAGAAACTGTCTGATAGAGGTTACCCTAAGTAACTTATTAGACATTCATTCAAACGAGCCCGGTTTCAATAATAGGGACAGTATGTTAAATCCAGATATAAGTGAAAAACAAAAGAAAAAAGAAGCTACTAGGAACAAGTTAGTGTTTGTGAGTCAGTACTCGAACATAACTAACAGGCTGAAAAATGCTATTAATTCTAGTTGGAATATCCTGAATGAGGGTGAAGAGGTGAAACTACCTAGACCTCTTTTTGCGTTGAAACGGAATGACAATATACACAAAAATCTAGTACAAACATATAGAGATACCAATGTTATGACACAAAGTACTCTAACTGGTAGTATAGCCTTAGGAAACAACAAAATGCAGCATTTGCTCAATATGTGACAATTGTAAAGTAACAAAAAACTTCACCTATAATGGATACACGATTAAATGAAAAAGTTTGAATAACTGCAGGAGTAGTAATGTGGTGTACATTTTACGCTGTCCTTGTAATCTGGCTTATGTCGGGGAGACCGGTCGCGAATTAATACTCCGACTGATAGAACACAGATCGGCTTTGAAAATCGGTAAACATAATGCCCCTTTAATTGAACACTATAGAGATGTAAAACATGGATACTCGGAATTTGAATGGTTTATAGTGGAAAAAATAACTACAGGTAGAAGAGGTGGTAACCCTGAAAAAAAGAGAAAGAACAGAGAACAGTGGTACATTTCATCATTCGACACGATAGAGAGAGGATTGAACACTAAGGAAGATTGGATGCGAATTGTAACCTAAAATGAGATTGGTCAAATATCTGTATAACAAGACATTAAGGAGTGAGGTGGATGTAGATAAGGATTAATGTTAAAAATATCTAGGAGTCTATGCCCATCCCTTCATCGGACACCTGTACTGAGTCAGTAGCAAGAGATGTGCTGTGTGTACAGTGACATACTCCTACATGTTCACTTGCATGTACAACTAATGTGTGGGTGGTGCATGTCGGGCCATTGGTGGTATTAGCATCCAACATGCAACAGACATATGTGTGCAAGTCAAGGAGGGATATGTGTGCCAAGGTTGATGTTGAGAATGACAATTGGCTTATTCTAAACAGTGTTGGCACTTTGAGCTGTGTTCAGCTGATGATGCCAGGGCTTGCCCTGTGATGTGATGTACTCACTGTGGTGTGTGCAGTCAGTGCAGGTGACTGGTGTTGTTCTCTTACTTCCTATTCCTATCCAGATACATCCACGGCCACAGGAGGGGACAGCTCCATGGACCAGGAGGAACCACAGAGCCTGACAGGGACAGAAGGAGAGGAGTCGGGGGGACCCAGTGGCACGGAGGGCGAGTGGAGCCACACAGAGGAGTCATCAGCACCATCCCCCCCAGCTGAGGGCCACAGTATCTCTGAGGATGACTCCCTTGTGGAGATGGGTGTCAGCAGCCACCAAACCCTAGCTAGTGAGGCTGTCCCCACCACCGCCACCACCATCACCACCCTCCCATAGGCTCCCATCTCAGAGTTCCCTGTAGACTCCCATGTTCGGGAGCATGTCTTCTTTGTGCCAGGCACCACACCCCCTGCCCCTGTGTCCCCTGCTGCCCTGAGGGAGGAGTCTGTGGACTTACTTAGACAAATCCATGTAGGGCAGACGTCGATGCTGAAGGTCCTCCATGCACACACAAGTCTGTTGACGCAACTGGTGTCGTTCATGGAGGGCATTTCCTCGGGCATGTCTGCCCTGCAGAGGACCAATCAGTCCATGGCCTCCTCCCTGACGGCAGCAGTGTCCCTCCTCCAACAGTCCCGCACCCCTCCTACCCCTGCACCACCCACGATTCCTAGCAGCCTACCTGTCCCAAACACACACACCTGCACATTCTCACAAAGCCACAGAAACGGGCAGCACACAAACACCCAAACCAAGGGCTAGACGTGCACACAAGCAAGTGCAGGGGACTGATACCATACTCACAGGGGTTGGTTTGCAGACACACACACAGTCATCCACAACCACTCTGCAGTCCTCCAAAACCTCTCCCTCCCAGCCCCCTTCCCTTGCCTCACCTGCAACCCCATCTCCACAGAAGTTCTTCCTCTGTGACCTTGGCCTCTTCCCCACTGACCCAGCAGATCCTGATTACAAGGGGAAGAGGAAGTCCCCGCACACAGAGGGGAGTGCCCCTCACACCTGGACACCCTCCCCCAGGTGCAGTCAGACTGAGACCCCCACCTGCAAGTCCCCTCGGAGCTGGAAGAGTAAGACCACACCGTCACCATGCAGATCCAAGGCAAAGTCTCCGTCCTCCATCCCCCAGGCCACCACTCCAGAGGTTCCCCCGCCGCTCCCTGCCCCGGGTTCCCCCACCCACAGATGCACCCTCCCCAAAATGCTGAGGCCCTCCCCCCTACCACTTGCTCCTCCACACGTGGTCAGACGGTTAGTGCCACTGATGTGGGGACCGACCTCAACTGCACTCCATTCCGCTCACATGGATTTAGGCACTGCAGTGAAGTCCACGACCACCCCGTCTGACTTGGGCACTGCAGTGGGGACCCAATCCACTCTATCTGACCTGCCCACTGGAGTTGTGCCGGCACCCACCCCATCTGACTTGTGCTCCACAGTTGTGACTGCACCCACCACTTCAGTCAGCTCCACTGCAGTTGCAAGTGTCTCGCCTACATCCACCACCTCTTCACTGCCTCCTTCTGCTGCGCCCTGATCCTGTCCCTGCGGTGCCTGACCTGCCCCCATTGATGCCCCTCCGAGGGGATGTCCCCTGTCCTTAGCAGTGCAGGCAAGCAACGTGTGACAGTAGTCACTCTAGTTAACTCCTTGGCATTTGGAAATGGACTGGCCATTGGCCTTTTGTTTGAACGGACGTTTAACTTTTAATATGCTGAATAAAGCTTTTTTCTTAATCCCTGTGAATTTGATTTAGCTGTACATTATGTTGATGATGTTTAACATGCCCTTGAACTTGTAATGCTTGGTTTCCAATGTTGAATACTGATGTGTTGATGTGAGGTACTCCATGTGGTCCATGAGATATGTGTCCTATTCTGGTGGGTATCCATGTCATCCTTTGCAGCTACCTGGGTGTATCATGATCAACTATTTGTGGACATCTCTGTGAACATTTCATTTGCATGGTCACATCTCTGGCTTGCACCCATGCACATATGATGTGCTTCCCATTGTCCAATTTGTCAATTTCACAGACTTTGTGCGCATCACCACTGGACCTACAGGTGTGGGCATCATTGGTATAGGAGCAACTGGGTCCTCTGTGCAACTTGCTAGACATATGTTTTGAGTATGTGCAGATGACTTAGGGGAGACTCCCGTACCCAGGCTGTTGTGACCAGAGCCTTCATTGTGTGGTAACTGATGGCTGACTGACCAAGTGTTCTGCTGACATGAGTGAGACGTGCTGTGAATATGTTTGGCACAGCTGGGCTTCCACAGGAGTTGGGTCCCCTCAAGTAAGTGTGTTGTCCCGTGACATAGCCTGGGCCCATGGTGTGTGTTGTATGAGCATGTGTGTGTGTCCACATCCCTTTTCATACACAGGCAGTGTTCCCTTGATATGTTCCTGTTGTTGATGCTGGGTGGTACTGTGTTCATCCCACTACTTTGCCATGGGCTACCAGATGTGTGGGTGCATGACACACTACTGTTAATTGGTGTTTCATCATTGGGATTTGTCAGTTCTGAGTGGTGATGATGTTGTCAGACACAGATGGGACACAGTCAGGGTTCCCCAAGGCACTTGTTTATTCGCAATATCATGTAGTTGTCCCTAGGTGGTACCTTTCAGTGATTGAGACGTGTATGTGAGTGTGACTGCTCCCACTTGTCGGGTTCAGGGCTGCAATGTTGGCAGGTGTCAGCATGTGTGCCTTGTGGTTCTCCTTGGCTTCTGCATTGTCCTGTGACTGTGGCAGGTATTCTGAAGGTTACGTGAGCTTTGACGTCATGGCCATGTACCGCATAGTGTGCAGTATGTCTGTCATTCACCAGGGTTGTAAACTGTCCTAGTGTGATGAGTCTGTGCACCTTAGTTCCTCCCAACATTCCTGTGTTTGTCATGGGTGCATGTGCAATGTCACCTGTCCATGTGGGCTTCACAGATGCACATTGTTGCAGTTCAGGGTGTGTGGTGTTGAGGGTGGACTGATGTAAATGTTTGCATGGATGGGCCCCGAGCTCCCGTTTCACAGTTTGTACGACATCTACCTTTGTCATCACAGTGGAGGTGTCATGCATGCTTGTGTCACCCAAATGTCTGGTCCCTGGGGGTAGTGCTGTTGTGTGTCAGTCTCTTGCTGTGTTAGTTTGTGTTCATTCCAGCTTGTGTCACATGTGTCTGTTGTGTTCCCTCTCATCTCACAATGCCCGATTGCTCACTAAGGGGGTCCCAATGATGGTTTACTTTTGTATGGCACTGTGTCCACATCTGTGTCACTGTGGTTCAGCCCCCCTCATGTGTTGTGCAGTTGCCTGGGGATACTGAGACACACACACACACACATGTTGTGTCAGATGTGCAGTGTTAGGTTGCCTGTTTGTGTTTGTGCATCTGCATCAGTGCATTGGTATTGCTGTTGTGGGCGTTTGTCTGGATGCTGTTTCTGTGATTTTCCCTGCTGTCCCTGTGAGTCATATCACATCATTGTGCACATTCATCCTGGTTGTTAGGTGCCATTGCTGGCATGGAATGGGAGTTTGTGAGCTGACACCTACAGTCCACACAGGTTGTTTTGATTAGTGTGTCTATTTTCGAGATGTGTGTATGCTTTGTGATGGTCACTTCTGCTCTTGTGTCATTGTACACAGTATGCATTGTCAGCCCCCATGGGTGGTGCTGTCTGCACATGGCTGAGAGTGTGTTATGTTTTCACAGCACTGTTAGCCTCACCACATCTCTGTGGGTATGGGACACAACCACTAGTTTGCCCCAGAAGTGTTTAATGTGTTGGGAGCAGGGATCATACATGCTGTTTTTTATTTGCAGCTTTGACCATGATGACACTTACCTTTTGGTCAGTGTGATGAGGGGGGGTTTAGACCCCATCAGCACAATGCTCAAGATCTGCTGCAGTTTGGAACCCCACACTTAACTTTTGTTGTACACAGTGAGGGGGTGTTCTTTTTACATTGCCACAGTGCTAAAGTGATGCTTGCCTTGTGTAGGGCACACTCATTTGTTGTTCACACATGTGCTGTTAGTTACATTGTATGTTCGAAGTCATAATCACTGTTGTGGGCATTCACAGACTACACACTGTTGTCATGATGTTAGTGGGGATGTATTTTGCTGACATACCTAATGTTGGAGTATGATGGATGTGTGGCGCATCACCCGTCCTATGAGTGGGGGTGGCAGGGGTGATAGGCAACAGGTCCCCTATGGCTGGGGGTGGCAGTGGGGATGGGCAACATATGCCCTATGGCTGGGGGTGGCAGGGGGGATGTGCAACTTGAGCCCTATGGGTGGGGGTGGCAGGGGTGATAGGCAACGGGTCCCCTATGGCTGGGGGTGGCAGGGGTGATGGGCAATATGTCCCCTATGGCTGGGGGTGGCAGGGGGGATGGGCAACATATGCCCTATGAGTGGGGGTTGCAGGGGTGATGGGCAACAGGTCCCCTATGGCTGGGGGTGGCAGGGGGATGGGCAACAGGTCCCCTATGGCTGGGGGTGGCGGGGGATGGGCAACAGGTCCCCTATGGCTGGGGTGGCAGGGGTGATGGGCAACATGAGCCCTATGGGTGGGGGTGGCAGGGGTGATGGGCAACAGGTCCCCTATGTCTGGGGGTAGCAGGGCTGATGGGCAACATATGCCCTATGAGTAGGGGTGGTAGTGGTGCTGGGCAAAAGGTCACCTAATGGTGGGGGTTGCAGGGGAGATGGGCAACTTAAGCCCTATGGGTGGGGGTGGTAGTGGTGCTTGCCATGCAACCCCTATCGAGGCCTGTTGTTAGTGGCCAGGATGTGGATCCCCTAGTGTGTGTACCATTTTGCGGGTACGTGTCGTTTGTTTGTGTGGTAGGTGTCTGACTTACCGTCTGCGCCGTCGGCATCGGTTCCTGATCCGGTCATAGATGTAGAGTACTGGTATGACCTGCGTGATGGAATTCATGATGTGTTCGTTTTGTACACGCTGCTTGTTGCTCCGTCTCATACCCGCTGCAAGCTGGTCCGTCTCGTAGCCATGGATTGAGTTGTGGCGCAAATCATAGCTGATATGCTTGTTTTCCGGATGCTGTGACGTGCCGTACGTGGCGACCCGTCCGGCGCGTAGGAAGTACGCATCGTACTTGTCAGGGAGGAAACTGCTGTGGATACTGCTTTCGGGCAACTCGGTTCGGCGTTGGGAGTTACGGCTCAGACGGAGAATGGAGCTTGAATCACATCCTACATGTCGGTCGTGTTTTTGGCAGTTATGCGCATCGTACTTCATCTACAGGATGGACCGGCTACGGGTACGTGTCGGTCGCACGATTAGGCTACGACAGCTCTCGGAGAGCTGTCCGACCCGGATCCAAATCGACCCCCAAGTGCTGCGCGAATAGGGGAATTATTTAGAAGGCAACGTTAACCCACAAAAAGGGCTAAACGCCGCTTTGTAAATAAGGCAAAGGAGTTAACGCCACCAGAACGTCAAAATAAGTGATGTTCTGGTGGAGTTAACTTCTTGTACATATGCCCTCAGTGGTAGGTATTCCTCGTTATTGGTGGGTTTAAATTGGGGCTCAGAAGAAGGTGAAAACCATGGGAATATTTTTTGATGAGAGAATGTCAATGATTAAGTGGGTGAATCATAATACAATTATAATACATGGGATTCTGTAGTCCCTGCATAAAAGGCAGTCAGTACTTACTTTATAATGGGTGACTTGTGACATACTAAGTTGCTGATTATAAAGAAAAGACGCCAGCACTCAATTATTATAAGGTTATTACACTCGAGTTCTGACGTCACAATGTCTACTGTCAGAGCAGCAGCTGAGGGGAAAGGCAGGTCAGATCACAATGCATAATTAAAGCAGCTGTTTAGAGCAACACAAATGGAACATTGCTTTTCAATCTTCTGCTCTATTTTAACCCCTTCGATGCTCATGACGGAGCGGTTCCGTCATGAGCATCGGTTGGGCTGTGCTCATGACGGAACCGCTCCGTCATGAGCACAGCCCCTGGGGGAAGCGCTGGCGCTCCCCCCCGGGGCATCGATCGTGCCCCCACAGAGGTGGATGGCAGCAGAAGAGTTTCCGCTGCCACCCCCGAGCCCCCCCATGCTTTCCCATGACGTCAGCGTGCACAGCGCGCGCCGACGTCATCAGGAAGCGTTGGACGCGCTGGAATTCATTTCTTCCAGAGCGTCCAAGGGAGCAGCAGGTAAGTTTCCTTCTCCGGTGGGGGCCGCGGGGGTGATTTCTTCAGTATTGAGGCATCGGGGGAGAGGAAAGAGTATTTCCTCTCCCCTGATGTCTCAATACAGGGCATTCCTGCTCCACGATCGCGCACAGCGTCGCGATCGTGGAGCAGGGATGCCCCACTAGACACCAGGGATGTAATTTGCCTTTTCTGCTCCCAGGGGGGGGCAGAAAAGCCCACTAGACACCAGGGATGGTTTTTTTTAGTATTAGGAAGCGACCCCTTAGGCAAGGGTCGCTTCCTGGGGGTGATAATTATTTATAAGACTTTTCTGCCCCCCCTGGGGGTAGATCGGTCTTATAATTTGCCGTTTCTGCTCCCAGGGGGGGCATAAAAGCCCACTAGACACCAGGGATGGTTTTTTTTAGTATTAGGAAGCGACCCCTTAGGCAAGGGTCGCTTCCTGGGGTTGATTTATTTTTATAAGACTTTTCTGCCCCCCTGGGGGCAGATCGGTCTTATAATTAGCCGTTGGGCAAGGGTCGCTTCCTGGGCCCCCATTTTTTTGGTGAGACTTTTCTGCCCCCTCTGGGGGCAGATCGGTTTCATTTTGATGCCGTATCCGCTCCCAGGGGGGTCAGAAAAGCCCACTAGACACCAGGGATGTGTGTGTTGTTGTAGGAAGCAACCCCTTGGGCAAGGGTCGCTTCCTGGGCCCCCATTTTTTTTGTAAGACTTTTCTGCCCCCTCTGGGGGCAGATCGGTCGTTTATGTAGCCGTTTCTGCTCCCAGGGTGGGCAGAAAAGCCCACTAGACACCAGGGATGTGTTTTTTTGAGTAAAGGAAGCGGCCCCTTGGTCAAGGGTCGCTTCCTGGGGGCCCAAATATTTTTCAAGACTTTTCTGCCCCCCCTAGGGGCAGATCGTTTTTTTGTGTAGCCATTTCTGGCCCCAGGGGGGGGGAGAAAAGCCTACTAGACATGAGGGAATTAGTGTAAATAAAAATAGAAGTGACCCCTTTGGCAAGTGTCGCTTCCAGGGTGCAATTTTTATAATATGTATTTGGCCCACCCGCCCCGGGACAGAGTAACCTTTTTTTTTTTCCTGCTATTTTCTGCCCCACCTGGCACACAACCCGATTGACCATTTGGGTAGTAACATACCATGTTATAATGTTTATTGTTATATTTTTTGTGAATTGCAATTGTAATGTGTTTTTTTTTTTACTTATTTGTTCTAGGTGAAGGCTTTTGCTCTTTTCAGTTTGCCGTGTTGTTACTGGTGGTTCTGCTGTTTGTGTAGTTTGGTAAGAGACTTTTTTTGTACAATGTAAATGTGTTTGATTTCTCTGCATGAATTTTTTTTGCAAATGGTGTAATAATAGCAGTATGTTTGTTTTTTGAGTGTCAAAAACTTTTTGCATTGGTGCTCGAATTTGTTTTTTTTTCTTCTTTCTAGTTGGATATCGTTGGTTTTTGCTGTGTCACTGCAGAGTTGGTTTCTGGTGAGTGCAGCTGTCTCTTGTAATTGAATTGTATAGTTTTTGAGTACATTGATCTTTGTGATAAAGGTACACATTTCTTTACTTATTTGGTTTGTACATTGTTGGTTGTTGTTGACTTGTTTGTGCAGTCTTCTATCTTAGTAAGTATAATGGCTAGCCGCAGGATTACTGGTCAGCAGGTTTTTGGTTTGCTGTTTGAGTCTTCCTCTGACCATGGTTCAGAGACTGACTCTGCATCTGAGGGAGAGGAGGCAGGGGACGATTCTGGCAGTGAGTTTTCTCTCCGTATGGAGTCATCGGATGATGAAGATACTCTTAGTGCGGATGAAGTGCCTGTGTTAGAGGAGGAGACTGATGTGCCGATAGTGCGGCAAGAGGCATCTGGGCTGCAGCCTGGGGCTGCAAGGCTTCCCGTTGGTGTAGTGCGGCAAGAGGCTTCTTGGCTGCAGCCTGCGTCTGCAAGGCTTCCCGTTGGTGTAGTGCGGCAAGAGGCATCTGGGCTGCAGGCTGGGGCTGCAAGGCTTCCCTTTGAAAGTGATGACCTCTGGGTTGCCCCTGGCATGGTGCAGCCGGCATTGCCAGAGTTTACTGGTGTTCCAGGGTCTAGAGTGAATACTGAAATCTTTTTGTCGGTAAATTTTTTTCAGTTGTTTATGGACGATGTGTTTTTGGCAGAGATTGTTGAGCAGACTAATTTGTATGCCGAACAGTTTTTGAGGGACAACAGTGCCAGTCTTAAGCCACACTCTAGAGCTACCCGGTGGACTCCCACAAATGTTGAAGAGATGAAGAAGTTCTTGGGTTTAACTTTTTTGATGGGCTTGCTAAGGAAGCCATCAATGTCTTCATATTGGTCTAGCAGTCCCTTGATGGCAACGTCTATTTTTCCGGCAGTCATGAGTCGTGACAGGTATTTGCTTCTGCTTCGGGTGATGCATTTGTTGATAATGGTTTAGCGTTGCCACAAGATCACCCTGACTGTGACCGTCTTTTTAAGATTAGGCCTGTCCTTGATCACTTTGTTGATCGATTTTCTGAGATTTATGCGCCTGGGAAAGAAATTGCAGTGGATGAGTCTTTGGTGTTGTTCAAGGGCCGCTTGGTTTTTAGGCAATACATTCCTAGTAAGAGGGCACGCTATGGAATAAAGCTGTATATGCTGTGTGACAGTAGGACTAGATATGTCTCTAATTTCAGGGTGTACACCGGTAAGGAATCTAGGATTAACCTCCCTGGTTGTCCGTCCACTTTTGGAGTGACTGAGAAAATAGTTTGGGAACTTGGTAGAGGATTTTGTAACAAAGGCCACCATTTATATGTAGATAACTTCTACACTGGTGTGCGGTTGTTCAGGGAATTGGCCAAAGTGGACACTGTTGCTTGTGGCACAATCCGCTCTAACCGTAAAGGTTTCCCGAAAGAACTTGTTTGTCAAAAGCTTGTGCGGGGACAGTGCAGTGCGTTGCGTTGTCAGGAGCTTCTTGCTGTGAAGTATTCAGACAGGAGAGATGTCTACATGCTGACTACCATCCATGATGAAAGCACTGCACCTGTGACTGTTTGGGGTCAGGTCGCTGAAGCGCGCAAACCTATGTGCATTTTAGACTATAATAGGCACATGGGTGGTGTTGACAGAGTAGATCAGAGGTTGGAACCTTACACTGCTCTTCGTAAGGCTTACATTTGGTACAAGAAGTTGGCTATCCATCTTTTCCACTTGGCAATGTTTAATGCTTTTGTTGTTTTCCAGGATTCTTGCCCTGAGTCAAAGATGACTTTTGCTAAGTTTCAGGAGTCTGTAATAGGCAGCCTTGTTGTAGTGGAACAGGCAAGTGTTCCTAGAGTTGGAGTGGTGGAGGATGTTGCTAGATTGAAAGATCACCACTTTCCAGATCACATTCCTCCCACACCCTCAAAAGATTTTCCCAGTAGGAGATGTAGAGTCTGTTGGCGAAGAGGTACGCGGAAGGAGAGTTGTATGTACTGCCCCGACTGTCCTTCTCATCCTGCACTGTGTGTCCCTGCTTGTTTTAGAGCGTACCACACGCGAAATAATTTTTGGGAGCATTCATGAGTGGTAAAGTGAACTGCCTGGTCTGTATTCTTTGGATAATTTGATTCTGTTTCAAGGTTGGTGTTAGTGCAATGTATTTAGTTGCTGATTTTCTGTTAGAAGATTTGTATCTATTTGCGATTTGTTTGTGTTTTTATTTTTTTCTAAAAAAATCCTAAATGTGATGGCGGTGTGTGTAGGCTTGCGCTTGGCTGTTGGTGTGTGTGGACTGGCACCTGGTTGGTGGTGTGCGTGGAATGGTGCTTGGCTGTTGGTGTGTGTGGACTGGCACCTGGTTGGTGGTGTGCGTGGAATGGTGCTTGGCTGGCAGTGTGCGTGGACTGGCGGTGTGCATGGACTGGCGGTGTGCGTGGACTGGTGCGTGGCTGGTGGTGTGCGTGGACTGGAGCTTGGCTGGCGGTGTGCATGGAATGGTGCTTGGCTGGCGGTGTGCGTGGACTGGTACTTGGCTGGCGGTGTGCATGGACTGGTGGTGTGTGCGGACTGGTGCTTGGCTGGTGGTGTCCGTGGACTGGAGCTTGGCTGGCGGTGTGCGTGGATTGGCGATTGGCTGCCGGTGTGCCTGGACTGGCGATTGGCTGGCGATGTGCCTGGACTGGCGCTTGGCTAGCGGTGTGCGTGGACTGGTGTTTGGCTAGCGGTGTGCGTGGACTGGTGTTTGGCTAGCGGTGTGTGTGGACTGGTGCTCTGCTAGCGGTGTGTGTGGACTGGTGCTCGGCTGGCTGTGTGTGAGTAGTGACTTTCTGCTGGTCACTACACACACTGCTAGCTGAGTGCCACTCCACGCAATCCATCAGCCTGTGTAGTTGCTGTGTCTGGATTGTGGGCGTGTGAAAGTGATGGGCCCTTGAATGGCGCTGTGTGCTGGTGTGAGTTTTGTTATGTGATGGGCCCGCGGCTGGCGGTGTGAATGGTTTTGTATGTCTCACACGTATGAAAGGTGTATGAATGGCCTGTAAAGAGGTTGGTGCCTTGTCGTGGCTTTACAGCTCACGAGCTGTGAGTCAATGGTTCAGTTTCTCGCCGTTTCAATTATTACCAGTGCATTTCATTTCTGTGAAATCACTTGCTAATACAATTGTATCTACTGAACCATCACTCACCCTCGTGCCAAATACAACCAGTATGTGTGTGTGCTTGCGGATTAGATGGCTGTGCAGTAATATTTGTCTTTCTGAAGCAGGGTGTACCTTGTCCCTTTTTGGTGAATTTTGTAATGTGTTGCTTTTGTGCCTGGTGGTGCAAATGGTCTTGTTTGTATCACGTATGAAAGGTGTGTGAATGGCCTGTAAAGTGGTTGGTGCCTTGACGTGGCTTTACAGCTCACGAGCTGCGAGTCATTGGTTTGGTTTTTTGTGAATTTAAGTATTGACAGTGCATTTCCTTTTTGTGAAATCTCTTGTTAATAAAATTTAATACACTGAACCATGACTCGCCCTCATGCCAAATCCAACCAGTATGTGTGTGTGTTTGAGGAATAGATGGTTGTGCAGGAATCTTTGTCTTTAGTTTCTCTGCCAGGGTACACTTTCCATGCAAGAATAACCCACCAACTGTAGATATTGTCGAAAACCCATGGGAGTTCATGGTGATGTCTCTCTTGTGAATTCAAAAAGTTTTTTTATCCCCAATATCCTGCAAACCTCAAAATGTCTGCCACATTTTCTTCGCAATATTATTCCAAAATTCTCGCGCTGTAGGAACAATAGTTAACCTGGTTTTGCAAGGGGGGTCACTTTGGTTTTTGGCCCGGAGCTCGGCGGCCATCTAGGGAAACCTACCAAACCCACACATTTCTGAAAACTAGACACCCGGCGGCTTCCAGGGAGGTATGGCTTGCGTGGATCCCCCAACGTTTCCTTACCCAGAATCCCCTGCAAACCTCAATTTTAGCTGAAAAAATCACTTTTTTCACACATTTTGGGGTGGGAAAGTTGTGGCATCACCGGGCTCACACAAATTTACCACCACCCAGCGTTCCCCCAGGTCTCCTGGTAAAAATGGTGCCTCACTTGTGTGGGAGGCCCAAGTACCCGCGGCAGGCAACGGCCCAAAACGAAGTGAGGCGACATCAAAATGGCCTATCGCAAAACCACCTGGTTTTGCAAGGGGGGTCACTTTGATTTTTGGCCCGGTGCTCGGCGGCCATCTAGGGAAACCTACCAAACCCACACATTTCTGAAAACTAGACACCCGGCGGCTTCCTGGGAGGTATGGCTTGCGTGGATCCCCCAACGTTTCCTTACCCAGAATCCCCTGCAAACCTCGGGCCCGATTCACAGAACTAACTTAAGACAAAATCCTAAACTTACCACCATTTTGGTATTCACAGAAGGCACTTACTCATTTTGGTATTCACAGAAGGCACTTACTCATTTCGGTATTCACAGAAGTTAGGACTCCTAACTTTAGGACTCCTAAATGCCTTCTGTGAATACCGAAAGTCTTAAAATTAGGATTTTTCTCAGTTTAGTAGTAGTATAGTTAGGACTCCTAACTTTAGGACTCCTAAAGGCCTTCTGTGAATACCAAAAGTCTTAAAATTAGGATTTTTCTCAATTTAGTAGTCCTAAGTCTAAACTTAGGACTACTAAATTGAGAAAAATCCTAATTTTAAGACTTTCGGTATTCACAGAAGGCATTTAGGAGTCCTAAAGTTAGGAGTCCTAACTATACTACTACTAAACTGAGAAAAATCCTAATTTTAAGACTTTCGGTATTCACAGAAGGCATTTAGGAGTCCTCAAGTTAGGAGTCCTAAACTTAGGACTACTAAATTGAGAAAAATCCTAATTTTAAGACTTTCGGTATTCACAGAAGGCATTTAGGAGTCCTAAAGTTAGGAGCCCTAACTATACTACTACTAAACTGAGAAAAATCCTAATTTTAAGACTTTCGGTATTCACAGAAGGCATTTAGGAGTCCTAAAGTTAGGACTCCTAACTTCTGTGAATACCGAAATGAGTAAGTGCCTTCTGTGAATACCAAAATGAGTAAGTGACTTCTGTGAATACCAAAATGGTAGTAAGTTTAGGATTTTGTCTTAAGTTAGTTCTGTGAATCGGGCCCCTCAATTTTAGCTGAAAAATCACTTTTTTCACACATTTTGGGGTGGGAAAGTTGTGGCATCACCGGGCTCACACAAATTTACCACCACCCAGTGTTCCCCCAGGTCTCCCGGTAAAAATGGTGCCTCACTTGTCTGGGAGGCCCAAGTACCCGCGGCAGGCAAGGGCCCAAAACGTAGTGAGGCGACATCAAAATGGCCTATCGCAAAACCACCTGGTTTTGCAAGGGGGGTCACTTTGGTTTTTGGCCCGGTGCTCGGCGGCCATCTAGGGAAACCTACCAAACCCACACATTTCTGAAAACTAGAAACCCGGCGGCTTCCAGGGAGGTATGGCTTGCGTGGATCCCCCAACGTTTCCTTACCCAGAATCCCCTGCAAACCTCAATTTTAGCTGAAAAAATCACTTTTTTCACACATTTTGGGGTGGGAAAGTTGTGGCATCACCGGGCTCACACAAATTTACCACCACCCAGCATTACCCCAAGTCTCCCGGTAAAAATGGTGCCTCACTTGTGTGGGAGGCCCAAGTACCCGTGGCAGGCAAGGGCCCAAAACGTAGTGAGGTGACATCAAAATGGCCTATTGCAAAACCACATGGTTTTGCAAGGGGTGTCACTTTGGTTTTTGGCCCGGTGCTCGGCGGCCATCTAGGGAAATGTTAGAAATGGGATTTCTGGTTGGCTGAGGCTTGCGCCAAAGCCAGGCAGAAACCGCCTCCCTAGTCAGGGCTGGGGAGTTACACGCCAAAGTTAACCTCTGCTCACCCCCTTGGGAGCTTGGCACGAGCAGTCAGGCTTATCTCTGAGGCAATGTGTAAAGCGTTTGCGCACGCACCCAGCAACAACACCCAAGGCCCACCACAAAGGAAACTCCACACAAGGTATTATATAAAAATAGCCTTTGTATTATACAAAACACATTAGATAAAAACACACACTTTACAATGTGCCAACAGGCACGGGCAGAATTTACAAGGGATTATATATACAGGGGACAGGGCCACATGGACCACTGTCAGGAATTAGCACTTGGTAGAAATTAGCACTTAGAACATAAGAATAATACTTTAGAACATAGCACATACAATCACTGTAGCACTAAAAATAGAACATGTAGCACACAACCAGTAACTACTGGTAACAGGTAAGTACCACCTACGCAACCCTAACCACCTTAGGAAAATATCGCGCAGGGAACCAGGACCTCACTAGCACCACCTGTACTAGGAGAAAACAACCACCTAAGTATCACAATACCTGTAGGGGTAAACGCACATTACACATGACGCATGAAAACATTCAGAGGTGTAAACACAAGGCACATGACGCATAAAAATACATTCAGGGGTGCAGGAAAGGAACAATAGCGCAAAACTCACATTCGCCACCACCTGTGGCAGTCCCTCGGCCAACTGGCCTTGTAGGGGCAAGGACGCCCTGTGTCAATGTCAGGGGAAGGCTGCGCAAGCCCCCAAGCGTGGAGGGGCACAACCTAAACGTTGCAGCTGCCCACTAAGTGCTGGGCAGCTGTGAGTGAACCTAGGCACCACTGTGGCTTTTCAAACAAATAGGCAGCCCTCACGTGGAGCCTCTCTGGGCTCTGCCAAAAGAATGCCCGTTGTTGGAGCCTTCTAGGCTCGGGAGCAATGCGCCGTGTGGGAGCCTCCCTCAGGCTCTAAACACAATGCGGGCCTCGTTGGAGCCTCTCGGGGCTCGGGCACACTGCCTTCGGGGGAGTCCCTCGCGGGGGACTCTCTAACTACCCAGATGCCCCCCTGAGCCTTGCAGGCTCAGAAATAGCTGTGGGGCGCGTCGGAGCCTCGCCGGCTCTTTGACAAATGTAGGGGCCACGTTGGAGCGGCCCGCTGCCTTCCGGGGCCGCTTTTTCCTATCACACAAATGCCCCCTTTATGTTGGAGCGCACTCGTGCTCTGGAACCATCGATGCGGTCCCGTCGGAGCCTCACAGGCTCAAGAAGCACTGCCCCCCCAGGCCAGAGCCCCACTCACCGGATGTGACCACGACTCCTCCGGCCTCGGTGCTTCTCCGGAGGGCCCCGGGGCGCAGGGTAGGCTCCTGCCTGCTCTGGGGCTTCGAATCCAGCTGCGCGTCTCGTCTCCGGTGGGAGGCGGGGTAGGCTCCCGCCTTCCTACTTCCGGTCCCTGTTGTCCCGGAGGCCCGCCCCCGGCACGCCTGACTTCCTGGTCGGGCGCCGGAGGGCGATTTCGCAGACAAATGCCGGGTGGGCACCGGCGCGTTTAAAATACTATAAATCGAGGTGGGCACTCGTTATGGCGGCAAGGTCCCTGGCAGGGTGGGCACCTGCCAGGGGACTTCAGGATCAGACTAGAACGGGCAAATGCCGGGTGGGCACCGGCTTTCAGAATTAAAGCGCTCCGAGCGCTAAAGGCAAATAAAAGCGCTTCCAGGTGCTTTAGGGGCAAAATGAGGCGCTCCCAGCGCTTAAAGGCCAGGTCCCTGGGAATAAAGGCGTCCAGGAGGCAGAGGAAAAGCTCTCCTCCAGCAATGCAAAGTCCAGGGAAAGTCTTGTAGGGGTAGGGGGCAAAGACTGGGCCCAGGGGCCAGCTCACAGGGCCCTCCAGCAGGGAGGCAGTCCCCAGTGGCGGTCTCTCCTGGCGCCCAGCAGCAGCAGGCCCCCCCTCAAAGTAGGATCCTGGCAGAGAACAAATTGTAAGGGGACACAGCCCCTTTTTATACAGTAAAAGTCTTTGTTCTGGGTTCAGGGTGAGGGGTGAGGGGGAAAACCAGTCGCAGCTGGTTGGGGAGCACCCTTGATGTGCTCAGCCCCTCACTCTATTCACTGGCAGGGCTAGGGTCGTCAGTCGCACCACAGGGGGCGGAGCCAGCATTGTGTGGGGAAAGTCCTGCCCTATTCAGGACCCAGGTGTACTCCTCCCACCCATCTAGCTGCTGAGCTCCCTATTCACCACCGGGTGACTCCTCCTGACTCTGGGGAATCCCTAGCCCGTCACATGACCTCAACCAGCCAATCGCCCGACAAGGCACACATTTTACACTGCACACCGAAGTGCCCACTTCTAGAAGTGGCACTTCCATACTAGCTACACGCACGCCGCACACATCATCGCGCAGCATTCAACCACACGAGTCCGCACATACCAAACTCGGGCCTGCACACCCCACGCATCAGGAACTACTAGGGACACATACATTCCCCATGCATTCCTATGGGAGGGCAGGCCAATCTCACCACATGCACTCAGAGTGCGCACGCACTTTACCCTGGGACACAGGGAAAGTGCGCACCACACCAAGTCACCAGTAAAAAGCAAAAAAGTTCAGGGGTGAACCTGCCAGAAGGGCCAAGTCCAACACAACCCCCTTCCAGCCAAAACGCAGGGCAGACCAATCACCACCGTGATGGACTTCCCTGCTTGGGGCGATAGAACACGGACGTGGGCCCACAACTGCAGGGACACCCTCCGGTTCTACGCCACGGTGAACCCATGGAACTCCTTCTAAAACCACTCTCTGGACCAACTGGGCTACCCCACTGGTACTCCCAAGCTGTCCGCGGCCAAGACCAGGCCCTAGGCCACCCAGGTGCCACCGGTCTTTGCCTAACCATAGAGTGGGGGGTAGGGACCCCTGGCACATAGCGTCCATTCGCCACTCTTCCTGTCTGCAAGACAGGACTAGACTGTCACTGGTTCTCCAGCCTAGGGTCTGCACCCTCAGGCGGACCAGGAGTCTCGGGGAAGGCTCTCCTCCCCCTACCTCTTCTCCTAGGGTTCCTCCTCCTCCGGCGAGGGGTACACCTAGAACGCCATTCCAACCCAGGGTTTAACCCCTCAGGTTGTACCGGGGCCAGAGGTGGGCTCTCCCACCCTCTGCACCCCCTTCCAGAACCCTGCTCCCTACCAACTGGGACGGTACCTCTGGAAGAAGAATCGGTCGGGACGCTGATTACAGACGTCCCACCCTTCAGGTCAGGCTGATCCCGAACCTGGCCTTCCAACCTCCGGCCTAGAACCTTTGGTGGAATAATCGCCTGGCACTCCAGGACTTTTGGGGACTTACACTCCATCCCCCTGAGGCTATCAAATGACACATATGTCGAGCGACTGTCTGTCTGGCGCTGATCTCCCGTCCCCTGTCCACCTGACAGTGTGCGGAGATCCCCCAGAACAGAAGTGGTGTCACCCTGGTCACTACACGGGATCCTAGCCCAACTGGGAAGTCCCTGACCCACCGGCTCTTCCACTGGGGAACTCATCCCCCAATCACTCCTCATGCTGGACTCCTGTACCCTCCCTACCGGAGCGGTACTGCCAGACTCCAGAACCACAGGAGCCCTGTTTACAGGCACTCCAGGTCCTCTACTCACTAAAAGATCTTCCTCAAGTGGACTAACAGGACAGCCTAGGTCCCCAACTTGGTGTTCCCTCATGAAACCATCCAAGTCCTGAGGCAGGGTTTCGGGCATCTGGAGACCCTCGGTCACCCCCTCACTCCTGCTCCACTGAGCCAGGCAGTGGGCCTCTACACCCTCCTCGCTATCCTGGGACCTAGCTGGGCTACACTGAGCCTCCTCCACGACGCTGGGCTGGAGGATCTCTGACCCACTATTGTTGGAATCACTCACTAATGACTCTAGAGGACCTCTGGCCCTTTCCCAGCGGTCTGCTTCCTCTTCAAGTTCAAATGGACAAAAAGAGTTATACCTCAACGGGTGTTGGCGCAACCCTGGAGAACAACTACTGAGCATATGCTCTTTGATAATCAGACTATACAGTCCTTTAAAATTCTGTTTCGTGTTTACCCTTACCCAATCATACAGTGCATCATCACATTCCCCCAAAAACTCCTGGTGGGACAGCTTCCTACTGGCCCTGAACGTCAACCTATATTCCTCCTCCTCTCGGGAACAAGGTACCACACTCGGGGAACTGGGAATGGGACTCTCTGTACTGCACTCTATATCGCTGCCACCACTGGAGTCCATCCTCACTGGGGAATCCAGAAAACTACCACTGTGCTCAGGGGACAGGGAAAGGGATGAGGCGCTATCTCCTACGCTGGACCCAGCAAGGGACTCCCTACCCACGGGGTCCTCACTCTCTACTGGCGTCCAGGTACTGTCATCTTCTTCTGAATCTTCAGGGCTCCCCACAGACCCACCACCCTCCAGGTGAGAGGCCCGGGCCCTGTCTTCCTCACTGCGCTCACGTTCCCATTCACCTGCTTGCCATCCAATCATGTGGTTCCTCAGTTCGTACACAGTGTCTGACTCTCTCACCCCTATGTTTCTCTCTCTACAGAACCTTTCCAACTCCTGCATACTGTAATAAACTAGATCAGTGGGATCAAAAGCAGGCTCCATTCTGGGGGACGTTCTAGAGAAAAGATCACACAGGGAACCTAGGGGTCTGCGTTTAACACAGGAGTACACAATTCACAAAGGATTCAGCAAGCTCTCTATCCCAGAGAACTCACACTCACTTGCCTAGTGCCACACACCATCCATCCACACACACAACCCTCCCCTCTGACTGGTAAGGCAGTTTCTACCACCCCTGATTCCTCAACCTGACCACCATGTGACACAGGTACCAACTCTGGGCGCAGGGCGGGGGACAAATGTACTGGACACTATTACGCTGCCACCACTGGATCCCACCCTCTGGTGAATCCAGAAAACACAATGCACTTGGGGGGATGATCTACCCTCCCGAGCTAGGGACACCTAACTCACAGTGCACAAAAACACATTTCCAAAGAAATGACAATTAAAAACAAACTTAAAACAATAATCCCTATACCATGTGATTTATCTAAATGCAGAGTTTTGCAGTGCAGCCAGCTGCTGCTGCGGTACAGCGCAAACGCAAGTCCAAATCCCACCGCTGATCACCAATGTTAGAAATGGGATTTCTGGTTGGCTGAGGCTTGCGCCAAAGCCAGGCAGAAACCGCCACCCTAGTCAGGGCTGGGGAGTTACACGCCAAAGATAACCCCTGCTCACCCCCTTGGTAGCTTGGCACGAGCAGTCAGGCTTATCTCTGAGGCAATGTGTAAAGCGTTTGCGCGCGCACCCAGCAACAACACCCAAGGCCCACCACAAAGGAAACTCCACACAAGGTATTATATAAAAATAGCCTTTGTATTATACAAAACACAATAGATAAAAACACACACTTTACAATGTGCCAACAGGCACGGGCAGAATTTACAAGGGATTATATATACAGGGGACAGGGCCACATGGACCACTGTCAGGAATTAGCACTTGGTAGAAATTAGCACTTAGAACATAAGAATAATACTTTAGAACATAGCACATACAATCACTGTAGCACTAAAAATAGAACATGTAGCACACAACCAGTAACTACTGGTAACAGGTAAGTACCACCTACGCAACCCTAACCACCTTAGGAAAATATCGCGCAGGGAACCAGGACCTCACTAGCACCACCTGTACTAGGAGAAAACAACCACCTAAGTATCACAATACCTGTAGGGGTAAACGCACATTACACATGACGCATAAAAACATTCAGAGGTGTAAACACAAGGCACATGACGCATAAAAATACATTCAGGGGTGCAGGAAAGGAACAATAGCGCAAAACTCACATTCGCCACCACCTGTGGCAGTCCCTAGGCCAACTGGCCTTGTAGGGGCAAGGACGCCCTGTGTCAATGTCAGGGGAAGGCTGCGCAAGCCCCCAAGCGTGGAGGGGCACAACCTAAACGTTGCAGCTGCCCACTAAGTGCTGGGCAGCTGTGAGTGAACCTAGGCACCACTGTGCCTTTTCAAACAAATAGGCAGCCCTCACGTGGAGCCTCTCTGGGCTCTGCCAAAAGAATGCCCGTTGTTGGAGCCTTCTAGGCTCGGGAGCAATGCGCCGTGTGGGAGCCTCCCTCAGGCTCTAAACACAATGCGGGCCTCGTTGGAGCCTCTCGGGGCTTGGGCACACTGCCTTCGGGGGAGTCCCTCGCGGGGGACTCTCTAACTACCCAGATGCCCCCCTGAGCCTTGCAGGCTCAGAAATAGCTGTGGGGCGCGTCGGAGCCTCGCCGGCTCTTTGACAAATGTAGGGGCCACGTTGGAGCGGCCCGCTGCCTTCCGGGGCCGCTTTTTCCTATCACACAAATGCCCCCTTTATGTTGGAGCGCACTCGTGCTCTGGAACCATCGATGCGGTCCCGTCGGAGCCTCACAGGCTCAAGAAGCACTGCCCCCCCCAGGCCAGAGCCCCACTCACCGGATGTGGCCACGACTCCTCCTGCCTCGGTGCTTCTCCGGAGGGCCCCGGGGCGCAGGGTAGGCTCCTGCCTGCTCTGGGGCTTCGAATCCAGCTGCGCGTCTCGTCTCCGGTGGGAGGCGGGGTAGGCTCCCGCCTTCCTACTTCCGGTCCCTGTTGTCCCGGAGGCCCGCCCCCGGCACGCCTGACTTTCTGGTCGGGCGCCGGAGGGCGATTTCGCAGACAAATGCCGGGTGGGCACCGGCGCGTTTAAAATACTATAAATCGAGGTGGGCACTCGTTATGGCGGCAAGGTCCCTGGCAGGGTGGGCACCTGCTAGGGGACTTCAGGATCAGACTAGAACGGGCAAATGCCGGGTGGGCACCGGCTTTCAGAATTAAAGCGCTCCGAGCGCTAAAGGCAAATAAAAGCGCTTCCAGGCGCTTTAGGGGCAAAATGAGGCGCTCCCAGCGCTTAAAGGCCAGGTCCCTGGGAATAAAGGCGTCCAGGAGGCAGAGGAAAAGCTCTCCTCCAGCAATGCAAAGTCCAGGGAAAGTCTTGTAGGGGTAGGGGGCAAAGACTGGGCCCAGGGGCCAGCTCACAGGGCCCTCCAGCAGGGAGGCAGTCCCCAGTGGCGGTCTCTCCTGGCGCCCAGCAGCAGCAGGCCCCCCCTCAAAGTAGGATCCTGGCAGAGAACAAATTGTAAGGGGACACAGCCCCTTTTTATACAGTAAAAGTCTTTGTTCTGGGTTCAGGGTGAGGGGGAAAACCAGTCGCAGCTGATTGGGGAGCACCCTTGATGTGCTCAGCCCCTGACTCTATTCACTGGCAGGGCTAGGGTCGTCAGTCGCACCACAGGGGGCGGAGCCAGCATTGTGTGGGGAAAGTCCTGCCCTATTCAGGACCCAGGTGTACTCCTCCCACCCATCTAGCTGCTGAGCTCCCTATTCACCACCGGGTGACTCCTCCTGACTCTGGGGAATCCCTAGCCCGTCACATGACCTCAACCAGCCAATCGCCCGACAAGGCACACATTTTACAGTGCACACCGAAGTGCCCACTTCTAGAAGTGGCACTTCCATACTAGCTACACGCACGCCGCACACATCATCGCGCAGCATTCAACCACACGAGTCCGCACATACCAAACTCGGGCCTGCACACCCCACGCATCAGGAACTACTAGGGACACATACATTCCCCATGCATTCCTATGGGAGGGCAGGCCTATCTCACCACATGCACTCAGAGTGCGCACGCACTTTACCCTGGGACACAGGGAAAGTGCGCAGAAACCAAAAATCACCACACCAAGTCACCAGTAAAAAGCAAAAAAGTTCAGGGGTGAACCTGCCAGAAGGGCCAAGTCCAACAGGAAACCTACCAAACCCACACATTTCTGAAAACTACACACCCGGGTGGTTTTGCGATAGGCCATTTTGATGTCGCCTCACTACATTTTGGGCCCTTGCCTGCCGCGGGTACTTGGGCTTCCCACACAAGTGAGGCACCATTTTTAGCGAGAGACCTGGGGGAACGCTGGGTGGTGGTAAATTTGTGTGAGCCCGGTGATGCCACAACTTTCCCACCCCAAAATGTGTGAAAAAAGTGATTTTTTCAGCTAAAATTGAGTTTTGCAGGGGATTCTGGGTAAGGAAACGTTGGGGGATCCACGCAAGCCATACCTCCCTGGAAGCCGCCGGGTGTGTAGTTTTCAGAAATGTGTGGGTTTGGTAGGTTTCCCTCGATGGCCGCCGAGCACCGGGCCAAAAACCAAAGTGACCCCCCTTGCAAAACCAGGTGGTTTTGCGATAGGCCATTTTGATGTCGCCTCACTAGGTTTTGGGCCCTTGCCTGCCGCGGGTACTTGGGCCTCCCACACAAGTGAGGCACCATTTTTACCGGGAGACCTGGGGGAACGCTGGGTGGTGGTAAATTTGTGTGAGCCCGGTGATTACACAACTTTCCCACCCCAAAATGTGTGAAAAAAGTGATTTTTTTCAGCTAAAATTGAGGTTTGCAGGGGATTCTGGGTAAGGAAACGTTGGGGGATCCACGCAAGCCATACCTCCCTGGAAGCCGCCGGGTGTCTAGTTTTCAGAAATGTGTGGGTTTGGTAGGTTTCCCTAGGTGCCGGCAGGGCTAGGGTTAAAAAACTACACCTAGTCACTTTGCCAAAAAAGGGGTCATTTTTCACTGCAAAATTGAGGTGTGACCACGTTGCGTTTTGCGCCGTTTCCTGTCGTGGGCACTTGGCCGACCCACACAAGTGAGGTACCATTTTTCTCGTAGGACTTTGGGGAAGGCGGGGTGGGTGGAAATTTGTGGATCCACGCGGATTCCAGAACTTTCCAACACAGAAATGTTGGGAAAATTTGTTTTGTCAATTTTTTACGTTTGCAAGGGATTCTGGGTAACAGACCATGGTGGGAGGCAGTCAAGTCACCCCATCCTGGATTCCCCTGGGTGTCTAGTTTTCAAAAATGTATAGGTTTGCTAGGTTTCCCAAGCTGCCGGCAGGGCTAGGATTCAAAAACTACAGCTAGTCACTTTGCCAAAAAGGGGTAATTTTTCACTGCAAAATTGAGGTGTGACCACGTTGCGTTTTGCGCCGTTTCCTGTCGCGGGCACTAGGCCGACCCACACAAGTGAGGTACCATTTTTCTCGTAGGACTTTGGGGAAGGTGGGGTGGGTGGAAATTTGTGGATCCACGCAGATTCCAGAACTTTCAAACAGAGAAATGTGGGGAAAATTTGGTTTTTTTGTCAATTGTTTACGTTTGCAAGGGATTCTGGGTAACAGACCTTGGTGGGAGGCAGTCAAGTCACCCCATCCTGGATTCCCCTGGGTGTCTAGTTTTCAAAAATGTATAGGTTTGCTAGGTTTCCATAGGTGCCGGCAGGGCTAGGGTTAAAAAACTACAGCTAGTCACTTTGCCAAAAAGGGGTCATTTTTCACTGCAAAATTGAGGTGTGACCACGTTGCGTTTTGCGCCGTTTCCTTTCGCGGGCACTAGGCTGACCCGCACAAGTGAGGTACCATTTTTCTCGTAGGACTTTGGGGAATGCGGGGTGGGTGGAAATTGGTGGATCCACGCAGATTCCAGAACTTTCCATCACAGAAATGTGGGGAAAATGTGTTTTTTTTGTCAATTTTTTACGTTTGCAAGGGATTCTGGGTAACAGACCAGAGTGGGAGGCAGTCAAGTCACCCCATCCTGGATTCCCCTGGGTGTCTAATTTTCAAAAATGTATAGGTTTTCTAGGTTTCCCTAGGTGCCGGCAGGGCTAGGGTTCAAAAACTACAGCTAGTCACTTTGCCAAAAAGGGGTAATTTTTCACTGCAAAATTGAGGTGTGACCACGTTGCGTTTTGCGCCGTTTCCTGTCGCGGGCACTAGGCCGACCCACACAAGTGAGGTACCATTTTTCTCGTAGGACTTTGGGGAAGGCGGGATGGGTGGAAATGTGTGGATCCACGCAGATTCCAGAACTTTCCAACACAGAAATGTGGGGAAAATGTGTTTTTTTGTCAATTTTTTACGTTTGCAAGGGATTCTGGGTAACAGACCATGGTGGGAGGCAGTCAAGTCACCCCATACTGGATTCCCCTGGGTGTCTAGTTTTCAAAAATGTATAGGTTTGCTAGGTTTCCATAGGTGCCGGCAGGGCTAGGGTTAAAAAACTACAGCTAGTCACTTTGCCAAAAAAGGGTCATTTTTCACTGCAAAATTGAGGTGTGACCACGTTGCGTTTTGTGCCATTTCCTGTCGCGGGCACTAGGCCAACCCGCACAAGTGAGGTACCATTTTTCTCGTAGGACTTTGGGGAACGCGGGGTGGGTGGAAATTTGTGGATCTACGCAGATTCCAGAACTTTCCATCACAGAAATGTGGGGAAAATGTGTTTTTTTTGTCAATTTTTTACGTTTGCAAGGGATTCTGGGTAACCGACCATGGTGGGAGGCAGTCAAGTCACCCCTTCCTGGATTCCCCTGGGTGTCTAGTTTTCAAAAATGTATAGGTTTGCTAGGTTTCCCTAGGTGCCGGCAGGGCTAGGGTTTAAAAACTACAGCTAGTCACTTTGCCAAAAAAGGGTCATTTTTCACTGCAAAATTGAGGTGTGACCACGTTGCGTTTTGCGTCGTTTCCTGTCGCGGGCAGTAGGCCAACCCACACAAGTGAGGTACCATTTTTCTCATAGGACTTTGGGGAACGTGGGGTGGGTGGAAATTTGTGGATCCACGCAGATTCCAGAACTTTCCATTACAGAAATGTGGGGAAAATGTGTTTTTTTTGTCAATTTTTTTACGTTTGCAAGGGATTCTGGGTAACAGATCATGGTGGGAGGCAGTCAAGTCACCCCATCCTGGATTCCCCTGGGTGTCTAATTTTCAAAAATGTATAGGTTTGCTAGGTTTCCCTAGGTGCCGGCAGGGCTAGGGTTAAAAAACTACAGCTAGTCACTTTGCCAAAAAGGGGTCATTTTTCACTGCAAAATTGAGGTGTGACCACGTTGCGTTTTGCGCCGTTTCCTGTCGCGGGCACTAGGCCGACCCGCACAAGTGAGGTACCATTTTTCTCGTAGGACTTTGGGGAACGTGGGGTGGGTGGAAATTTGTGGATCCACGCAGATTCCAGAACTTTCCATCACAGAAATATGGGGAAAATGTGTTTTTTTGTCAACTTTTTACGTTTGCAACGGATTCTGGGTAACAGACCATGGTGGGAGGCAGTCAAGTCACCCCATCCTGGATTCCCCTGGGTGTCTAGTTTTCAAAAATGTATAGGTTTGCTAGTTTTCCCTAGGTGCCGGCAGGGCTAGGGTTCAAAAACTACAAGTAGACTCTTCGCAAAAAAAGTGTAAATTTTCAGTGTGAAAATGTGGTGTGTTCACCTTAGGTTTTGAGCCACTTCCTGTCGTGGGCACTATGCCTACCCACAAAAGTGAGGTACCATTTTTATCGGGAGACTTAGGGTAGTTCAGATTTGTAAAGCAACTGTTATTACCTATTGATTTTTGATGCATTTCTCCCTTCCAAATGAAAGACATTGTGTAAAAAAAAAGTCATTTTAAAAAATGACCAATAATTGTCATGCAAGTATGAGTATTCCCAATTTCGAAAATGTGCAAATATGCACTGTTTCTAAACTCTGTAATTTGTTCCCATTCCAGAAATACATAGGTGTCTTTCATACCGATTGTTCCATGTATAAATTTTCCCACAATAATTGCTATATACCCGGAACAAAAACAAAAAAACCATTACAAAATGCTGCTCAGTTTTTTACTCTGGGTTCATTGGGCTCTTGGTGAACCTACAAGTCCTATATATCCCTACAACCAGGAAGGTCCACCGGATGTAACGGTATA
This sequence comes from Triturus cristatus, assembly GCF_964204655.1. Classification (NCBI taxonomy): domain Eukaryota; kingdom Metazoa; phylum Chordata; class Amphibia; order Caudata; family Salamandridae; genus Triturus; species Triturus cristatus. Next base: position 694,521,777 of record NC_140588.1, read on the forward strand.
TTGCTTTCAAAGAGATGTCATAATTAGAAGAAGTTACAGGTGAAAACGTTGACTCAAAAGGCTGCTTTTTTCAACAAATTTTTTATTTTTCCTATATTTAACTGTTAGTTTCTATAAAGAAACCTTGATGGATCTACACAAATGACCCCTTGCTGAATTCAGAATGTTGTCTACTTTTTGTTGTCTAGCTTTCCAGGATCCATTATTGCTTTTGAAGTACTGGGAATTTTAAGCCCAGCGGTGCAGGGGAACACACCCTATGACTTCGGGTTCTTCCTGTTTCAGACCTACAGAAACACAGAGTCTTCTGGGTGAAGTCAAAGATCAGTTTATTGGCTGCAGACCAATTACAGGTATCCTAGAAGTACAACAGCGTGTATGTTCTCAGGAGACTGCTAAAAATCACAGAAACGGGCTTCTCCTTAAATACAAAATATCCTGCTTCAGGCATACATTCCTAGTTTTATGGCATGGTCATTTAGATGTATACATTTCAAACGAAAAGGCAGAGTCATGATGACCATCCCACATTCCAGTTAAGCCAGCCCGCAATTATTTACCCAGCAAGGCTCAGATCCCACATCAGATATCGATAGGCCCCAATAAACATGAGCATCTCCTGTTTGGAAAACAAGCCATAAAGCAGGAACAGTCAGGTGAGAAAGAGATTAGCTGGAGGCTCATGTTTAATGTAAAGGCTTTATGGTGTGTCAAGCCCTGATGCTAATCACAGGTGGCCAGAGTACGGGGAACTCGTGAGACCGGACTGACCTGGGGCAGCGGAGCCAAGCTGCCCAGGTCACAGAAAAGTCAAAGAAAGGCACATGTGCTCTAAAAGGCCCGTATTTGCTTCATGCTATGTAGCCTATGTGAGGGCAACCATAAGATGGCCACCGCTCTAAAATGGAACCCACGTAGTAATGTATAATATCGTATACACAGTGCATTCATAGCTAAAACGTTACACAAAGCACTTGTACATACCACATTAACCATTCGCGGTTCACTAATACCGGGATAGACAGGGGTAGGGCCCTGCCTCCTACGCGGTCCCAAATTCTAAAGTACGACAGACCCTCCTTTTGCCCTTACATAGGCAATAACTATACTCATTTCAATCCGAGTCTAGGACAATATTCACGAAGTCATGGAGATGTTGCTGTAGCATCATCCTATTACTTAGCTCGTCCCTCGATACAGGTTTCCTTACACATAATGTAGCACAGAGGCCACATATCGCAGGAGCACACTGTATGCACAGACAGAACAGGAAAAGGATGGCTAAGATCATTCCAATGACCATCAGAACTTTCCAACCCCAGGCAGATATCAGTTCCCAGAACCACCCCACCAGTGACCAATCTCCTTTATCCACGTGTATGGACTCAGATATTTTATGCAGTTTGGAGATGGCTTGATAAACTGTTGGAGCGTTGTCTGGTATGAAAATGCAACAACTAGATTGGATAACCTTACATACCCCACCGCGGTCTGCAAGTATGACGTCTAGAACCATGCGGTTCTGCAAAGTCATGAGGCGATCCGCCTGGAGCTCAGCTGTCAAATTACCAAGGGCACCAGCCGTAACATTAACAGTGGATTCAACCACACGAGTCAGTTGTCTCAGGTTCCTACTATTAACCATAGGTCCCCAAAACGGCAGGAAACCCAAAAAGAAATCTCCCGCTTCCTGACCGGCAGTATCCTCCTTACTAATCACGCCTCTCACAACTCTGGTCTTGTGATAGTCAGAGGCGGCAGTAAATGTTGGCGGTAGCAGATTTGCAATATAACATGTGCCCGAGAAATCAGGGGGCAACCATGTATATGCTCGGTCATTGCAGATAAAATATGTACCCTTGGCAGCCAAAAACGCAGGGGAAAACTGTGACGGAAAAGTGTACGTTTCAGTACAGTCACTTCTTCCCAGTTGAGCTCTTGGATTCTGACCATTACCTTGTAAACAGAACCGACCTATGTTGGGTACGACCCAGATTGGGGATGAGATTTTTCGCTGTCTTTCACCCAGACTAATACTATACCCCGTCGCGTTCCACCCTACATAAGCTCTCAACTCTTCTTTGGGAATAGATGAGTATGCATCGATATCTCTGCTCATATCGGCAACTCCTTTCATTAAGGCTTTATTATTGGTGCTAGGTCTGATGGAACGCGGTTGTCGCGGGGAGTAGGTATCTAATGCAAAGAGAAACATGGTCAGGAATGCCCATGACGATCCATTGTAACTAAATGGCAGCACTAGATAAGGAATACCCTTATTAATGGTATGTGGCATTAAACCACACACCCAGCAATTGGTGGTATTCATGACTAGTTGGTGCTGGTGCAGGAGCTGAATAAATGAGTTATTCACAAACTCTGATCGTCTAGCTTGTTCATGTTCAGGCAGAGGGTGAAAAGAGTGTGAGGAGACAGTAGGAGGAGGTATAGGCTGTACAGTGGTTGCAATGGGCTCTTGAGAGGAGAAGAATACAAATCCTACGGTAAACACTACCATACTACATAATATTAACAAACATAAAAATACAAAACGTTTGCTCTTCATTATTTTACACATTCTTGCTTTAAAGTTCATTTCCTCAGCGGGTCTCTCCATCTTGAAAAACTCCATCCTCTAATCGTGCCGCTCGCGGCGGGTGAGTATCTTCTGCTAAGGAGTACGCCTGTCAGTCCAGGGAACGCCCTAGACCAACCAGAACCGTTGACCTAACGTCTTCGGCCTGTACCCCAAAGTCTTGGCACCGCGACCCTGCGGCTGAACCCGGATGGTGGTTCGAAAAACAAAAATCAAGAAAGTCCTTCAGATGGGAGAGCTCTGGTTATCAAAAAATAAAAAGGGTAAGGAAAAAGAATATTTATTTGTCCATAGGCCTTGGTCTTAGATTATAGTGTAGATGGCCAGGTACTGTTTGATCTTGAAACAAGAGTTCAGGCTCTGTGGTGTCCAATCGAATTGACGGTGGCACAGCTTCTTGCAAAATATCGTCACTCTGTTGTACTGAAGTTGTGCCTTTTATGCGTGCATCACTGAACGGCACAAAACGAGGTACAGTGTCTGTTTCAGAGTCTGCGATACCCTCCTGGACCCACTGGTCATACGGCAGAGGCAAAGGGATCCTTTTCACGTGGGCGCCGTGGATCCAGTTCTTCTTCCCCTTTACTCGAACAGCTGATCTTGTAGACAGAAGTACGAGATGAGGGCCGATCCAACGAGGCTCATCGTTGCTCTTGCGCTGAAAATGTTTCACCAAGACCCACGTGCCAGGGTCGATAGGGTGTCCTGGAGCCTCAGAGGCCTGGGGAAGAGTATCGTGCACCTGTTGGTGTAAAACACGTAATTTAGCCGTCAATTCGTACAAGTAATCAAGCAGTACTGGATGTTCGATTTCACTGAATTTTGTCGGTCTTGGCACACCCCATACATTGGCCGGGCGGCCAAAAACGACCTCGTAGGGACTGAGTCCCACTCGTGAATGCACGGTCATTCTGGTGGACAGGAGTGCTAGAGGCAGAGCGTCAGGCCATTTAAGACCTGAGCTCGCTTGGATTTTGGCCAGCTTGAGTTTTAGAGCGCCATTGTAGCGCTCTACTAATCCAGCTGATTGGGGGTGATTTGCAGCGTGGAATTTCTGCTTAACCCCTACTCCCTCACAGACATTCTTCATCACTTGACCCACAAACTCACTCCCATTATCACTCCACACCATTCTTGGCATTCCAAACCTAGGGAAAAATTCCTTCACTAGGGCTTTGGCTGTGGATAGAGCAGTGTTGTCTTTTAGGGGATAAGCCTCTCTCCATTTTGAGAAAGCGCAAACAACCACCAATACATATTTCAGGTTGTTGCACCTTTCCATGTGGATAAAATCTAGCTGCAAAACTTCAAATGGATATGATGGAGGCGCAAAATGACCAGCTGGAGTTGGGGTTCCCCTACCAGGGTTGTACTTCAAGCATACCATACAATTCTTGACCACATTCTCTGCACACTTAGGAATTCCAGCATTCTGCCATACTGGAGCCAACAACTTACAGATTCCTTTCGTACTGATATGTGCCATTCCATGTGCCATAGTAACCACTGGAAGCACATATGCATCAGGTAACAACCATCACCTATGTTCTGACAGATCAATCCAACAACCATTCTCATCCAACTTACCCATACTTTCTCTCCACTTGCTCAACTCTTTCTCTGTGGCTTCAGCTTGAAGGGACTTTACACTCTCTATTGTGTTTTCACACATTCCAACATCACCAACCCATCTTGCAGGGCCTGCAACATACATTCGAGTCTTTACATCTTTTGCTGTTTCTTTCGCGACTTCATCAGCAAACGCATTACCACGACCAACATCATCAGTGATTTTCTTGTGCGCACTGCATTTCATAATCGCAACTTGTAACGGTAGGGTCAGCGACTCAAGGAGATCATTCACCAACTTGCCATTCTGAATCTTAGCTCCATGAGAAGTCAGGAACCCACGTTCTTTCCACAATCGCCCAAAACTATGAGCCACGCCAAAGGCGTATTGGCTATCCGTATATATGTTCACTTTCATTCCTTCAGACAACACGCATGCTCTCGTAAGGGCAATCAATTCTGCTGCTTGAGCCGAATTTTGTGGCACACGTGCAGTTTCCACAATCGTGTGCAAAGTCGTGATAGCATATGCAGCAGTCGTATCACCATTCGGAAGCTTAAAACACGAACCATCCACCCATAAGGTACCATCACACTCAGTCAGGGGAGTATCTTTAAGATCTACTCGCCCTTTCGTCTCTTCTTCTGTTCTGAACAGACAATCATGTTGCTCAATCTCATCTAGGTCTGCTGGAATTGGTAATAGTGTAGCTGGATTCAACGTGTTGTATCTCTTTATGTGTATATGGTTTGCTAACAGTGTCAGCTCATATCCGGATAATCGCGCACTAGTTAAGTGTTGTGTCTTGGTCCTGTTTAACAATGTGTCCACAGCATGTGGAACCATAACAATTAATGTATTATCCATTACTAGGCCAGCAGACTGTCGAATAGACATAGCTGCGGCGGCTGTGGCTCTCAGACAACTTGGCAATGCCCTCGCTACCGGGTCCAAGGTTGACGAAAAATATGCGCATGGACGCGGTCTATCGCCAAAAGGCTGTGTTAACACTGATAATGCGCAACCATCTCTTTCATGAACATACAATGTAAAAGGCTTGCTGTAGTCGGGGGTACCCAACACAGGAGCTGAACATAATGCATTACGCAATTCCAAAAAACTTTTCTGACACTCTTCAGACCATGGAATAGGATTCGGTGTGTCTTTGCATGTTAATGCTAACAAAGGTTTTGCCAACAAGGAAAAACTGGGAATCCAATGCCTACAGTATGAAGTAATCCCCAAGAAACCACGCACTTCTCTTTGTGTTCTTGGCACACTCAACTGTGCAATAGCTTGAATTCTTTCTGGGGTCAGTTTCCTTTCCTCCTTCGATAAGAGATGACCTAAGTAGGTCACTTCTTGTCGACAATATTGCAGCTTTGAGAGAGACACTTTGTGATGAAAGGCAGACAAATGACGCAACAATGACAAGGTAGCGTTTTTGCAAATCTTTTCAGTATCCGCGGCGATTAGTAAATCGTCGACGTACTGAATAAGGATAGCGCCACTAGGTAAAACAAGTGCATCAAGCTGCGCTTTTAAAGCCTGACTGTATATTGATGGACTTTCACAGTAGCCCTGGGGAGCGCGTTTAAAGCGGAAGCTTCAGCCTCCTAAACTAAAGCCAAAAATGTCTCTGCTCTCCTCTGCAATTGGGATGCTAAAGAAAGCATTCTTTAGATCGACCACTGAGAACCATGCAGCGGAGGCTGGAATCATAGTTAACAAGGCAGTTATATCAGGGACAACTGGAAACTGTGGCACAACAATCTTATTAACCTCTCTAAGATCAATCACAAATCTGTAAACAGGTGGCTGTGAAGGGTCCGTTCGTTTTAAGACAGGTAAAACAGGACTATTGCAAACGTTGCCTCTTGTCTCTTCAATTACATCCTTTTTAATCAAATCACTGACAATTGCTAACAATGCTTTCTGACCTTCATTGGAGATCTTGTACTGGGGAATACGTGGCAATCTGACATTGGCTTTTAAAGTGACCACATATGGCGGTATTTCCAAAAGACCCACATCATTGGGACCAGTTCAGGTGGCATTGCATTTTTAGACAAATACATTGGGGAAATCACTTTCTTGCCTAATGTAAGTTGTACTCCTGAGGGAGAACAATATAGCGTTGCATGCAATCTTTTTAGCAAATCTAATCCTAGCAAATTTTCACCACAACCTGTCGTTAGGATGAGGGGTGCTTTTAGCTCACAAGGTCCAACAGAAAGTGACATAGGACTAGAAATCGGGTTCCTAACTGGGGCGCCAGAAAAACCTACTGAGACATTCATTTCGCCAGACAAAGGCGCGCCAGGGAGTTTTGAATGCATGATTGAACTCTTTGCAGCACCAGTATCCAGCAAAAAGTGCTCCGTTACATTTGCTGTAGTTACTTTAACATAAGGTCCGCTCTGATCCACTGGCACTGAAACAACTCCCTCTCTTTGTCTACGGTTGTCCTAGTAATCGTTATCTTCTACATTGTCATCTTCTGCATAATAATCATTATTGTAGTACTGAGCTGTATTACCAGTCGCGTTGGCTTGCTGATCAAAGCTGTTTGTTGTATTTTGAGGTGGAAGAGGACGCGCGTTCTGGGGAGCATTTCCACGCCCTCTACCCCTAGGAGCTTGCTGACCACCTCTACCTCTTGCGCCATACGCATTACTGTTGCGCTGCATTAATTTAGGGCAACTATATTTAAAATGACCTTCCTCTTTGCAATATGAACATTGGTTGGGACCTACAGGGATTCGTGGTTGATAATACCCTTTCATTTGCTGATTATTCTGAAACTGTTGGGGCTGCTGATAGATACCTTGTGTTTGCCTATAATTATTCTGTCCTCCACGTGGTGGATAAGCCTGCTGCATGAGGACCTTTGTTTTTAGTTCTTTCGTTTTCTTATCTGTTCTATCCTTCTCATCTTTGTCTCTATTCTCATAATACTGTGCAGTAGCCAGTATTTGCGCTGAAGAGGAAACAGCCCAAGAACTTTCTGAGTCTTTTAATTTTTTACACAACTCGGGAAGTAGATTCTGCACAAATTTATCAACAAATAACCGTTGGCCACCTTCAGTGCTCATGTCTTGACCACTGTGGTCGATAAACGTTTCTTCAAACCTGGTGAAGAAATCAGACACTGTCTCATCTTTCTTCTGCTTACATGCGGATAGTTTATCCCAATTTACGCGCATCGCAGGCATTATAGTTTTCATGTAGGTAATAATTCGACCAGTGAGTTCTGCTACTAAAGGATCAGGTTTCGCGCCACCAACTTGGCCAGCATCTGCAGCAATGATATTAGCCCATTTGTTACACAATTCTGCAGCGTGATCTACATTACGAATGGATCCCCATAAAGGCTGTGGAACAACATTCCCAAACAACATATCTATGTCAGCCAGATTCATTACACATGATTCTGCAGTTTGTGATAACTCCTTATAATAACCTGTAGGGTTTTTACGGGGGTCAGGCAATGTCTGCTTAAGTGCTAACACCTCAGATCTCTTCCATGGGACATGCACCCAAACACGCTGAAAATGAGCTGGCATAGCAGCAATACCATTAGCGGCATCAGCCACAACAGCTTCCTTCCATACCGGAGGGACTTCTCTCATAGGGTATTGTCGCGCTTTTCCCTTCTTCCCCACAGGGTATTCCTGTTCGAACAATGATTGCTGACAATCCCCATTTCTGGGGGACAGTAAAGTCGCAACTGCTTTATCTACATTGGGGCCCACAATTATACCTGTTTCAAAATCGAATCTCACTCGACACAACTCCTGCGGGTTTGGGTTTGCACCATTATCCTCCAATTCCTCACAGAGGAATTCACACATCTTATCAAAGACATACCTCTGCTTTGGGGCATCCTATTGGTGAAAAACGTTAACAACTGATTCCACATCATAGAGTGAAGGGAAACCAATCCACCTACGCGCCAGATGATCTAACACCTCTTTCTCGTCAGGACCAGGCAGCTGACTACGCAATTGTTTACGCTGTAAACCAGGAGTCGCACTAGATGACCCAAAGAGAGGCGACATTAGACTAGTAACTACATTAGCTAGTCGTTGTCGTGCTGAAGGAGAGGTTGAAGCGAAAACGGGGGGATAGACAGAGGGAAGAAAAACAGATTCAGATACAGGTACCTGGGTAGTGTAAGAAGGAGCGCCAGGGGAAGCCGCTGGCGTGCTAGGCAAAGTCGCAGGAAGCGCGGGGGTAACAGGTAGCAAAACTGGCGGCCCTTGAGAGGGCTGCACTACAGGGATAGGAGCCAGCTGAGGAGGAGCTGGCGGCTGTGGGAAGGCTTGAGGCATATTTACTGGAGGCTGCGCATTTACAAGCTGTGGAGGCGCGGTGGCATTTTGCGCATACGGGGGTGGCGAACTTAACAAATGGGACATTAGGGAATCTTTCTCTTTCTCTTTTGTCTCATCTTGCACAAGGGGTGAAAAAACAGGGTAACATTTATCGATCCCTAGTTTGCGCTGTCTATGTAATTGCTCATTCATTTGTTCCTCCTCATTATCTTTAAATTGCACAGCTGCTTGCATAACTGACATACCTCTTTCTCTCTTATTCTTCTTTGCTAGCTTAATTTCCTTCTGTTTGGCTTCCTTTCGCCATAGGCGGAAAGAATCAAACATCGCCGGCCGGGCTTTCTTTTTAAACAATTTAACTTCCAAATTATCTAAGATATCTGTATCGAAACTACCATTTTGGGGCCATTTTAAAACACCGTCCTTTCTGGTGTATCGGATCCATACTTCATTATATGCAATGGGGCCCACGCCATGTTTTACATAAAGCTCATAAGTTGGAGTTCCAATTGGAGGAACCGGACATGAATCCTCTAACTGGAAATCCCTTCTACAACTCAAACAAAACCAATTACCAAATACACTAGCACCAGGCATCTTCGCTCACTAGTCTAGTTCCCAACTTCAAAGGATTATCGATTACGATAGTCTCGTGAATACACGAGTCCTCTGGCTTTGGGGTTTGCAAACTCCAAATCAAAATAATCCCGAAGGATACCAAATTCAAACTGGGAGACGCTCCACTTATACTTAACTGAATATCGATGATCAATGGCGTCACCAGAAGACTCTCTCGATTGTTTCGCTCTACCAAAATCGTCAAGGGTCCAAAACAGGGCGATTAATCAGGGCAGCAGTCCTTCGTAGCCGTCGGGACGCGGAGAACCTCGCAGAAAAGACTTTCGGACCACGTCGACATGCAGGGGTCGATGAAGTGGCGGCCTTCCTCAAGAATTTCCACACGAAGCTCCTCACGAACCTCTGGCTTGGACCGGTACCGCTGAAATCGCGCCGAGTTGGGCGCCAACTGAAGTACTGGGAATTTTAAGCCCAGCGGTGCAGGGGAACACACCCTATGACTTCGGGTTCTTCCTGTTTCAGACCTACAGAAACACAGAGTCTTCTGGGTGAAGTCAAAGATCAGTTTATTGGCTGCAGACCAATTACAGGTATCCTAGAAGTACAACAGCGTGTATGTTCTCAGGAGACTGCTAAAAATCACAGAAACGGGCTTCTCCTTAAATGCAAAATATCCTGCTTCAGGCATACATTCCTAGTTTTATGGCATGGTCATTTAGATGTATACATTTCAAACGAAAAGGCAGAGTCATGGTGTGTCAAGCCCTGATGCTAATCACAGGTGGCCAGAGGACGGGGAACTCGTGAGACCGGACTGACCTGGGGCAGCGGAGCCAAGCTGCCCAGGTCACAGAAAAGTCAAAGAAAGGCACATGTGCTCTAAAAGGCCCGTATTTGCTTCATGCTATGTAGCCTATGTGAGGGCAACCATAAGATGGCCACCGCTCTAAAATGGAACCCACGTAGTAATGTATAATAGCGTATACACAGTGCATTCATAGCTAAAACGTTACACAAAGCACTTGTACATACCGCATTAACCATTCGCGGTTCACTAATACCGGGATAGACAGGGGTATGGCCCTGCCTCCTACGCGGTCCCAAATTCTAAAGTACGACACTTTTCTACCCATTTCTACCGTTATCTGGAAGGAGGTTGAAAGCACAAAAAATAGCAAAAATAGGGTATGTCCCAGAAAAATGTCAAAACTGTGTAAAAAATGTTGGATTTCTGACAAAAATCTGTCATTCCCTAAAAGCTGGAGAAATGGTGATTTCAGCCCCACAAACCCTTTTTTGATATCATTTGCAGAGAAAAACCCAGACACTTTCATTTGCAGCCACTTTTCCCCATTTTTCACAAAAAAAAACAAAATTTTGCTGTATTTTGACTAATTTCTGGGAACCCTCTAGGAGAATCCACAAACCCTGGGTACCTTTAGAATCCCCATGATGTTGGAAGAAAAGGACGCAAATTTGGCGTGGATACCGAATGTGGTCAAAAAGTTACAGGGGCCTAAGCGCGCACTACCCCAAATAGCCCAAAAAAGGCTTAGCACAGAGGGGAAAAGGCCTAGCAGCGAAGGGGTTAATAGCTCACAATGACAAGCTGAAAGAATATGTTTATTTTTTGCACTCATTAGATACAGAAAAACTAGAATCTTTCTGCATGGTTGAATGACATTACTACAAATACCTTTACCACGTATGCCATTCTCCTACATCCTTTACCACACAATACATTGACCACGTACTGCCTGTACAACGCAGATCTTTATGATGCATATTCCTTTACCGCGCATGTCTTTAAAACAAAATGGTAAGAATATATCAGGTCAGTGCAACCCCAACAAAAAAAAAATAATAATATATATATATATATGTATATATATATTATCTACTGGCGGTCGCCAGTAGATAGTTATAGTTAGGACCGTGTTTCCATAGGAAATCCGCAACATTCTATTTGGAATAACTTTGGCGCCGGTTGACGAATCCTCGCGAAATTTTCAAAATAGGTGGGGCGCTCCACTCCGCTCCTACCCTGAAAGTCTCGGGGGGATTCGTCAAGCGGGGGCTGAGAAAAAAGGGGGTCCCAAAACGCATTTTCCCCATGCAATTTTCCATAGGGACCTTTAGTCCAAGGTACAGCCCAAACGGCTGAACAGAATTACTTGAAATTTGGCAAAGAGGTAGTCCTCAGGTCAGGCATGTGCCTTTTGCATATATGGTGTCAATCTGTTCAGTAGTTCCTGAGAAAATCAAAAGTAAAATCCCATACATATCTGGGCGGAGCCTAACCACACATCTCATTGGGAGATCTGATTGGCTGTCAGTACTTCATCCAAGAAGTGTTGGCAGCCATCTTGGGACCAATATACATGATAGCACCTCATTAAAAAGCATTGCAGTTAATAGAAGGTTTTAAGACTTTAGTTACATTATAAATCATTTGTTGATGGTACCATACTCATTTTAGGAATTGTGGTGTGTTCTAAGGTGATTTTACCATGTGAAAAAGCCTTCTGCTGTGATATCACAAACCATGTTTGAGAGAAAACTATTTTCTCATACTTTTCCCACAGAGGTTTGGAAGGTGATCTATAAGCTAAACTGAGAGCATATTTTCTGTAAATTCACATTATCTTTCTCAGTCATGTAAGAATGAAGTCTGACATTCTCAGTAAAACATGTACATCCAACAAGGGCAGAGACTGTCAGTTGATTCCTTTGTGTTCTACTGCAGCTTCCCAGAGTGCTCTAAAGAACAACTAGAGCGCTAACAGTCTTAATTATGACAAAAGTATGGCACACCTGAAGCCATCTTGATTGGAATAAAGTGGTAACACTTAAAACATTTAATTTACAAAGGAACAAAATGAGGGGGTTCATTTTGCCATATAAATTATGATTAGTGCTGCAGAAAGAAAAACTAGGGCATATTTTGACTTCTGAAATCCTCTTTTATTTCATAAAAATATTCTGACATGCAGACTGAAACATGCACTTTGAATACCAGCAGCAGACTTGCCTGGTGAGCAGTAGCTTTACTACAGTGATCTAATGAGCAACTAGAGTGCTAACATTCAGAATTTATGGAAAATGTGTGACACATCTGAATGCCTTCTTGATGGAATCAAAGTAAAAAACTGAAAGTATTTCCTACTGAGGAGACTGCAGTAAATGAGGAAATTAGGAAACTTTCATAACAAATAAATCTCCCAAGATGGCCACCAGAGACAAAAGAGCCCAATTGTAGCCCAAATATCACCCAGATGTAGCCCAAGTATAGCCCAATGACAGAATGTCCCAGAGTGTTCTTAAGAACAACTAGAGCGCTTACTGTCTTACTTATGACAAAAGTATGGCACACCTGAAGCCATCTTGATTGGAATAAACTGGCAACACTTAAAACATTTAATTTAAAAAGGAACACAATGAGGGGGTTCATTTTGCCATAGAAATTATGATTAGTGCTGAAGAAAGAAAAATTAGGGCACATTTTGAGTGACTTCTCAAATCCTCTTCTATTTCATTAAAAAATTCTGATATGCAGACTGAAACATGCACTTCTAATACTAGCAGCAGACTTCCGTGGTGAGCAGTAGCTTTACTACAGTGATCTAATGAGCAACTAGAGTGCTAACATTCAGAATTTATGGGAAATGTGTGACATATCTGAATACCTTCTTGATGGAATCAAAGTAAAAAACTGAAAGCATTTCCTACTGAGGAGACTGCAGTAAATGAGGAAATTAGGAAACTTCATAACAAATAAATCTCCTAAAATGGCCACCAGAGACAAAAGAGCCCAAATGGAGCCCAAATATCACCCAGATGTAGCCCAAATGTAGCCCAATGACAGAAGTGTGCAAAACACTTATTTTTTGTGTATTTGCAGTTGTATATAGTGCAGACTTGTCAGGTATTGGAGTGCTTTACATGAACATTGGTTACATCACACAAGATCAAATTCATTTTGGTTGTAGACATGGGGAGATTAAGTGATTTGACCAGAATCACAGAATGTTGAGCTGAAGCAGAAACTCCAACCTGGTTCCCCAGTTGCAAAGTCTGCAGCTCTGGAAGTAATACCACACCCTCTCCCCTTATATGCAACATTTAATCAAGTGGTCAACTGGATAAAAAAACTAAGATTACAAATAATTTAAAAGTTCTTTGTCGCTATTTGAAAACTCAGAAAATATGTCCTCATTTTAGTTTTTTAGAGCACTAACCATAATTTTGATGCAAATAAGACCCTCTCATATATGTAATTTCTAAAGGAAATGCTCTAGGCATTACAGTTTTGAATACATCAAGATGACGTCAGGCATTCCACACTTTTGTAATAAATATAGAATGTTAGCAATCTAGTTGTTCATTGGGATACTGTTGAGAGGCAGAGGCCAGGGGCACGGACTCTGAAAATTGAAGGCAGGTAGGAGAGTGCAGAGGCAACAATTTGACCACACTAGGCAGGCAGGAAGGGCAGTGGCAGCACAACAGACTATGGAGGGCAGTGGAAAGGGTGGCAGGGGCAACAAACCAACAATACAGGACTGGCAAGAGAGGCTGTGGCAATATAATAGACCATTGTGGGCAGAAGGAAAAGGCAGTAGTCATACAACCATACATGCCAACAGACCCGTTTCAGCCAGGAAACGTCCAATGTTTTTAAGCTCAAATGGGCTTTACTTGATCTGTTTCCTGTCTACAATCTTCTCTTTTTCAATGTAACTCAAAGGGGAAAATCAATACCCCAGTTTTATTTCAAAAGCTCCCTCTTACCAAGTTCAAAATGTTCGCAAGTATGGTACATTGGATCATGGTAGGCAGGAGGAATTGGGGTAGGGACATGGACTCGGATAACAGAGGACAGGAGGGACATTGAGAGGTGCACCAAACTGACCCTACAGGGCAGGCATCAGGGTTTGCAGCAGCACAATACACCACACAGGGCATGCGGGACGGGAGTGCAGCACAACAATCCATAGAAAGCAATAGGGAGGGGACAGGACCATGCACGTGGAAAACAGACAACAGAGGGGAAAGAGGCAATGGTAGCTAGCTGACCATAATGGACAGACAGGAGAGAAAGCTGCAGCATAACAGACCACAAAGGGCAGGAGGGACGGATCAGGGGCATTACAATGGAACCGACAAGCCAGGAGGGAGGGAATAGGGGTCTGCACATGGAAACAGAGGGCTGGGGCAAGGGGGCATGGCAGGAGCAGCAAGATGACCATGGAGGTCAGGCAGGGTGGGCACTAGAAACAAGACACACCATGGAGAGCAACAGTGAGACTATGATGGCATACACACAGACCATGGAGGGAAGGTGGGAGGGGGTCAGGAGCAGCTAGCTGACCACACAGGGAAGGTGGGAGCGGCCATGGCAGCACAGAAGACCATGCATGGCAAGCGGGAGGGTTAGTGGCAGCACAATGGCTATGATGGGCAAGAAGGAGGGTGCAGGGACATGCACAAAGGACCATGGAGGATAGAAGGGAGGGTCAGGACCTGGGCACAGACAAGAGAGTTCAGGGGAAGGGGCCTCACAACAGACCGTGCGGGGCAGGCAGGAGGAGCAGTTGCAGCACAACAGACCAGGGAGGGCAGAAGGGTGTGGCAGTAAAATGGACCATGGAGGACAGGAGGAAGGGGATAGGGGCATGGCATGTGGACAGGCAGGGTGGAGGTGGCAGGGACAGGTTACAGTTATCTGACAATGCTAGGCAGGTGGTAGGGGAGTGGCAGCTCAACAGAACACTCAGAGTAGATAGGAGTGGCAGGTCCATGGAACATGGTGGTCAAAAAGGATGGAGCAGGGGCATGCACAAAGACATCGGAGGGCAGGGGGAAGGAGAATAGGGGCAGCAAGCAAAGCACAGAGGCTAAGCAGGAGGTTAATGATGGGCCATAGAATTGGGCAATGGAGGGCAGGATGAGTGGACTGGTACATCATGCTAAATGCAGGGCAGTGGCAGCACATCAGACCATGCATGGCAGGAGGGAGGAGGCTAGTCCATGGATTCAGACAACAGAGGATAGGGAGGAGGTGGATGGGGCAGCAAGCTAACTGTTCATAGAAGGTGGGTATTAGGAACTTTATTGTTTTTAAAATGTGTGTCTGTGCGAACTACTTAAAATATGAACAAGTATGCAGCATAATCTCACTTTTATTCAGGAAGAAGAGGACGTTTGGGACTGTGACTCCGGGCTCACTTGGCAGAAACATCCCCTGACCCTCCACCCCCCATCGCAAAATGTAATGCCCGTGAAAAGGGTAGGTGGACGCAGTGTTATATAGAACATAGTCCTGAGAGCACGATTGAAAATGAAAACTAGATATAGTATATGGTATAAACTATGTACCAAAAAGTGTGATATAAGATGAACTGGGGCGTGAAATATAATATGCAATACATTGTGCGCAATGACAGATTCATTGGAGAGCGCGAGATAGCACAGGCACTAGCGCGTGCTATGCGATATGCGCCTTGGAGTGTAATATGCACAGGGCAGTGTTGTCTCTAAAGTTGTAATATAAAATATGTGCTGGGTAGTGTAACATTGCATATGCACTGTGACAAAGATATGGATCCCAGATTGTAATATGTATGGCATAGCGCTGTGCTTTATAACATAGGCATCGAGGAAGGCACGTTAGATGGGGCAAAATAACCCGTGCGAAGGCAAGTGTGGCATGACATATTCACGGGGTGGTGTTACAGTGCACATGGGCTAGAGAGTGTCATAGCATACGCACTAGCTGGTGGAATACAACACAGAGGTGTGTGGCACTCGGCGGGCACTGGTGGGTGTAACACAGCATTGGGCTCAGCCAGGAGCACGCTGTGACTCTCAAGTGAGGTTTGTCTCCTTTCCAGAGAGTAAAATAAAAAGTATTACACATCCGGCGGTGGATGTGTGTTTTATTAACCGTGAGGGGGTTTCTTGCATAGTTTGGTCGAATTTTTGTCGAATCTCTTTGAATGGCTTGGTGTGCATGTGTATTAAATGTGCCCGTCAATAGCTACCCATGTTTGTATAAATAAACGACAAGGGTGTCTACTTGGAGAGTACCCACCAGCTGGGGCGCCGGGATTAGGCACGGTAGGGTGTCAGACATGTCAGAGCTTCACTAGCGGTGTGAATACATTCTACGTGGATTCATTGTATGCATAGTCGCCTTTTAATGAATATCACGCAAATCATCATGGTGATAGGTACATACGGTTTGTCCAGCATGTCCTAGTTGTTTCTATAAATATATTTTTATTAAAAAAAATAAAAAACAAAGGCCGGCCCCGGGGGATGGGGTCCCCGGGGCCATAAGTGGCCTGAGGAGGGGGGCAACACAGCCCCCCTCCTAAAGAATAAAAAAATAAATAAAAGGCCATGACCTGGGGGTTGGGGTCCCCGGGGCTAATTAAGGCCTTGGGAGGGCCAAATTAATTTTATTCAACAAAAACAATTAGGGTGCAGGCCCTGGGGGATGGGGTCCCCAGGGCTAATTAATTAGAAAAAGAAAGGGGGCCACACAGCCCTCCTTCTTAAAAATAAATAAATAAAAGACCGGCATCGTGCCGGAGGCCATGCCCCCTCCTTGCAGCACTCTGCAAACGCGCCCCCTGGCCAGTTGTAAGTTGAGGAATTAATTCCCCTTCAATACTGAGGGTCCCTGAGGGCCAACTAGCCCAACAGGTATCTCCAGTATGCGCCAGGGAGCTGCGTTGCAGACAGGTGTTCTGAGGCCACGCCCCTTTTTACACCTCCATGCAACGCAGCTTTGTGGCACTTACTGGAGGTACCTAGTGGGCTAGTTTGACCCTAGTGACCCTTAGGATTCAAGGGGACTTAATCTCTCAACTCAGAACTCCCACAGGCCCTGTGGTGCGTTTTTAAGTTGGGGAAATAATTCCCTTTCAATCCTGAGGGACCCTGGGGTCCAACTAGCCCACCATGTGCTTCCAGTAAGCACCACTGCTTTGCATTGCAGAGAGGTGGTGCAGGCCGTGCCACTTTTTACACCTCTCTGCAACGCAGCTCTGTGGCGCTTACTGGAGGTACCTAGTGGTCTAGTTGGACCCTAGGGACCCTCAGGATTCAAGGGGACTTAATCTCCCAAATTAAAATGGCTACAGGGCGTGTTTACACATTGGGGAAGGGAGGGGACGGGGCATGAGGTGACATGTTCAAACATGCCCTGTGGTGCGTTTTAAGAGGTAGTTTTAATCCCCTGCCCTATTATATACTAGGGGCTTACAGAGGAGGTCATGCTAATCACAGGGGGACCCCAACAAATAGTGTGCCCTAGTGTATGTAGGTGTTTTCACTGTATTCTGAGTGTCTTTTAACATAGCACTGGCTCTAGGACTGGTTAGTCAGACTCAGTTACCACCAGTATCCGTCTGAAAAAGTTGAGGGTACAGGATGATTTTGCAACAAGGCTTGTTTCTGCTCTTCTGTTTGTTCTTTCTGCACGTTATACTTCTTCCTGCACTTTTCTTCGTCTTTGAGGACTTCTGTTGCTTCTTTCTGCATTTATTTCTGTGCGTTTTTCCTTCTTTCTTCACATGTCCTGTCTCTGTAGGCATAGCTAGAAATTAGCATTTAAAAAACCTTTGAAATTCACTGAAAAAAACATAGGTTTCAGGCACGTTATAGCTAGGAATTAGCATTTAAAAAACCTTAGAAATTCACTGAAAAAACCATAGGTTTCAGGGGTGTTTTAGTTAGCTGGACTTTTCACTCGTACAAAACCATAGAAATTCCCCCGTTATAGTTAGTTCAGCTAACTATAACTCGCGCGCCCGCAATGCACTGCTGATGACATCACATATTACATCACTCATGACATGGTCAGTGAGATCACTCATGACATCACTGATGACATCATCCTTGTGGTAGAGTGGCAGACCTCCTCTCCCCCTAATATAAACTTTGATACACACATTCAAAAATAGAAATTAAAATTTTCAAAACAATGGACATACCAATACCAGTTACAACAACCTATTCAGTAATTGTAAGATCCACATCCACATCCACTCATTCACCAACAGTCCTATACAGTCACTCATACATGTACTCACTCATCATATGTACTCATACACCTATACATCCTGTTACACAACGCCACTCATCCATAAAGTTACTCACACACATAGTCACTCATGCTAATAAAGAATCAAACATCCGTTTACCTGCATATACAGTTATACACACACCACCACACTTACTTCTACAGAAACTTACACATACTTAGTCTTTTTAACAATCACTTATAGAAACACATACTTATTCGTACAGGAACTCTTTCAATCTCTCACTCTCACATATACTCACTTATATACACCAATAGTCACATATACTAGTTTAAAACATATGTAGTTACTCATAGAGACACTATTGAGACAGTCATTCACTCACTAACACACCCAAGCACACACTCATCCACCCATAGAGTCCTGCACACATGCTGTCTTCAACACATACAAACAGAGTCACTCATTCATGCACCTATGCACTACGTAATACCCCCCACCGAACCATACAGACATCAGACACTTATACTGATACTCAAAAAACCAACTAATAACCTATATAGACACTCATGTAGCTACTCACCAACCCATGCAGCCACTTATACACAAAGTGAGAGACTGATACAGATATTTACATATTTAAACATTACTCACTAAGCCATGTATTCACTAAGATACACTTAATCAGTCAGTTATACAATCAATTTTTTAAAAACAAATCATCCATTTAGACACTTATATACCCATTTATTCTTCCATCGACCTTGAGATATACATATATAAAACATATGTCATCAGTGATGTCATCAGTGATGTCATTTGAGATGTCATCAGTGATGTCATGAGTGATGTCACTGACCATGTCATGAGTGATGTAATATGTGACGTCATCAGCAGTGCATTGCGGGCGCGCGATTTATAGTTAGCTGAACTAACTATAACGGGGGAATTTCTATGGTTTTGTACGAGAGAAAAGTCCAGCTAACTATAACGCCCCTGAAACCTATGTTTTTTTCAGTGAATATATATATATATATATATATATACATATATGTATATATATATGTATATATATATTATCTACTGGCGGTCGCCAGTAGATAGTTATAGTTAGGACCGTGTTTCCATAGGAAATCTCAAAATTCTATTTTGAATAACTTTGGCGCCGGATGACGAATCGTCGCGAAATTTTCAAAACTAATGGGGCGCTCCGCTCAGCTCCTACCCTGAAAGTCTCGGGGGGATTCGTCAAGCGGGGGCCGAGAAAAAAGGGGGGTCCCAAAATGCGTTTTCCCCATGCATTTTCCCATATGACCTTTAGTCGAAGGTACAGCCCGAACGGCTGAACAGAATTACTTGAAATTTGGCAAAGAGGTAGTCCTCAGGTCAGGGATGTGCCTTTTGCATATATGGAGTCAATCTGTTCAGTAGTTCCTGAGAAAGTTGCAGTTAAAGTACATAAATATCTATAGCCGCGCACCGTGCGCGCACCGTGCGCGCACCCTAACGTGCGCGAGCGTAATTCTGATTGGTGGTTACATGTCAGTCAACGTTCGAATCGGTCGAAATCAGGAACTGTCGTCCGCCATTTTGTTTGTTTTGAGTGCGAGAGTGATAAAGGAAGGTGGCGAACGTGAAAAGGGGGCAGGGTGGCGAGTTCCTGACCCCCTAGCCTTTGTCAGGGGGTCCCTGAAGGAAAAAATCGTTGGGTGCGCGCACGGTGAAAAACCATTGGAAAAAAAAATTTTATACGTAGTTTATTGTAAAATAAATATATAAAAAATATAATAATAAATACATAATTTAGCATTTAAAAAACCGTACAAGTTCACTGAAAAAACCATAGGTTTGACACACGTTATAGTTAGGAATTAGCATTTAAAAAACCTTGCAAATTCACTTAAAAAACCATAGGTTTCACACATGTTATAGTTAGGTGGACATTTCACTCGTAAAAAACCAATGAAATTCCCCCGTTATAGTTAGTTCAGATAACTATAACTCGCGCTATCACTCTATCAAAAGGATGATGTCATCAGTGATGTCATGAGTGATGCCACTGACCATGTCATGAGTGATGTAATATGTGACGTCATGAGCAGTGGATTGCGGGCGCGCGAGTTATAGTTATCTGAACTAACTATAACGGGGGAATTTCATTGGTTTTTTACGGGTGAAATGCCCACCTAACTATAACATGTGTGAAACCTATGGTTTTTTAAGTGAATATATATATATATATATATATATTCACTGAAAAAAACATAGGTTTCAGGCACGTTATAGTTAGTTGCACATTTCACTCGTACAAAACCATAGAAATTCGGCCGTTATAGTTAGTTGAGCTAACTATAGCTCACGCCCCCGCAATGCACTGCTGATGAAGTCACAAATTACATCATTCATGACATGGTCAGTGACATCACTGATGACATCACTGATGACATCTCAAATGACACCTCTGATGACATTACTGATGACATCATCCAGTGACTGTGTGTTTCTGTAAAGTTTAAATATGTTTTATAAATATATTGGCCAAAGTATATTGAAGAATGAGTGGGTGTATAAGTGTGTGGATGGAGGTTTTTGTAGGTGTGTGACTGACTGTATAAGTGAGTGATTAAATGTGTCTTACTGAATTCATGGGTTAGCGACTAAACTGTGTGAATGTCTGTATCAGTCTGTCTATTGCTGTGTAAGCTGCTGCATTGGTTGATGAGTAGCTACATGAGTGTCTATATGGGTTATTGATTGGTTGCCTGGGTATTTGTATGGGTGCCTGAGTGTGTGTGTGGGTGGGTGAGAGGTGTGTGACTTTGTGCATAGATGTGTGAGTTCTTTATTCATTGGGTGTATGGGTTCAAGACTACATGTGGAAACAGCTGTATGGGTAGGTGAGTATGTGTATGGGTGTGTTGGTGAGTGAATGGATATCTCAGTGTTACATGTCCAAGTAACTACATATGTATAACGCAGTGCATGAGAGAGTTGGAGTATATAAATGACTATACGTGAGAGTCAGTGATTGTGAGAGTGCTGTATGGATGAGTGGAGTATATAAATGACTATACGTGAGAGTCAGTGATTGTGAGAGTGCTGTATGGATGAGTGTGTACTTGTATCAGTGATTGTATAAGAGAGTAACTATATGTTAGTATCACTGTGTATGAGTGAGGTTGTGTGTGTATAACTGTATAGCTGGGTAAATAGAAGTGTGATTGATTCTTTGCATCACTGACTAGATGTGTGAGTAACTCTGGATGAGTGGCGGTATGTGAGTGTTTGTATAGGTGTATGAGTCCCTATAATAGTGTTGTATTGATAAGTCACTTCATGTATGAGTGACTGTATGGGTGAATGAGTGGATGTGTGTGTAGACCTAGGAATCAGTGCGTGTGTACGTAGTAACTGGTATTGATGTCTCTATTGTTCCGAAAATGGTAGTCTGTATTTTAGAGTGGGTGTATCAAACATTTTATTAAGGTATGAGGAGGTGCATCAGATTTTCACGTGGATGATGTCATCAGTGATGTCATCAGTGATGTAATTTGAGATGGCATCAGCGATGTCATCAGTGATGTCACTGACCATGTCATGAATGATGTAATATGTGACGTCATCAGCAGTGCATTGTGGGGGCATGAGTTTATATGGTTTTGTATGAGTGAAATGTGCAACCAACTATAACGTGCCTGAAACTTATGGTTCTTTCAGTGAATTTCAAAGGTTTTTTAAATGCAAATTTGTAACTATAACGTCCCTGAAACCTATGGTCTTTTCAGTGAATTTCAAAGGTTTTTAAAATGATAATTTGTAACCATAACGTCCCTGAAACCTATGTTTTTATTTTTGTGAATTTCGAAGGTTTTTTAAATGCTAATTTCTAATTCTAATGTTCATTAAACCTATAGTTTTTTCAGTGATTTTAAATTATCATTCAATTCTCAACCTGGTGAAAACAGACGATATCACCAGCAATAGCTTCCACAAAAACAAATCGCCACAAATGACAGCAACAACTAACGCTAATAATAATAATAATAAACCAAGCGATAAGCTGCGTTAGCAGTAGGAATGTAACATCTGCCTTTTACTGGTGTAAAATAGGACGAATACCTACAGTGTGAAAGGGAGCCCAGCCCAGAATCACATCTGAAGACCAACTCATGCCCTAGAGCTACTGAACATGCACCTCCCACACCCAAGAAGGCCACAAAACCCACTGCCACCCCCCTCAGGACATCCCCCCCGGACCAACCCCCCTACTACCACCGAGGCAGCGCACAACAGGACAGCGAACCTTCCAAAAACGTCATGGCCCCTCAGCCACACAATAACTGAATGTTGCGAGATGTGGCTACCAAACATGTGTGAAGGGCGCAAGTCACCCACCAATAATAATGCACACAATACCAAGTGTAGTGGTGATGTGCTGCACAGACCTCACTATGCAGAGCACAAACCTCTCCATGTGTACATATACTGCTGGTGCTTGTAGTGTTGTGGACAGTGGACACAACCATGTTGCCTCAGGCAGTGGGGAAGATCTCAGTCATGTACCTGTGTCGTCGTCCCCTGTAAGCGGAAGCGCAGTGGGCTGGTCCAACGTACGCCACTCCAGCGTAGAAGTGTGAATAAATAGGCCAAGGCTCCGGGCGTGGTTCACTTGTGTGAAGGCCAGCGCGCCTGCCAGAGCGGTGGCCCCCACCCTGCCACGTGGCTGCCGCCATGACCACGAGCCTCCTCAACACAGGCCCCCTGCGAACACAGCGGCACAGCACCGCAGAGTTACGTCTGTACACACTACTGCCTTCGATCTCCACTACGGACAGCAGGGCTCCCAATTCAGATGGAGTCGGGATTGCAGATGATGCAGTCCAGTAGGCAAGACACATTGCTCCCAGTGCGGCCCGCCCGGACCACGCATCATCGCAGGCTGCGTACACGCTGAGCGCCAGAGGTACCACTAACTCAGTGCACTACAAGTCAGCGCCACGTGGCCGTATTAAGGCAGAAATCATTAGACATAAGACATTGCTATCAGTTCGGCCTGCCCAGACCATGCATCATCGCAGGGTGCGCACACGCTGAGTGCTTCAGGTGCCACTAACTCAGTGCACCACAAGTCACCGCCACATGGCCTTCCTGAGGCAGAATTCATTAGACAAAAGACATTGCTACCAGTGCGGCCCGCCCGGACCATGCATCATCGCAGGGTGAGCACACGCTGGGTGCGTCTGGTGCCACTAACTTACTGCACCACAAGTCATCGCCACGTAGCCTTATTAAGGCAGAATTCATTAGACAAAAGACATTGCTACCAGTGTGGCCCACCCAGACCACGCATCATCGCTGGCTCCGCACATGCTAAATGCTTCTGATGCAACTAACTGTGTAGCTCAACTCTGTCCATCAATAGTTCTTTTTGCATTTGTCACCCCGAGTGGGACCGGTATGCTCAGATGTAAGTCCCGTGCTCTCCATGCCACTGGAATCAAGCTATCCTGGCTGAAGGGGTGAAACCCCGAAACCGGTCCTAGGATGCTTGCTTCCAGTCCAGGGAGGACCTGGCCTGGCATTTCGGCCTGGACTATTCCCATTGGGCACAGGGTCAAGACTGATTTGCATATGGCTGGGTCCATACTGGAATGGCATGGTGAGCAAAAAAACGATGGATTTAGGCCCAGATCTCTGTACAGGGGTGAATGTTTGACATTGTTCTGCATTCTGTCCATAAATAGTTCTTTTTGCAGCTCAACTCAATGCCATGTGGCTGTGGGCCCTTACTGACCGCTGCCTCTGGCTTACACTGCGGTCAGCACGGCTCACAATTAAAATTGAGTCTTGATTCATTAATTATAGAGTCCAGTAGGCAACTAACTACAACCTCTTCGAAACCTACACAATATCCTTTTAGTATCCGTGCTTCAAGAACTTTTTTCATATCAATTATAGCTTTAGTACAATGACCAAATTCATCTTGAAAGTCCAAAGGAACACTGAATGGCAGTCTACACTGTGGCCAGCAGAGCTCACAGTTCGAATTCAGTCTTCATTAATTAATTTCAGAGTCCAGTAGGCATCTAACTATAACGTCCCCGAAACCTACACATTTCGACAATGCATTCTATACATATTTCATCTTTTGTTACCTACACTGCGGTCAGCAGAGCTCACAATTTACTTTGAGACATGATTTATTAATTTCAGACAGAATTGTACTCTATGTCCTCGGATTTTGTCAAGAGGAAGTGACAAAAAGCATTCCTTGATGTCTGTGCTGACTACTGCCTTCCATCTACAATGCGGATAGCAGGGCTCACAATTCACATTGAGTCGCAATTGCAGATGACGCAGTCCAGAAGGCAAGAGACATTGCTATCAGTGCAGCGCGCCCAGACCACGCATCATCACTGGCTGCGCACACGCTGAATACTTCTAATGCACCTGTCTCAGTGCAGCACAACTCATGGACCCTTTATGATACAATATTTTGTGTATAATTTCACATCTGGTGCCCCTACCTCAGTGTACCACAAGTCATGGACCCTTTATGATTGAATCTCTGTGTCTGATACAATGATTATTGTTGTACTTGTTGCCAGCACCAACCATTCCCGGAGCGCTGGCTTACACTCACCCCACACGCATCCAGCACAGACGTCACTGGACATGTGACCTTGGTGATAAAAAGGAGTCCAGCGCGCGTGCCCGTACCCAGTTCCACTATCTATCTGTGTCTGTGTGTTCATTATGTATGCAACATGCTTCCCCTGGGCCCTACCACATTCCATTGTACTCTGGACAGCTTATGCAACCAACTTACCTTTGAGAGTGGGAGATTGAGCCACGCCCATATCTCTGGAGTCATTCTTCACAGCCTCACGCAGGACTGGCATACGCCAGGCCAGCCCACTCTGCTTACAGGGAAGGACAACAACGCTACATGGCCCAGATTTTCATTGTAGTGATCTGCTGGTCACAGGTCTAGTTGTCAGTATGCCACAGCCACTCCCTCACGGCTGGTATACACCCACACCACACCCATCCAGCACAGGCGTCACAGGACATGTGACCCTACCAATAAAAAAGACCGGGTGCACGAGTTGCCTCACCGCATGAATGTGATGGCCTGTCCTGGTGGTCCAGACACCTCATGTAGGCCTGAGCCATCGAACAGGGGGGCCTACCGCCACGTGCGTGGCCTCACTGGTCACTGAGTTAGTGGCACCACAAGGACTGAGCGGGTGTGCAACCTGCGATGATGATAGGTGCACTAGTATGTCCTCTGCCATGGAAAAATCGAGATGCAGCACCAAATGTAAGACTTGTAGGCTTGCGGAGTGCGGCTGCATGATGTAGAGGGTGCCCTGTCCGCGAAAAGGTGAGCAGTGAGGCCTGGGTGCGCAGCGGTGGGCAAATAAGTCTGGTAGGCGGGAGTGGATGGGGTGCAGCAGCCTAGATGCACAAAGGCGGCACAGCGATTTAGGTGTATGCAGTCGTATATACTCTGCCATTACTAATTCTGTACTATGTTTCAGATGTGGGAGCTTGAGGGCTCCACTAGGTCCCGGCACATGGTTGAAGACACAGCGGTGGCGTAAAGGTGAGCTGTGAGGGTTTTGTCCACAGTATGGGCACTCACTGTCCATCTTCATCTCTTCCTTTCTCTCCTTCACACTCTTTCTCTCTCTCTTCCTCTCACACTGTTTCTTTCTTTCTCTCTCTCTTCCTCTTTCTCACACTCTTTCTCTCTCTCTTCCTCTCTCTCACTGTTTCTCTCTCTCTTTGTCTCACTCACTCTTTCTCTCTTTCTCTGTCTTCCTCTCACTCTTTCTTTCTTTTT
Organism: Triturus cristatus; assembly: GCF_964204655.1. Classification (NCBI taxonomy): domain Eukaryota; kingdom Metazoa; phylum Chordata; class Amphibia; order Caudata; family Salamandridae; genus Triturus; species Triturus cristatus. The sequence goes on from NC_140588.1 coordinate 694,547,761, forward strand.
CTCTCTCTCTTCCTCTCACTGTCACTGTTTCTCTCTTTCTCTCTGTATTCCCCTCACTCTTTCTCTATCTCTCTTTCTCTATCCTTTGATTGATGCATGACGCACAATCTTATCTTGCTTTTTGTCTAGCAGGCCTGTGATGATGCGTGGCCATCCTGCAATCAACACTCAACCTGAATTGTGAGCTCAGTTTGCCGTGTGTACACAATGGGTGAGGAGGTTGCTTCAGCACGTGGTGGACCCTCTTCGACACACGTCGGTGGTGGAAGGTGAGCAGAGAGGCTTGTTTGCGCAGCGGTGGGCAGTGACCTCTGGGCAGTGGGAGTGGATGGGATGCAGCAGCGGGGGTGCGCAGTGGCAGGCAGTCACCTACAGGCAGTGGGAGTGCATGGGGTGCAGCAGCCTGGGTGTGCAGCGGCTGTCATACACCTCTGGGCAGTGGGAGTGGATGGGGTGCAGCAGCCTAGTTGCGCAGTGGCAGGCAAATACCTATGGGCAGTGAGAGTGGATGGGGTGCAGCAGCCTGGGTGTACAGCAGTGGGTAGACAACTCTGGGCAGTGGAAGTGGATGGGGTACACTGGCCTGGATACACAAAGGCGGGACAGCGATTTAGGCATGTGCAGTTGTATGTACTCCTCCATTACTGATTCCATACTATGTTTCAGATGACTAAGCTTGAGGGCTGCCCTATATCCCGGCACCTGGTTGGAGACACACCGGTGGCAGAAAGGTGAGCTGTGAAGATTTTCTCCACAGTGTCAACAGTCACTCTCCCTCTCTATCTCTTCCTTTCTGTCACTCACACTTTCTCTCTCTCTCTCTCTCACTCTCTATCTCTTCCTTTCTATCTCTCAAACTTTCTCTGTTTCTCTGTCTCATCCTCTCTCTCTCATTCTTTCTTTCTCTCTCTCCCTCTCTCTCACTCTTTCTCTCTCTTGCTCTCTCTCACACTGTTTCTCTCTCTCTCTTCCTCTATTACACTGTTTCTCACTTCCTTGTATCTCACTCTTTCTCTCTTTCTCTGTCTTCCTCTCTCTCACTCTTTCTCTCTCTCTCATTCTTTCTCTCTCTCTCACTCACTCACTCTCACTCTTTCTATCTTTTTCTCTCTCTCTTCCTCTCACTCCCACTGTTTGTCTCTTTCTCTCTGTCTTCCTCTCACTCTTTCTTTCTTTTTCTCTCTCTTTCTCTCTCCTTTGATGGACGCATGATGCACAATCTTATCTTGCTTTTTATCTAACAGGCTGTGATTCACGAATCATGGTCCCCCCACCCCCAACACCACCACAGCTGAACGCGTGTAGAACCTATGATGATGCGTGGCCATCCTGACAACGCCTGAGAAAGTTGCTTCGGCACATGGTAGACCCTCTTACACACGCCGGTGGCGGAAGGTGAGCAGAGAGGCTTCTTTTCGCAGCAGCGGGCAGTCACCTCAGGGCGGTGGGAGTGGATAGTGTGCAGCAGCCTGGGCGCACAAGAGTGCACAGAATCCTCCGAGCAGTGGGAGTGGAAGGGCTGTAGCAGCTTGAGTGCACATTGGCAAAACAGAGACTTAGCCATGTGCAGTTGTATGTACTCTGCAATTACTAATTCTATACTATCTTTCAGATGGCTAAACTTGAGGGTGCACTATGTCCCGGCACGTGTTTGGAGACACACCAGTGGCACAAAGGTGAGCTGCGGAGATTTTCTCCAGTGTCAACACTCCCTCTCCATCCCTTCCTTTCTCTCTCTTACACTTTATCTCTTTCTCTGTCTCTTCCTCGCTCTCATTCTTTCTTTCTTTCTCTTCCTCTCTGTCACTCTTTCTCTCTCTCTCTTCCTCTCTCTCACACTGTTTCTCTTGCTATCTTTTCCTTGTATCTTACTTGTTCTCTCTTTCTCTCTCTCACTCTTTTTCTCTATCTCTGTCTTCCTCTCTCTCTCTCTCACTCTTTCTCTCCTCCTCTCTCTCACTCTTTCTGTCTCTCTTCCTCTCTCTCACTCTTTCTCTCTTTCTCTCTCTCTCTTCCTCTCTATCTCACACTGCTTCTCTCTTTCTCTCTTCCTTATATCTCACTCTTTCTCTCTCTCACTCTTTCTCACTTTCTCTCTCTCACTCTTTCTCTCTTTCTTTGTCTTCCTCTCTCTCTCACTCTTTCCTTGTTTCTCTCTCTCTCCCTCTCTCTCTCTTTTTTTTTTCTCCTTTGCTGGATGCATGACGCACCATCTTATCTTTCTTTTTGTCTTGCAGGCTGTGATTCACAAACATGGCTGTACATAGTTTTATTTGTTGTTGTTTTATTTTAATAATATGTTTTATATGTTAATCCATACATGACTAAGATTCTTATTTGTCCAACCTCACAAGCACCTTCTTATTAACATTTAAAAAACATTACCCAATTATTTATGTTCCAGATTCCCTAACATGACTGTCACATTTGTTTGTGGGGGTGGGGTGAGTGGGGATGGCGGACAAGGAGTTCCTGCTGGGGGATGTCGGAGCAGTGTTGGGTGTCTGGCCTGCATGATCGTTGCCTCCATTACATCTGCTCTCAGAGACTTACGAGCCGGCGGGCTGGCTCGTAGATGAAGAGCTGCGAGCCAACTGGCAGGCTCATAAGGGAAGAACCGTGGCCCGTTAGTTCACAGAGGGAGAGCTGTGGGCCAGCTCACAGAGGAACACCTGCGGGCCGACTGGTATAGGGAAAGGTGTGGGCCATCAGCATAGGGAAAGGTGCGGCCCATCGGCTTCCAAAGGGATAGCTACGGAACAGTGATGTGGGGAGAGGGACCGTGAAGAGCGTATCTCGCAGAGAGAGACCTGCGAAATATTTCCAGTCTTGGCTTCACAGATACAACTGCGGGCCCGAGAACTCGCACCCGAAGAGCTGTGAGCCGACAAGTGGTTCGCAGAGGGAGACTTGCGGGCCCAAGAATGTTGTTGGAGGTATGCTGTTGATGGGGAAAAGGGTGCGTTACCTGCTGATGTAGGGAGAAGCAGCTTGAAAGGGGTAGCTCGCACAGACAGAGCTCTGGTATATTAAAATGCCCCCGGGACCTTTCTTTTATATTTTCACTTGATGCGAGGCACAAGATGGCTGCTAACACTTCCTGGTTTGAAGTGTTAGCAGCCAATCGGAGAACACTTCCTGGTTTGAAGTGTTAACAGCCAATCAGAGGCAAGCTCATGCTCGGGAGTTAGGCACCGTTCAGATATATATATCTTTTTTTCCTTTAATATATCAAAAACTACTGAACGGATTTACACCGTTTCAACAAAAGCGCGCTGTCAGGACCAAGACCTTTCTCCCTGCCAAATTTGGCGTAATTCCGTTCAGCTGTTTGACCTGTAGCCTTGTATAAAGTTTCTTATGGAAAATACATTGAGAAAACACTTTTTCGGACCCCCCTTTTTTCTCAGCCCCCCCTTGACCAATCACCCTGTAATATGTCTTCGCAGCTGGATGCCTCCGGTCGTGGGTGCAAATATTTCGCAATAAACTTGCTTTCAATCAACAGTCAACTTTGTACGTCCTCAATACACCCCTAAACTTTCAAGATAGGAGCTGATCAAAAAAGAGAAACTTTTTGGAAAATGTAGTAAAGATTCGTCAAATGACGCCAAAGTTATAAGCACATGGAGGACTCCAGGAGGGGGGCTGCGCAACCCCCCTCCCAACATGAGTGAAGCCCCGGGTCTGCGGGGGCCCCCACAGCCCCAGCGAGCCCCCGCTATTATTTTTTCTCAGACGTCTCAGACAGCAGCACACAACTGAGGCACACACTACAAAATCCACAAACCAACGCAGACTCATTCGAGTCGCCCATTGGAGGGCTCATATTTTTAAGTAGGATGTGTGAGCTCTATGCCAAAATGACTTTTGCGCCTCTGAAGAGTGCACTGAGCATGAAGTGCATCAGGGGTGAATCGACAGGAATGCTGTAAAGTAGATCCGCCCGCCGATCCAGCTTTTACCTCATGAAAGTTGCTGCAGTGGATGTCAGAGTGCGTCTCCACAGGCGGGAACCTTGGAGCTTTGATATATATGTATATATATGGTTCTTTTAAATGTAAATCTAGAGATGCAGGTAGTCACTCCTGCTTGCTCCTGAGGTGTGCCAGTACTCTTCCATTCAATGAAGTGTAGCAGTGCATGTATATATCTATCTATATATATTCACTGAAAAAAACCATAGGTTTCAGGCACGTTATAGTTAGGAATTAGCATTTAAAAAACCTTAGAAATTCACTGAAAAAACCATAGGTTTCAGGGGCGTTATAGTTAGCTGGACATTTCACTCGTACAAAACCATTGCAATTCCCCCGTTATAGTCAGTTCAGCGAACTATAACTCGCGCGCCCGCAGTGCACTGCTGATGACGTCACATATTACATCACTCATGACAAGGTCAGTGACATCACTCATGACATCACTGATGACATCTCAAATGACATCACTGATGACGTCACTGATGACATCATCCTTGTGATAGAGTGGAAGACCTCCTCTCACCCTAATATAACCTTTGATACACACATACAAAGATAGAAACTAAAACTTTCAAAACAATGAACATACCAATACCAGTTACAACAACCTATTCAGTAATTCTAAGATCTACATACACATCCAATCATTCACCAACAGTCCTATATAGTCACTCATACATGTACTCACTCATACTCATACACCTATTCATCCTGTTACACACCGCCACTCATCCATAGAGTTACTACTTACTGGAAGCACCTGGTGGGCTAGATGGACCCAGGGGCCCTCAGGATTGAAGGGGAATTATTTCCCCAACTTAAAACGCGCCACAGGGCGTGTTTGCACATGTCACCTCAGGCCCTGTCCCCTCCCTTCCCCACTGTGTAAACACGCCCTGTGGCCATTTTAAGTGGGGAGATTAAGTCCCCTTGAGGGGACCAACTTGCCCACTAGGTACCTCCAGTAAGAGCCACAGAGCTGCGTTGCAGAGAGATGTAAAAAGGGGCATGGCCTAGACCACCTCTCTGCAACGCAGCGCAGTGGTACTTACTGGAAGCACCTGGTGGGCTAGTTGGCCCCCAGGATCTCTCAGGATTGAAGGGGAATTATTTCCCCAATGTAAAACACGCCACAGGGCATGTTTGCACTCGTCACCTCAGGTCCTGTCCCCTCCCTTCACCACTGTGTAAAAGCGCCCTGTGGCCATTTTAATTTGGAAGATTAAGTCCCCTTGAAGCCTGAGGGTCCCTAGGGTCCAACTAGCCCACTAGGTACCTCCAGTAAGCGCCACATAGCTGAGTTGCAGAGAGGTGTAAAAAGTGGCACGGTCTAAACCACCTCTCTGCAACGCAGCGCAGTGGTGCTTACTGGAAGCACCTGGTGGGCTAGTTGGCCCCCCCGGAGCCCTCAGGATTGAAGGGGAATTATTTCCTCAACTCAAAACGCGCCACAGGGCGTGTTTGCACATGTCACCTCAGGCCCCGTCCCCTCCCTTCACCACTGTATAAACACACCCTGTGGCCGTTTTAAGTTGAGAGATTAAGTCCCCTTGAATCCTGAGGGTCCCTAGGGGCAAATTAGCCCACTAGGTATGTCCATTAAGCACCATTGCAGAGAGGTGTAAAAAAGGGCAAGGCCTGCACCACCTCTCTGCAACGCAGCTCAGTGGTGCTTACCGGAAGCACCTGGAGGGCTAGTTGGCCTAAGCAGGGGGTCAGGGGGTTTCTACCCTGCCCCCTTTTTGCGTTTTGCGCACTTGTTTCACTGATTTCTTGTGCCTCGGTTCTACCTTCTAGGCTTTCTTTTATCTGCTGGTCCATCGGGCGAGTGAATTGCTCCCTTCCTGGCTGCTCGGCTTTTCCCTGCCTTTGATGGTTTATTCCCTAATCTGTGTGCTAATATCTGCCTTCTCAGAGGTAAGCGCCAGTTCTTCATTTAGTCTGGAGGCTGCTTTTGGCCCAGCTGGAGAGCATAAGGCTTACTTAGGCTCGGTTGGGCACCGCTTCCGTGGGTATTACCTTCCCTTGGTTCTTCTTTGAGTCAGAAGTCTGCTTTTGACCCAGCTGGTGTCTGGAAAGCATGAGCCTTACTTTGGCTCAGCTGGGCTCTGCTCCCTTGGGTATTGACTTCCGTTGGTTCCCGTGACTTGTTCTGCTGCTTAACGGTATAATTGGGATAGAGTGGCATTGGATTGTTGCTTTCCGCTGTACTGCGACTGTGCAAAATTGTTGGTAGTATTGATCTTCTTTTGGCTTTCATCTTTTTTAGCTGTTTTTTCAGCTTCTTCTTGGCCCTCCTAGAGAGGGGAGGGCTTCTGCCGAGACAGGTCTTGTAATTCCTTTTACACCCTGGATGTTGTTTTTGAGCTCTTCCCCTTCACTTGTGCTGGCCACCCGATGACTACTGGATACTTCGAACCTTTCTGTGCTTCTCTGGATTTCATGGATGGCATAGCTCCTTTGCCCTTCCTTTGATTCCTTTATTTCTGGACTTGGCGGGTGGCTGCCTTTGTTGTTTCAGACTAATGGGAGATTTCTCCCTATTGTTGGTCTGAAAGATGCACTGGTCACTGTCAGTGCCTCTCCTTTGCCTCTAGATATAGCTACCATATCACCTAATATCTCAGGCAGCTCGGCCCACTTATCAATGATGCCATACATGAGCATGAGCAGGCTTTCATGTCCTGGTTGCTGAGAATGATTGTTTCCATGTTTGCCATCCTATTATCCTGATTCACCAGGCGCTGGGCAATTGATTGCAGGAGATCAATTTGAGCCTCCATTTTTTTTGACTGCCATAACAGCGCCCTAGACAGGGTGTTTTGTGCTTCTCTTATGGCTTTCAAATGAAGGTTTTCCTGATCATTAATTTGCAGAGTCTCTGTGTAACTTCTTCGGTTTTCCCAAATAATTTTGGGGTGAGTTCCAGGGTTATTTCGATGTTAGCTCTAATTTTTGATGAAAGGAGGCGGTAAGATCTTCTGCCTCAGAGATGTTGACTTTTTGACTGTTTTCTGGCGAAGCAGGTGGCACAGACCTTGTGGTAGATAGTGTTAGGTCCTTAATTGGAGCTTCAATGTCTTGCTCGCTTTACCAGTGGATTAGTGCTTCTATAGAGTGGAAACCGTTTGCCTTAATTAGTGCTCCATAGTGTTCTCTTTATTCAATGGAATCCCATGGGCGGTGTAACACAGTTTCTTACTTGGCAGGCGATGCAGCTATTGCCCTCGTCTGCCACTTTGGTCCCCATAGGTAGAGCTAGGTCAAACGCTTCCCTTTCCCTGGGGCATGAGTGTGATCTGTACCGTAAGGCGGGATTACTATCAGAGGGAAGGTCGGCCATACTTTGGCTTGAACCTAGTCTTAAGAATTTATGGTTTGTCGCATCATCTGCCCCCTCCAAAGGGCAATCCAGAATTGTTAGTTGGCTATCTGTTGTATGGAAGTATTGAGTTATGAGCTCTTGATGGGAAGCATTTACTGAGGGTTGGTCTTGCTTAAGTAACAGGGTCGTACTTCTTGTGACCCTGGTTGTCATTGGGCCGCTAACTTCGTGCTTAACTGTGTCAGCCTCTAAGTGGCAAGAGGTCTTCTTTTTGGGTGCCATGTTTATCGGAAACATTGCAGAAGGTTTAGGGCTGATGGCCTAGAGCTATAACGACCCTTGACCCTTAGTATATGGGCTTGATGTAGGTTGCTCTTTAAATGATAACAGAAGGCTTACCTTAGCTCGCCTGCTGGTGGTCCTTTTGATTCCCTCTATCCACCTCCTGCCTTCTTCTTCTTCCCACATTCATAAGTTCCCCTGGGCTTGGGCTGCTTTGAGTTCCTTGATGGTAGCTGCAATGTTGTAGTTTGCGCCTGTTTTGGTTGGCGCACTGCGAATTATCGAGCCGTAGGATTTTTGGGTCCGAACACTGCCCCCGTTAGTCCAGTTGTTCCTGATGCCCCTGTGAGGTGGCCACTGGCTTGAAGACTGTGGATGGTACTGGTGGGAGGGCAAAGTGGGGCACTCCGGGATCCACAGACCTCACCCAGACTATCTGGGCTGCCTACGTGGAGCTTACCGGGGGCACTCACTGGTGGCACTCTTAAGGCCGCCACACTCCTCAACCCCTTTGTCACTCCTCAGGCTGTGCTCAGGTCCTCAAGGACCCCACAAGGATCCTGTGACACCTAAGAACCAGGCCTCCACAAGCCTCACACTGGTCCCTACCACCTGGGACTCCTGGTCCACCGGGCCCTCCGTGGGCCAATGCAAAACTGTAGCAGACCCAGACCGGAAGCGAACTCGGCTATCTGTCCAGTTGTCGGCCGTCTGGAAGTAACCGGGGAATCGCCCACAGCAGACGGCAAACATGTATTCGGAGTCGGGAGCTGTGCGCCCGTAACAGAGCCGAGGAGCAGCAGACGGCTGTGGTGCACAGCTCCTCCTCCTCCTCCGAACATCGTGCATCAGTCAACATGCAAGTGATGTAATATGTGAGGTTATGTTGGCGCCTAATTGCCTGTGGTATCTAAAGATGTCCGGTGCTGCCCGGCAGCAGAGGTGGTGGAGCGGCGCTGGGCCAGCATAGGTTATGCAAGCTCCTGAAGTTGGGGATTCCACCCCTGCAGGCACAACCACCGCCCCTCGTGAAGTCCACTTTCCAAACACTGGCTTTCCCCATCGAGGCTTCACCTCTGCTCGTAGAAACACTCCCTTCCACAGGGGTCCCTCAAAAAGGAGAATCCCACAACACAGCCAGCTGGAGGAAAGTCCTGATTCACAAAAAATAGCACCACTCCTGCGTAAACAGTGGAAATTGTATAGTGTGACTACAATGTAATTTTTCTCTCATACGAGTCTCATGGACTATTCCTGGCAGCTTTCTGTCTTCATTGCACCAGAAAAGCAGAAAGGGATGGCTGTGCAGGTGGGCTTGATCTCGTTGTGAAAGGGGCTCTGTCTACCCTCTTGGGTCTCAAAGGCAGAGAACGTGACCCGGATGCTATTCTAATCCAGCTAATGTCAAAACCACTGTTTGCAGCTTCAAACTCAGAAGATAAAGTGGTATGGACAGGCTGGTTCTGCTGTACTTTTGGGGATGAAGACGTGTTGGACTTTTTACCAGAAACGTTTACATGCCTTCCTTTATTTCTAGTGAATGACACTGAGACTGTCACTGCTTTAATTGGTAGCTGGTTCCAGAAGACCTTTGACTGCTGCATTAGTGACTTGGCCATCAGCTTGCGGCACCTCTTGTGGATGGCTGCCATGTGGCTGGGCTATGACATGCACAGTCATCTCGCTCCAACAGAACTCTTGTTTTCTGTGCATATCCATCCACAAAGCCTTGACATTTCCTATGCCATACATCCAGAAGACGCTCGAGCCTTGTGGGACGATATTCATTAGAATCGGGATGAGGTCACAGAGGAGGAGGGGCAATTGTTCTTCCACTGTTTGTATTCACATTTCTTCGGTCAATTCAAGATGCATCTGTCTGCCACAAAATTCATGAAAGTCTCCACTTCTGTGGCTTCAGTTCACTGTGAAGGAAAAGTAAAGTTCCTGTGTAGCGATCATCTCATCCGGGTCTTGGCATTACTGACAGAGCTGGCCATCAATCAAATACAGTATTAACCACTGGGCTAATGCAACGCTTGCATTTTCTCTAAGAGACACAAGTGAAGTCGAGCATTTCAGTAACACACCCTCCTGTCATCGCTTAGAGCACAATAACTGGCACTTTGAGCTGTGGATACCATGCTAATATCCAAGAATATACCAGGACCCTTTGGGGCTGATCGTATTTCTCAGCCATTTCAAGATGCTTCATCTTGGAGTCTGTTCGCAGATTTGCTTTGACACTGCTGCCTAGCTTGCATGGTTGCTCAATCTGTTGTGTTTGAATGATCAAAATGTCAGAGGAGGCATTGCCTTCAAATTCCAAATGGACTGTGAATAGAATGTTTGTTCTGTGTTAACCAGGCTTCGATCTGCTCATCATGTGGCATCTGATATTTGTTACAATCTAATCACCTACACAGTTGTGTTTCACACCTTCAATTTCCTAGTTAGTATTCATACTCTTCTAGCAAACACCCTGGGCCTCATGTAGGTAAATACATTTTACCGGTTCTTAAATACCGAGCCGTACCGAATCGGTAAATTAGAATCGGTAAGTTATATGTAGGTAAAAATTCGGTAACAGTTACCGATTCGGTAACATTCGGTAATCACGAATCGGAATTCACCGAATCGGTAAATACCGAGGTGGTATTTACCGAATCGGAAAATACCGAGGTGGTATTTACCGAATCGGAAAATACCGAGGTGGTATTTTCCGAATCGGAAAATACCGAATCGGTATGTACGGATTCGGTAAATAAAATCACATGACTTGACGAAACAGCTAATCCTGTGCAACGACAGCCCACCCAACCAGGAAGTGCCCACACCCAGGCAGGTGTACATAATTAGCCGAAGTGGCCACACCCAGGCAGGTGTACATAATTAGCCGACCCTGGAGAGGCTTGGAGTGCAGAGGAGAGGCAGGGAGCCGTTGCATGTGCGAGCGGGTAAACGAACAGCATGTCCAGCCAGAGAACACAGAAAGACGGAGGGGAAAGGAGGAGGAAGCTGAAATTTAGCCCCAAGGAACTCCAGGTGCTGGTGGAGGAGGTGGTGAAGCAGCACCAGAAGCTGTTTGGAAGGCAATCCCTGCAAGTGCCTGAGGCGGAAAAGCGCAACATATGGCTGGCCATCCAGGCGCAGGTCAATGCTGTGGGAGTGACCCACAGGGACATTGAGGTCCTCAAAAAGCGCTGGTATGACCTGAGGATTGTAACCAAGAGGAAGATGGGCGACATCCAGAAGGAGGCCAGCCAGACCGGAGGTGGAACCAACAGGGCACCTGCCCTCACCGAACTGGAGGAGCTGGTGGCGGCCACAATCCAGCAGGAGAGCGTCGTGGGTCTTGGGGACGCCGACAGCTCTGCCAGAGCCGCAACACACCAAGGTAAGACGAAAGCACAGCAATGTAGCCCCCCCTACCCCTATCCCACATCCCCCATTGTGAAACGAGAATCACACTGCAGTCCACACGTGTCAGTGCAGACAGGCAATGCATTCCGGGAGATGTAGTCAGGGCAACACTAACCATGACGTAAATGTTACAGGGCAACAAGGCATGTCACGCACTCGAGGCACAAGGAGACAGAGGACATATTGGAATGTGAAATGTGTTATTGTGACGCTTGCAATGCAGCCCTTCGGGGACACTGAGCCAATGTTGTATTTCTGTCCACAGATGTGACATCATGCAGGACAGGGCATGCTGCAGGAGAGACGGCACACCGGCCACAAGTATCACCTCTAGCCAGCACAAGTTCAGACCAGGGAGCAGGCCCACTGGCAGCCGCACCACCAACACAGCCAGCCTCGCCGCACCCAGAGCCAGCATCACCTCACCGAGAGCCAGCATCACCACAACCAGAGCCAGCATCACCACAACCAGAGCCAGCATCGCCACTCATGTTCGAATCACCGGCCACATCTCCGCTTGCAGGTGTGAGAATGAGGAGGCGTCCAGCAGCCAGGCTACGAGCCTTAGACACCTCGTCAGACGACAGCATGGGCCCAGAAGACCGCACCGGGCCCCAGGAAGGGAGCCATGCCACTGTGCCCCACACCTCACAGGCAGCACAGACGGGAGCAAGAGGGCGCCGCAGGTCGCGTGTCCAGAGTCCACCAGCACCCACTGACGGCCATGGTGTCTTCTTGGGTCTCGAGGGCCAAATGTTGAAGCAACAGCGCCTGCAATCAAAGGCAGTCATGTCAGTCCAGAGGCACATGCGGGTGATGAGGACAACATTAGTCAACATGGACAGTAACATTAGCGGCATGGCTGCGGGCATTCGGGACATGTCCCAGTCAATCCAGCAGTTGTGCAGCAAATTAGATGCTGACATCGAAGCACGGCGCCGGGAACGCCAGAGAAGGGACACTACCAGCAGGGCACTCAACCGTCTGGCAACTGCGACTTCTCTACTGTGCCGGCGCTCTGTGACGATGCAGGAGGGCCTAACACAGTGCTGCAGCGACCTGTCTCGGGGGATGGTGCAGGTGACAAGTGCACTAGGGGTGCTAATGACTAGTCAGGCGTCGACAACTGCTGCAGGGGATGCTGCGGAGAGCATCGACACCAGCAGCAGCATTACACCCCCCGTCCCAGAAGCACGCAGGAGCAGCAGGCGGCTTGGGGTTGGCTCTAGTGAGGATGCACAGGCCGTGCAATCCACCACTGCAGCGCGTATGCGCAAACATTGATGTAGCCCTGCTAAGCCACTTCCCATTGGGTGACGTAACCCTGGACATACTCCTTGTATAGATGGTATATTGCCTGATTGGCCTGTTCATGTGTTCATGGCGTGGTGCCACATTAAAACTACGTCAGGACTTCTCACAACTCGCTGTGTCCCCTCACTTACTCAGAAATAGTTGCATGTGATCTCTGCCCGTCTCTCTCTCCCATCGATTGCAGTTGGCACTCTAGCTGCGTTGCCCTCTGGCTGGCCTGACTCATCCTCGTTGTCCTCAAAATATGTTAGTTCCACATCTGTACCTTTTTTCGTGGCAAGGTTGTGCAGCATTGCACAAGTGGCAATAATCTTGCAGCAGGTGATGGGTTTGTACTGGCGTGCGCCTCCGCTCTTGTGCAGGCAGCGGAACCTGCTCTTCAGTAGTCCAAACGTGCGCTCCACCACATTGCGTGTTGTTTTATGTGCCACGTTGTATCGTCTCTCACTCTGGGTTGCTGGGTGTAGGTAGGGAGTGAGGATGAATGACCGGCATGCATATGCACTGTCGCCTGGATGAGTAAAAGGGAACCATCAGTAACATGCCTCTATACACTATGATTTGCAGGTTTCAAGGGGCGTCACTGTTACTTACCTAGCAGGTATCCCTCTCCGAATTCTCCGGCACTCAGTCGTGTGTAGATCCCACTATTCTGGAAGATGTAAGAGTCGTGGGTGCTCCCAGGAAACTTTGCAACAATATCTGTGATGACGTTCCCTGCATCACAGATCACCTGCACATTGATGGAGTGGGTGGACTTCCTGTTCCTGTAGATGTGCTCTGTATCAGCTGGTGGACAGATTGGGATGTGTGTACCATCAATACAGCCGATGACATGGGGGAACTGTGCCATGTGATAAAAGTCTGTTTTTGTTTTCTGCAGTGCAGCCTGTGTGTTTGGGAAGCTTATGTAGTGGTGCATTCTCTGCATCATGGCATCCAGGAACTTCCTGAAGAAACGTGACAGGCAACTCTGGGATACCCCACCCACCGCAGCTATCACCACCTGATAACTGCCGGATGCCAACAGATGTAGGCTGCAGAGCACCTGCACATGTGGGGGTATGGCGTGCGCCCTTCTTATTGGCTGGTCCAGGAGTGGGTGAAGGTCCCTGATTAAGTCCATGATGGTTTCGGGGTGTAGCCTGTACCTCTCATGTATCTCTGCATCAGTCAGCTGGAATAGTGTGATGCGCTGTCTGTAGATTTGTTCCTCCCGTCGCCACACCCTCAGTCCTGCTGCCTGTAGACGTAGGCGCCTTGCAATGACGTACATGGCGGCCATGTTGTCCATGCTGTTGCATTTTGGGTTTGCCTATATGCATTGTTGATGGTTACCACCTGCTTTCAATCCGTGTTAATTACCGACTCTTATTTACCGATTTTCTTGGATTTCTTAATTACCGAGTGCTCCTACATGTCATTTTCATTTTTACCACTTCATATTTACCACTTCATATTTACCGATTCGTTAATTATGTATTCGGTAACTCTGATTCGGTATTTTGGAATTCGGTAAATATGAATCGGTATTTACCGCCTCATATTTACCGAAAAGTGGTTTTTGGACTCCTACATCTCACTTGTCTGAATACCGGTCGGTAACGGCATATTTACCGAAAATCGGCCGTTACCGACCGGTATTTGGCTACCTACATGAGGCCCCCTGTCACTCACCCAGTGTATCTCCTTATAGTACTGTAATCATTTAGTCAGTTAGCATGTAGAGTTTTAGTGAGGTAGGCTTTAGGACATGAACTGCTTCAAAGTAGTATGCACTATGCATGTAGTGTTTTAACCATCGTCACACTTGTGGTTCAGGGACATAGTTTCTTAGTCAGTATTTATATAAAATGTGTTTGTACAGTAATGGAATAGTATAATTTTGAAAGTTATTAATATACATTTATTTGTGATTCTTTTTTACAGATACAGAATAGGAGTGTTTCTCATCTGTTTGCACTCTTCTCGTGCAAGATTGTTCGGATGAAGGGTCCTTAGGTGTTTCATCATACTTGCCGTGCTGCATGAGTATTTTTTGTTAGGATCCCCTCGTAACAGAACTCTTTTGAAAATCTTGTACATGATCAAGGTGGCATTGGTCTTTGTTTGCCCCTTGGGAAAAGTAAAAAATGTCCTCACCACTGAAGAAAAACGTTGTGGGCGTGGTGCCTTCCGCAAAAAAAATTCCTCAGATTCGGTAAATATTTTAAAGCGGCAACATTTACAGTTTTTGTACGTTAAACTTATAACATTTTGTTAGCTGAATTCATTTTATATATTTGTGATTTGTTTCTTGTGGTATTTTGTTGAGAATACCATGTTGGTTTTTTTTAACAATCTTTCTGATTTTCCAGGTCTGTCGTCGACATCCATGATCTCCACAGGAGTGTTCTGCCTTGTTGTTTTGTATTATTGTTGTTACATTTTGTTTATTAGTTTATCGTTCATATATATGTTAATAAAAAAATTATGTTGGAAAATAGTTTATCGTTTACATATTTATGATTATAAAAAATAAAGTTTGAAAAAAAAATTAATAACGTTTTTGGTTGTTCTCTTAACTGCTCTGTGACTCTTTCTTGTTCTTATTACTGTTATTTGATGGAGTCCACCATGGTGTTAAATTTTGGGGCACTTATCGCTGGAATACTGGTGATATCTGCAGTTTGCACCAACTTCTGCATAGTGTGTTAGATTTATCTCAACTTTACTTCCGTTAAAGTGCTGATAATGAAATGGAGACTAGCCGTTCTCGTGCAAAAAGACACAAAGTGCACCTTTCCAATTTATTCTAAATACTAAAATCCTGTATTAAATTGCACTGAGGTATTGGCTGCAATTACAGTGCACACACAAAATCTATTAAGAAATCTCATTGTATTTATATTGATTGGGAATAGTGCGTCAGGTGCTGGATCTTGACGAGATACAATGCTCAGTTCGTATATTGTTCTGCACACGAAACAAATCACATCACAACTTTCACACCAATTGCAATGCGAAACAAATTCCGGCGATAAGACACGTTAGCAACAGGGATTTTACTACCTGCACCATGAAAGGGAACACAGCCAAGAGCCACACCAGAACACCCACAGGTGCCATAGAGTCAATGAGCATGATACAGGGATACCCATGAGGGCCAGAAGACTCATCTCAACAACTCCAGGACCGCCAATGCTCCCCAAACCCAGTGAATCACCCACTCACACATCTAGTCACAGAGTCACACACACCCTACCCGCACAAGCACTCAGGCACCCATACAGATACTCAGACAACCAATCAATAACCCATATAGACACTCATATAGCTATTCACAAAACCATGCAGCCACTTATACACCAACAGACAGACACATACAGACATTCACACAGTTTAGTCACTAGTCTGCAGTACGATACATTTAATGACTCACTAATAGAGTCAGTTACGCACCTAGAAAATCATCCAGTCACACACTTGTACAGCCACTCATTCTTTCACAGGCCTTTCACTATAAATATATAAAACCTATTTAAACTTTACAGAAACACACAGTCACTGGATGATGTCATCAGTGATGTCATCAGTGATGTCATTTGAGATATCATCAGTGATGTCATTAGTGATGTCACTGACCATGTCATGAGTGATGTAATATGTGACGTCAGCAGTGCATTGCGGGGGCGCGAGTTATAGTTAGATTAACTAACTATAACAGGGGAATTTCTAGGGTTTTGTACGAGGGAAATGTCTAGCTAACTATAACACCCCTGAAACCTATGTTTTTTTAGTGAATTTCTAAGGTTTTTTAAATGCCAATTCCTAACTATAACGCCCCTGAAACCTTTGGTTTTTTCAGTGAATTTCAAAGGTTTTTTAAATGCCAATTCCTAACTATAACGTGCATGAAACTTATGGTTTTTTCAGTGAATTTCAAAGGTTTTTTAAATGCTAATTCCTATCTTTAACTTATCTCTGAAGATATCATGTTTTTATCACTATTTTTTAAACTTATTTTTTCAATTAATTCTATTAAAAATTAAAAAACTATTATTTGAATTTAATGGGTTTTTCAAACATTTTTTTATATTTTTAAAATATTTTTTAAACTATATGTTCAGAACTTTATTTTATATATCTTTTCCCATGTTTTTGGATCCGCGCACCCTAAGCACACCGTTCTCGATCCCTACGCGTTAGCATCCGCTCATGGTATGCGTTGGGTACGTGTTTAGTGCGTGATCGCAATGCGACCAGTACGCGACTCCCAGCCTATACGTGACACGTTCGATGTACGTAACGCAACGTTTACGCGCTTCCGCGATGCGTCATCTGCGTCTATGACGCGGTAGGTGCGCGGATCCCGCGAAATATTTAACATTTAAAAAAAACATATATATGTATTTCATGTGAATATTAATTGAAGACAAACTCTAAACTAGTCTTAAAACGAATATATTTTTACATCTAATCCTATACATTTTTTTCATTCAATTTTGCGGATGCGCGCTGGATGCGTGCTGCGTAAGCGCAGGGTGCGCGGATCCCATGTGACCTGCAAAAAAAGATATTTGATTGGTTCATTACACTTCCTGTTCTAAGTATTGAAAGACCCCACCCATATCAATCATTATTCTTTCACCTTCTTTGGAGGAGCATCTCTTTGCAGAGAAGATTTTTTAGACTAAGTTTACACTTAGCTTGAACTTTTTTCAACTAAAAATGGCTTCAGGGCAGCAGGCATCACCTGCATCTCCTCACTCATCTGAGGATGAATTTTTGGTGAAGGCACCACCCAAAGAACGTTTTTCTTCAGTGGTGTGGAAATATTTTACTTTTCCCGAGGGGCAGAATAAGACCAATGCCACCTTGGTCACGTGCAAGATTTGCAAAAGGGTGCTGTCGCAAGGGGATCCTACCAAGAAATACTCGTGCGGCACGGCAAGTATGATGAAGCACCTGAGGACCCTTCATCCAAACAATCTTGCACGACAAGAGTGCAAACGAATGAGAAACACTCCTGCACCATCCACCTCATCGCAGCCGAGCACATCAAGAGTGCATCCATCAGGCCATACCTTGGACATCCGTCCTCAATTTCAATATTTAAAAGTGCTCTGCACTAAGTGCAATGCGACTTTGCGCTACGGTGAGCAGTCGATCGATCTGATCTGCCGCCGGCAAGAAAGTCACATTTGCTAGTTTTTTTTTTTATATACATTGTTCCCTGAAGTTCATTGTTTGGTTTCTCCTGTTTTGTTTTTTGTTTTTTTTTCTGCAGAAAAACCCCCAAAATTTAAAAACTGTTCAGAAAACCCCCCCAAAAATATAAAAGAAGAAAGAAAAAAGAAAAAAATTCTTGTAAGAACTAACTTTCCTGGTTTAAAAAAAGAGCTATATTTGTTTGTTTGTGTGTGAAAGTTTAGATGAATGTATGTGTAGTACGTAATTGACTGAATGAATGCATTAGTAGCGTATGGTGAATGTATAAGTGCAGAACTATGAGGAAGTGCTGCAGCATCACACAGTAACCTCTTTAACTGCAGTGTGCTGTAGTACGGGCAAAAAAAAAAACAATCAGAAAGATTGTTTAAAAAACAACAACATGCTATTCTCAGTAAAATACCAGAAAATACAAATCACACATATATGAAATGCTTACGGCTAACAAAATTAAATAAGTTTAACTTATAAAAACTGTACATGTTGCCGCTTTAAAATATTCACCAACTCAATGACCACCAAAAAGTCCATAATTCAAACATATACCTTTCCTTGAGGCCAAATGGTATTTTTGCACTCCTTTTTTATGTAAAATGTCCAATGGTAGTCCTATTAAATTATAATAATACATTTCTCAGAGAGTGAATTATCTGCCTAAAACTTTGGCTTTAAAAATATTAGGTAGGAATTTGGTAATTCACTAGGCAAACGTTGTTTGAAAACCAACTGGGCATCATTACATAGTGTTCAGCCTTTGTCACATTTTAGATAGGCAGTGTAATGTCCAGATGTGGTGGAAGGACCATCATGGAAAATTATAGCAATTGCTACAAAAGTCCTTCCTGATATTGATAGTTGTGCTGCTACAAATTGCTTTATAAAAGTATCCAATTTTCTTCCGTCAGCTGTACAACGTTGCATCATTAAATTTATGTATTTGCCATATTTTGTTAAAAATAATGTGGATAACATTTCGGATTTACATTGGATACACTCCATGTTTTGATTTGCACCTTTAACTAATTTATTAAAAGACACTGATTTACAGTCTGGTAATGTTAAATACAGAAATCTAGCAGTGTCTACATTGGAGCTACATGTATACATGCAATTTTCACAATAATGTTCCCATTTGTATGAAAGGCCAAAAATATTTTCTATTTCTACACCTTCATTTTCAAAAATGTTAAGGATATCATTAAAAATTCCTGAGCATCTTGTTGGATATTTTGTGAAAAGTGTGTTGAACCAGAACACACATCCAAAAGATTACGAATATCTGAAACAGATTGTATTTTACTTGTGTCTGTTGTCAATTTTTCAAAAACAGAATGCAACAGAGAACAAAATCTTTGTTGCCGATTCTGCATAATTTGTTTTTGCAAACCTTCAAGATAAGAAACAACATTGACCACTACATTAGCATAGCAGTTGACACTTGAACTATTTTCAAACTGATATCCAACAACCTCTTCAACAGTGTCCAATTTCTTTTTACTTGCAATCACAACATTATCTTGTGCTATTCCCTTCTCAACACCTTCAGAACAGATACTGTCAAACCTTCTTTTTCGACCAACCACCCGCTTTTCAAATACAGGATATTGACCTAAATTTGGAGCATACACCCTTCTTAACCTATTATACTCTTTTACACAGTTTGCATCTGCAGTAACCTTTGTCTCATCAAAATCAATCAAAAACAAACCAGATAATGTTCTGACTTGTGACAAAGCAACATATGCCATACCCTCTTTAAATACAGTAGATCCAATGTTCACCAATGCACTGTCTACACTTAATCCTTGAGATTTATGAATAGTCACTGCATATGCCAGAGGAAATGGAAATTGTTTCCTACAGACATATAAAACTTTAACAAGCAAAAAACTAACTGAACAACGACCAATTTATTTAACTTCTTCAATCTGATCAAATGTAATTTTTAAAAATTCAATTCCTTCTTTTTTCTGATAATTAACAAAATCTACTTCTTTACCCATTGCGCCATTAACTAACCCTTTTTCTACATCCAAATTTCGCCTTACAATTACCCGACAGTTTACACGTGCATACAGTGTCTTTTCTAAACCAGCTGTTTTAGATATTATTTTTTCTAAAGAATCCAGTTTTGTTTTCAACTTTCCCGTCAAAATAATAGTAATTCCTTCATGCTCTATTTTATCGATGGCTTCCATTTTTATAATTTCTTCATTTTCCAGTTTCAATAGTTCTTCGTTGAATATGGAAGTGTTGGCATTAAACAGATCACCGATTTATTTTCAGCAATTTTCATGTACACTTTTGCAGGAAGTACATTTTCATTTGGAAAGATATTGCAAAGTAATCGACTTTCCAAAGCTTGTTTGCCATGTTTTGTAAGAATTCCAATTCTTATATCTTGAAGAATACTTCCATATTCAGCATCATTTGCCTGTCGCATATTTTTGTCAGTTCTTTGTATTCAAAATTAGTCCAAATGTTCACATTACCAACACTACCAAGAGACTTTCTGGTATCTTCATGTGCAAGTGTTTTAAATACCGGTTGTCCATTTACCGGAGTAAGTTGCAATAGATCTCCAAAAACAATGATGTGTTTTCCTCCAAATAACACGTCATACTCTGTTTTAAGTATTTTTTGCATTCTTAAATGCACAAAGGCAAGCATCAAGTTAGAGACCATGCTCACCTCATCAATAATGAGAAGTTTCATTTTCTTCAAGACTCTTGAAACTCCACAACAAGCTTCTCCGGATAGCTTGTGGTATTCCAATTTGTTCTCATGCTCTACTGGTAGCATTAGTAAACGATGTAAAGTAATTCCTTTAATGTTATGTGCTGCCAACCCAGTTGGAGCAGTGACAACACAAGACAAATGCGACTCAGTTGTTTTTTGCCGATAACTTGTAATTACTTTAATTAAGAAACTTTTTCCTGTTCCAGCTTGACCACTCACATACATTCGGATAGGTTGAAATGATGTACATGAGCACCCTTTCTTTTCATGAAGCAATCCATGGTCAATCTTTCACTTGTTGATATATTTGTTTCTGTTCAACATTTAGTTGTCATTCCAAGTTTTCTAACTGTACTACATCTTCTTGAGCTTGATACATTGCTGTTTCCACCTCATTCATGGCAGTTGCTGTTTCATTTTCAACAATTGGCTGTCCTAGTGGATCTTGACTCAGAGCAGCAAAACTTTGACTGTCTTGAGAACTGTCTCTAGCAATCTCAGGTGCAATTGCAGCTTGTTGATCAATTTCATCATTCAACATTTTCACATAATTTGCAAAAGCACTGCATTGTATGCTATCTTTACAAGCATTAAATTAATCTTCATAGCTCTGAAAATCTCCAAGTAATTCCAGTTCTGAACGCCATGGTTTGAACATTTGCAAAAGGGCTAAATAGTAGAATTCCCTTTTATCAGCAGTGTCGCAACTCAGTTTCCTGTGATTAATTACATTTCCTTTCCTCTGTTTCACCAGACATCCTTCAGAACCAATAACTGCATATTTTCCATCATTGATGTTATCTGTAGTATTCCGTTTAAAATTGTAGTTTTGCAGCACTTCATAGAGACACATGCTCTCAAGATGATGACTTCTGTTCGGGTAATATATGTCCAACATATTCGTTTTCAAAATATCTGTACTTTCTGGTTATTTTCTGCTAAATATTCAATTTCTTGAACAGATTTCAGTACCCAATTTCGCATTCCTGCAAGACCTAGACTCACCCAAATGATTCTTCTACTTTTTGAATATAGACTTGCAGATGATAACCGATCTGAACATTCATATGCTCCAATTTCACGATGCGATAACATCTTCAAACTGAAACATTTCTTCCAATTCCATCTTTTCTGATTTAGTAATGTAGGACGTTACATACCAAGCGACAGCAATGGAATTGTCCGCAACATACTGAATATCCATGTTAGCATTCCACATGGATAAAATAACTGGATTGTAGTCATTTATGTATTTTGATTCTTCACTTCTTTTTAAGTTGTAGGTATTTTTCAGAGACTTTCTTGTGATAGTATGTCGCACAGCTGACATAAAACTGTTCACTCTTCCTTTGGATAATACAGGACGTGGAAATCCAAAACGACATTTGGTATAGAACTTATCCTTTGACTTGTACTTTCATCGACAGTATTTTCCACATCGATGACTTTGGAATCGTAAGACTTGTTGTTTTAAGTTTTTATGTTCTTTGCTATTGGGTACAGCACATGTGGCATAATCTTCAATGAAAGACAAAACAGTTTCATCTGAATCTGTAACAAATTTGGGGGTGTCCTTGATCCATAACAACATATGTATATGAGGAGCACCTCTTGCTTGATACTCCTTTCTCCAAAAGAAATCCACAACTTCTCCAAGAGGAGGATTCTTTTTATTGCTGATGAAAGACATCATAGCTTCAAATCTATGATTGAAATATCTGCATACATTAACAGGATCCAATGAGCACAATTCTCCAGGTGTCTTGTATTCAATATTTTTTATATTGCAATTTGCCTCTCGAAGAAATTCAAGTAAATCATCCCAAGCATACTCAGCACAGCTTAGTGTAACAAACCATGTAGGAGTTCCCAAGTTACTTAGCATACATTTCAGTTCTCCATGATGACGGTACCAATATTCATTAGTCCTTCGCTGACATGCCATCAGATTAATCAACTGAGATTCTAAATGATCATCTCTCTGATGCACTTTATCCATAAAATCCTTAGCAGTTACATTTTGCAGATGCATTCCAGTTTTTAAAATATGATTTACTGCATATGAAAGTCCAGACAAGTCACTTTCAAACAGAAGATGAAACATATAAGGGATACATTGTCGAAATCTTGGATCTTCTGCATATAATCTTGTTGTCCGATATTCAGATGCAGGAATCTGCACAGGACGTTCATCATGGTTCAGTGACTTAATATCGAGAGACAAAATATCGACTACACAAAATATCGACACCAAAATATCGTAAACCACAATATCGACCATCAATACTTATTTACAAATGTACTAAAATATCGAACCCACTATATCGACTAAAAAAAATATCGTTTCTAACATTATCGCATTACAAAATATCGAATAGACAAATATCGAAATTCATACAATTAACAAAGAAATAACCATAATATCGAAAATCAAAATATAGACAGCCAACAATATCGAAAATATAATAATATTGATTAATTATAAAACACATTATAACATACAAATGCATAGAAAACAGACTTTTTACCAACATAAACATACACTATACAATTAACTAATATAAATAGACATTTTATAAACACATTAAAACCAAAATAGATTTTTACTAAAACCACTTATAAAATAAAATATATATATACTAAACAAAATAAACACCAAAATATATAACCGTAAATTCCTTATAAGTAATATTTAAACAATTAAGGTGCCGATTCCGATCGGGTAAAATTATTTCCCGTACGACTCGTATCGTATTTTTTTACGTATGAGTCGTACAAGTCCTGTACAAACGGCGAAGTACGATTCGTACCTTAAAAATACATACGAATTGCATTGGGAAAAGTCTATGAGACGTCCCCGGACAGATTTACGTACGACTGGTAAAACTGAAGTCCGAGCGCACAAGTCCGATCCGTACCGGCGTCCCGAATACACAAGCGTATGGAAAACATCCCGTACGGAGCGGACTGTGCACGACCCCTACCCCGGGTACACTTGTGCCCGGGGTAGGAGTCGTACGCCCCCCCAGCCTCCCACGCCTCCCGCGTACGTCTGCACCGTACCCCCCAGCCCCCCGTATGTACGCGCCGTACCCCCACCCCCGTATGTACGTGCCGTACCCCCAGACCCCCGTATGTACGCGCCGTACCCCCACCCCCGTATGTACGTGCCGTACCCCAAGCCCCCTCCCCGTATGTACGCGCCATACCCCCACCCCCGTATCTACGCGCCGTAGCCCCAGTGCTTAGAAAAAAATTCAACTGAACACAACAACCAATCAAAATCTAGCAGTAACGAAACCAACCAATGACAGAAAGTAACTAATTAACACGACAGCATAAAAACCGAAAAATATTTTTACTCTTTTCCACTTCAACACTACAAGAAAACAGAAGATAAAACGCTACCAGATTATTTCCTGATAACAAGATACACATTTGAAAGAAAACCTCAAACAGAACCGAGTAAGTAAATAATCTTTTGTAAAACTTTAATAGTGCTAAAAAGTTGTAAAAAATGCTTCTAAATTATATTACACTAAAATACACTTTCATTTACCTATATCTCCACTACAGATTCTTGCTACCACACGAAAATTAATCTACAAGTAAAGAAAGACAGCTAATCAAAAAGTAAGTAATTAATCTTTTCTAAAACATTAATACTGCTAAAAAGTTCGAAGAAATACAATTAAATTAAAATAAACTAAAATATGCTTTCATTTATTTATATCTCCACTACAGACTCTTCAGGCAAGAACAATAATTATCTACAAAAACTGAGAAAATAAAGCTAATCAAAAAGTAAGTATATAAAATAAGTACTTTACAGAAAATAGATAATGTAGCTAATTAAAACAAACCCTTTCCCAATTCCCCTATCACCTACAACAAATACTTGCAAATATCTTAACATTATTTTTATTATATCAACAGATATACCTACTCCATACAAAAAATAACAGCCACCAAACGTCAATAGAAAATTCTTTTCAACATCTAAATCAACATTGTAAGTATATATCAACAAATGTATATTTTTCTAACAAAATATTTCATCACATTATATTAACTTAATGATATCTACTTTTTCTTTAGAACTAAACACACCACCATGACTGAAGGCGCAGAATTCATCCTATCACAAAAAGGAAAAATGCTCCTATGTTACATGGGTTATGTGTATACGCAAGAAAAGCAGACAAAATTAAAAGTCTTCTGGAAATGTAGCAAGTACTATGCTAACAAGTGCTACGGAAGAGCCATAACTCAGGAAACTACTGTATTATCTGTCAATGAGCACAACCACCCCCCAAATATTACTGAAATTGAAATTAGAGGAGCTTTAGAAAATATCAAAGAAGCAAGCACTAGCACAGAAAAACCCACAAGTCAAATATTAAAATAACAGCTACTACAAATACCCCAACATGCATCTGGACAATTACCATCCATTGATGCATTAAAAAAAATTATAATTAGACAAAAAAAGAAAACAACAACTCCCATGCCTATCCCTAAAACTTTCCAAGAAGTAAACATCCCACAAGAACTAAGCATTACCTATAATAAAGAGCCATTTATTTTCTTTGACAATAACAACAATGAAAAACGAATAATAATGCAACACCTGGATGATAGATGGCACATTTAAAATGTGTCCCAAGCCATTTTATCAACTATACACAGTACATGCTTTATACCAAAATACTAACATTCCCTTCATCTACTGCTTACTCCCAAATAAAACTCAAACTACCTATCTAGAAATTCTCAACAAAATAAAAACAGAAAATCCAAACTACTTCCCACATAAAATAATAATGGATTTTGAAGTAGCCATGATTCATGCTATTTTAAAAACATCCCCCCATACAGCTATACAAGGATGCTACTATCATTTTAATCAGTGCCTCTGGAGATTTCTCCAAACGTCAACACTGAGGTACCGATTCCGATCCTGTAAAACCCGGGTACGAATGGTCGTACGGAGCGTATTCTCCGTACGACTCGTACCCGGGAAACCCTCCTTACAAACCAGCAAGTACGATTCGTACAGAAATACCATTTCCGTACGATTCGTACAAAACTACGTGCGGCTTAAAAATACCCACAATTCCGATCCGGGACATCGCGTACGTGACGTCCGGACGGAGTCAGGCAGAGTTTTACGGACCAGCAAGTACGATTCGTGCCTACGTCACTCCGCACGGCTCATTTTTTACGGTAGCCAAAAACTCCCGGGAAATTGAGGACGATGCGAAGAAGGAGCACCTGTACGCGACGGACAGCCATGGACCCCATCCTACGTGTAATCCCGGCCCTCCTAGCCTACGACCTGGTGCACAGAAACCGACGCAGAAGCCGCAGAAGGTCAACACCCATGGTCAAAGGGGGGGGGGGGCGAGGGGCATGAAACTTAACCCCTACCCAAATTATACCACATATATAATGTACATACAGTACCTCCAGGGCGTGTCCACCAATCGCTGCGTCCCGCCACAACGGAAGTGGAAGTGGACGCGTCCCGTCACCACAACAATGGTGGTACGGCCCGTACCCACGCCCTCAGAGCGTGGGTACGGGCCCTACCGCACGTACCCCTACATCACCACAACAATGGTGGTACGTCCAGTACACACGCTCTGAGGGCGTGGGTACGTGCCGTACCACCATTACTGGGGTGATGTAGGGGTACGCGTGGTGGACCACCATTGTTGTTGTGGTGATGTAGGGGTACGGCCCGTACCCATGCTCTGAGGGCGTGGGTGCGGGTCGTACCACGCGTACCCCTACGTCACCCCAACAATGGTGGTACATCCCGTACACACGCCCTCAGAGAGTGGGTATGGGCCATACCCCTACATCACCACAACAATGGTGGTATGGCCCGTACCCACGCCCTCAGAGCGTGGGTACAGGCCGTACCCCTACGTCACCCCCACAATGGTGGTACGGCCCGTACCCACGCCCTCAGAGCGTGTGTGCGGGCCGTACCCCTACGTCACCACAACAATGGTGGTATGGCCCGCACCCACGCCCTCAGAGCGTGGGTACGGGTCGTACCCCTACGTCACCACATCAATGGTGGTACGGCCCGTACCCACGCCCTCAGAGCGTGGGTACGGGCCGTACCACCATTGTTGGGGTGACGTAGGGGTACGCGTGGTACAACCCGCACCCATGCTCTGAGGGTGTGGGTACGGGCCGTACCACCATTGTTGTAGTGACGTAGGGGTATGGCCCATACCCACGCCCTCAGAGCGTGGGTACGGGCCGTACCACCATTGTTGGGGTGATGTAGGGGTACGCGTGGTACGACCCGCACCCACGCTTTGAGGGCGTGGGTACGGGCCGTACCACCATAGTTGTGGTGATATAGGGGTACGGACCGTACCCACGCTCTGAGAGCATGGGTACAGACCGCATCACGCGTACCCCTAGGGCACCAGTACATTAGTGATACAAGGCGTACACACGCCACGAATGTTGTCATAGGGCCTGGTGCAGCATCTAACCAGTATATTGTGGGGTGTGTATGCCCAGGAGAGCAGTGTACTGCACCAAGGGTGCAGGCTGGTGGGTGGGTGTCTGCCTAGGATTCACATCAGTGGACAGAGACATGTGAGGGGTGGGTGCCTATCACTCCCAGCAGTGGACATAAACATGTGAGGGGTGGGTGCCTATCACTCCCAGCAGTGGACAGAGACATGTGAGGGGTGGGTGCCCATCACTCCCAACAGTGGACAGAGACATGGAGGTGGGTGCAGAGGACTCCCAGCAGTGGACAGAGACATGGGGGTGGGTGCATATCACTCCCAGAAGTGGACAGAGACATGTGAGTGGTGGGTGCCTATCACTCCCAGCAGTGGAAAGAGGCATGTGAGGGGTGGGTGCCTATCACTCCCAGCAGTGGACAGAGACATGGGGGTGGGTGCAGAGGACTCCCAGCAGTGGACAGAGACATGGGGGCGGGTGCCCATCACTCCCAGCAGTGGACAGAGACATGGGGGTGGGTGCAGAGGACTCCCAGCAGTGGACAGAGAGTGCAGAGGACTCCCAGCAGTGGACAGAGACATGGGGTGGGTGCCCATCACTCCCAGCAGAGGACAGAGACATGTGAGGGGTGGGTGCCTATCACTCCCAGCAGTGGACATAAACATGTGAGGGGTGGGTGCCTATCACTCCCAGCAGTGGACAGAGACATGTGAGGGGTGGGTGCCAATCACTCCCAGCAGTGGACAGAGACATGGGGGTGGGTGCAGAGGACTCCCAGCAGTGGACAGAGACATGGGGTGGGTGCAGAGGACTCCCAGCAGTGGACAGAAACATGGGGGTGGGTGCAGAGGACTCCCAGCAGTGGACAGATACATGGGGGTGGGTGCCCATCACTCCCAGCAGTGGACAGAGACATGTGAGGGGTGGGTGCAGAGGACTCCCAGCAGTGGACAGAGACATGGGGTGGGTGCCCATCACTCCCAGCAGTGGACAGAGACATGTGAGGGGTGGGTGCCTATCACCCCCAGCAGCGGACAGAGACATGGGGGTAGGTGCAGAGGACTCCCAGCAGTGGAGAGAGACATGTGAGGGGTGGGTGCCTATCACTCCCAGCGGTGGACAGAGACATGGGGGTGGGTGCAGAGGACTCCCAGCAGTGGACAGAGACATGGGGGTGGGTGCAGAGGACTTCCAGCAGTGGACAGAGACATGGGGGTGGGTGCCTATCACTCCCAGCAGTAGACAGAGACATGTGAGGAGTGGGTGCCTATCACTCCCAGCAGTGAACAGAGACATGGGGGTGGGTGCAGAGGACTCCCAGCAGTGGACAGAGACATGGGGGTGTGTACATCATCCTCAGATGACCACAACTCCATGGGTGTATGAACGCATCCCCAATGTGCGACTATGTTGAGAGTGCTATAACAACACATCACTGACAGCAGTGTCCCACTCCCATGAGGATGGATGTCCTTCCCCCACTGCATGACACACCACATGTGTGTGTGATGACAAATGACACATGCATACCCACCCCTGGCGGATGCAGCACAATACACACACTGAGATCATGCCACAAGACTGTATAGTCATGTTAAAGCCTACTGCACTAAGAGAGCCAAAGGGAACACACACTGTCACGCACATTCCAGGACTGATAGGAATGTACAGGTGCTGGAACAGCCACTAAGTTGTTGTCTCCCATGGAAGGAATAGGGTGGAGTTCCCACAGATACAATGCCCACAATTGTGAGTCAAGTGCCCAAATACCCTGCAGAACAAGTAACATATGTGTGCTAGGCTGGGAGTACACACATGCATAGTGCGTAAAAGGGACAATTTCTACATGAAGGCATGGCAACATACTCTATACACAAGTACAGTGACTACCAAGGATGGCACAGATGATGCAGGCGGAAACATTGCTCAGCAGGCATGGCCATAGTTGAAGGGATCCGTCACCCACGAAGGAAATGTAGACACAGGTCAGCACAACAAGTGTGCAACTCCCTGCAGGGAAGATGTCAGGTGGCATACACGACCAAAGAATCTTTGCAGAGACCTTGTGATGGCACGCAGATACCAGGGTCCACCCCATGAGCAGCAGACTACAACATTTCCCAGACACCTAACACATTATCACCACCCCAACTCATGGAGCATTATCACCAACATCAATAGCAGAAAAGCAATAGTGTTCAAAGGAAAAACAAAATGCTTTATTCAGCTTTAAATTAAAACGTATAAAAGGACACTATTTACAAAGGCCATAGGCCAGTCCAGGTGCGAAGTCCTGGGAGGGACACATGGCCACGCGTCTCCCCTGGCTTGCCTGCACATTAGACACTTCATGTTCATCGACTGGGGGGGGGGGGGGAATCATGTGGGGAAGGACCAGGCACCGCAGGGATAGTGTGGGTGCAGGGATGGATGACTCCACCACAGGGGGTGGGACAGCGCCAAAGGTGGTGGTTAGCAGGGCGCTGCACACTTCCGCAAGCTCGTCCAGCGTCTCCCCTGCACCCGAAGAAACCACAGGCCCCATGGAGGGGGGGGGTCGGAGGGATGGGTTGCAGCGCTACTGGGGGAGGTGGTGGACAGGGGGAGGACTCAACTCCCCTACCCGTGGAGTGCCTTGCCCGTTTGCGGGCTGGTGAACCAGTGGGGCTGAGGCCCAGCACAGCCAAGTAGGTCTCCTTCTCAGATTGTGGGGCAGGGGAGCCGAGGGGAGTGACATTGGAGGGACTGGGGAGTGAGGAATGCGGAGTCCGACTGTGGCTGCGTGTCTGCCTGTGTGCCCCAGACCCAGTGGGTGTGCCTTCTTCCCCCTGAGTGTGCGTGACAGGAGGTGTGCGCTTGCCCTTCCGTGTTGGTGTGCTGCCTGTGTCTGGTGGGGTGCGTGCCTGGGAATGTCTGGGTGTGCTTGGGACAGGCATGGGAGTGGGAAGTGTGGATGGTGCAGGGGTGGGGGGGACAAAGTGCTGCAGGAGACTCACTGCTGCCATCAGTGACGAGTCCATGGACCTCAGCAACATCCGTTGGTCAGACATCGCTGATGACATGCCCTCCATGTACGACACCATCTGTGTCAGCAGTCTGGTATGGCCATGGAGGACACTCAGCAGCGATGTCTGGCCAACCTGCAACTGCTGCTGAATGTCCACAGACTCGGCAGTGAGGGCAGCAGGGGAGACAGGGGCAGGGGGTGCAGTGCCTGGCACGAAGGAGACATGTTGTTGCCCTATACGGACAGAAGGGACCGGAGCAACTGGGAGGGCGGTGATGGGAATGGAGGGGGCGGTGACAGATGAAGTGCTGCTGCCAGCTGTTGGAGCACCCTCCGCCCCTTCTGGGAGTTCAGCCTCGGACCCGTCAGCGTCGTAGTCGGGGTTGGTACTAGACAGGTCCTCCGCATGACTCCCCTCGCCCTCCGTGCCACTTGCTGCACCAGACTCGCCAGCACTGGTGGCACTGGTGCTGGATCCCTCCTCCACGTCCGTGCAGGTGTCTCCCTCGGTGTTCCCCGATGATGCTGTGGGCAAGGTGAAGAGACAGAAAATAATCAGACACCTGTATACATATGACACATGAGTCCAAACAAAATATGTCACAGTGCATATCAGGAAATGAATCATGAGTAACATCTAGAATACTCCGCACATATGTAAGCCCTGCACTCCCCAGTTGGTTGACCCATCATGCCACTTGGAAAAATGAAAATTAGGACACAACAGCTAATAAGTCGATATCCAATTAGACAGAGGATATGGTGTCTGGGAATTGTTGAGCACAGCCAGACTATGAATGCATGCCACCTCTTGTTCACTGTGAAAGAAACAGTATTGGTGCACCCAAGGGCAAATAACAGACGCCAATGCTGAAGGTGTCCCCACACACAGAGACCTGTGAGTAATTTGGAAAGCCAAAAGAAATACATTGTGAACCCTTGGGAGTCACAACACTTTACACATCGACGTGTTTGGAATGTGTGAATGTGCCACTTTTTGATTAGAACACACATGTGCCTGTATAACAGAAGTCACTCAAGGAGGTGCACACAAAACTACATTTACACAGTCATTGTATGAGCTGGCAGCCTAAATCAAATAAGCCACTGTAAAGAAGAAATGGGGTATCAGTAAGTACATATACATGGCACCACGGTGGTCTGGATGACTTGACACTCCTAAGTTGGTATCAGCAACAACCAAGGACTTACCCAAATGCAACCACACTGTGGGAACATGTATATGTATAATCTCTAAATACATTTTTTCCTAACTGTGCCTTTGTTTTAAATGTGCCAGCGTGTCCCAGAAAAGTGTAAAGGTGGTGTCTTGTGCACTTCCTTGGGAGACATCTGTCATGCAGGCACATTATTGTCATTCACCACAAAACATCAAAGTCATGCATATCAACTATTGAGACATGTTGACAAGTGTAGTGACTGCCAACGTACAAGACTTCTTGACTAAGAACTTGAATCATGCCACCTGTCACATGGCCATCCGTACCATGATGACACATTTGGCAACACATCTGACCCACTACCTGTCATGTGGAGTGGCACACATGTCCAAACACAGGACAATGCATTAGCTAATGGCCCTGCAATTGTGTCGGAATAAGGAGCACCTGCACTGAGGAGACACCCTCATGGGAACCAAGATTGTCCACACAGATGTCAGCACACACAGACCAAACTACGTAGCATCTGGACCACACACCGTTGCCATAAATGGATGAGCAGGAACCATGTCTTTTAACTTTTGACACATGCTGCAAAGCACAAGCATTAAACCCTGCACAACATGACTGGGTCACTGCATGTTGAGTGTCTGTCCAGACAATTATCACACACAGGTCAGACCTGGCAAGGAGACATAAGTTTTGGACATGTAGGCCTTGCCCGCACAAACCCCCCCCTTCCTGAGACAATGTGATTGAGACAGAGCAAGTACTTACACCTCTTAATCTGGGTTTCCTAAAATGTGCATCAAGAACTCCTAAATGTACTCAACATCACCTCGTGAGGCTGACCACACATATTAGTGACAAACAACCATCATCAGATAGTTGTACATAGACACACAGGCACTGGCCAGTGTGAGTATGCACAAGCCAAATGGGGTCACCCTGTACAGTGGACACATGTAGCACACTTTACGTAAATAGAAATGAGGCCAGGGAACAATGCCACAGAGGCCAACCTATGCTGAACACACCGAGAATGGCCACAGTGTTGGATGACACACATGATTCCTAGGAAAAGGTGTCTCAGGGGACTGTAGTGGGCACACTGCTCCATGGTCCTGGAATGATCTGACTGTAACAGGAGCAACCGTCCCGGCACTATGCATATCTCCCACTCATGCACATTATGTCTGAGGCCACAACATCGGTCATGCATGCTGCAAGTCTGTTCATTTTAAACCTCAAACTCCTATGTTGAGACTCCGCATCAGTGCCAACAATTATGGACCCCCAAATTACTGAACAGGACAGGGCACAGGCAAGGTACCAACACATGTCACAGACCACCCCCACACATGATGCAGCAAGCATTGTGCACTTGGATTAACTGGCAGCCTAGATGACCATGTGCAAGAATGATTACACACAGACCAGGGAACACATGTCAAGGAGGGGAAGGGAGGAAGAACAGCCCCGGTTGACTTGGGGCAACAGGATATGCACTGCACATATAAACCCTGGCAGTGTATCCATGCGACTGAGCACCTCCTAAAGCTGGTGACACACAACAAACACACATGTACCTACCCCCTCCTTGCTGCTGTCCCTCCTGTAACCGCCTATCCATGTCAGGGAAGACCACCGCCAGGACACGCTTCATCTGGTGGGTCAGTCGTCGATGCCCGCCATGGGGGCGTGGAGGTGAGTCCCCCAGCAGGACCCGGGCGATCCTCCTGGTCCAGCACCGGATGTCCTGCCAGCGTTTCCTCACTTGGGGTAGGCGCCGACAGCGACCCTCCACCGACATCACGGCCCTGACGGCCTGCTTCCAAATTCTCCCCTTCTCGTAGGCGGTTACCTGTGAGGATGACAAAGTGAGACAACATCACTACACCTGCTCCATGTCACAGAGACACACATTTGAACATCTTTGATTTTTTGAACAGGGCATAGTATGCTGCCAACTAATAGCACCTTTGTCATAGGGACATTAGCCTCTTGGTAAGCCCCAATGCACTACATGGCATTGAAAGTAAACAGGTGGCATGAGGGGTGCGACACACTCCCTGATCATGGCTCACACTGTGCATCACAAGCAACACAAGGCTGATGGACAGCACCTCAAAGCAGTCACATGCCCCAGGCCACTGACGCAACCTCAGCAGAGTACACAGACACACACAGGCACAGATCAATCACCTTCCATTGGCAACAGCGGATACAAACCTCACTCTGCACATCTGCCACTTGCCTGGGGGGTGTCACAGGTGTGGGGCTAGCTCAGCACATCAGACACACAGCACAGCTTCCTTCTCACATCAGATGGGTAGAGCATTTGCCTCCTCCATGCAGCTGTGGTTCAACACTCCACATAGACACTCACCCACATGACAAGGAACATTCACACACATCAATGTCCAGGGGGCGTACACATCATTTGGACACTCTCACCACAGCTCCACTCAACTCACACACATCTGTGGGTACAGTCACCTGTCACACCGGGGGACCACTGAATCACATCAGGACTATAGAACAAAAATGCCCAAGAGGATTAGCCAGGCTGAATGTGCCATGCACCATGCAGTGATTGTCACAGTAAGCACAATGCAAGTGAGGAGTGCAGACATGAACTACATCATGCTCTGCATGAGAGTCATAAGGCATTCCCCCCCCCCCCTCGGGACCCATCTAAACAACATTGCATGTCTGTCACACCTGGACACAATGCCAGAAGTGACAGTCACAAAAAGGTGCACAGTCAAAGTTAGTGGAGTCAGCACTCACCTGTTCCCCTGGTCTCCCATACAGGCTGGGGTACTGTGGGAGGATGACGTCCAGCAACGCCTTATTCTCCTCCTGGGTGAATGGCTGGGCCCTCTCCACAGACCTGGACATGGTGACAGAGGAAGCAATGACAGCAGCAGTGGTGTCCAATGACGTGTTGTGCTGGCAAGTGCCCTCTCATGGCTTCTGGCTGCCTTATATCTGCCTTGCTGGGCTGTTTCATTTACAGGAGTACAGAGTGATTGGTCAGACTCATTTGCATCCTACGTTTCCTCCAATCCCTTTAAACATATACCAGTGAGTGCCTTTACATGGTTCAAAATTTGAGCATCATGTCAAGTCAACAACCACTTTGATATGGGAGACCAGGGGAGCAGGTGAGTGCTGACTCCACTACCTTTGACTGTGCACCTTTTTTGTGACTGTCACTTCTGGCATTGTGTCCAGGTGTGACAGACATGCAATGTTGTTTAGAGTGGGTCCCGGGGGTGGGAATGGCTTATGTCTCTCATGCAGAGCATGATGTAGTTCATGTGTGCACTCCTCACTTGCATTGTGCTTACTGTGACATTCACTGTATAGTGCATGGCACATTCAGCCTGCCCAATCCTTTGGGCCATTTTTGTTCTATAGTCCTGAGGTGATTCAGTGCCCCCCTGGTGTGACAGGTGACTGTACCCACAGATGTGTGTGAGTTGAGTGGAGCTATGGTGAGAGTGGTGAGAGTGTCCAAATGATGTGTACACCCCCTGGATATTGATGTGTGTGAATGGTTCTTGTCATGTGGGTGAGTGTCTATGTGGAGTGTTGCACCACAGCTGCATGGAGGAGGCAACAGCTCCACCCATCTGATGTGAGAAGTAAGCCGTGCTGTGTGTCTGACTTGCTGAGCTAGCACCACACCTGTGACACCCCACAGGCAAGTAGCAGATGTGCAGAGTGAGGTTTGTATCCGCTGTTGCCAATGGCAGGTGATTGATCTGTGTGTGTCTGTGTACTCTGCTGAGGTTGCGTCAGTGGCCTGGGGCATGTGGCTGCTTGGAGGTGCTGTCCATCAGCCTGGTGTTGCTTGTGATGCACAGTGTGTGCCATGATCAGGGAGTGTGTCGCACCCCTCATGCCACCTGTGTACTTTCAATGCCATGTAGTGCATTGGGGCTTCCACAGAGGCTAATGTCCCTATGACAAAGGTGCTATTCGTTGCCTGCATACTATGCCCTGTTCAACATATCAAAGATGTTCAAATGTGTGTCTCTGTGAAATGGAGCAGGTGTAGTGATGTTGTCTCACTTTGTCATCCTCACAGGTAACTGCCTACGAGAAGGGGAAGATCTGGAAGCGGGCCGTCAGGGCCATGAGATCGGTGGAGGGTTGCAGTCGGAGCCTAGCCCAAGTGAGGAAACGCTGGCAGGACATCCGGTGCTGGACCCGGAGGATCGCCCGAGTCCAGCTGGAGGACTCACCTCCACACAAGCATGGCAGGCGCCGACGCCTGACCCACCAGATGAAGCGTGTCCTGGCGGTGGTCTTCCCTGAAATGGATAGGCAGCTGCAGGAGGGACAGCAGCAAGGAGGGGGTAGGTACATGTGTGTTTGTTGTGTGTCACCAGCTTTTGGAAGTGCTCAGTCGCCTGGATACACTGCCAGGGTTTATATGTGCAGTGCATATCCTGTTCCCCCAAGTCAACCGGTGCTGTTCTTCCTCCCATCCCCTCCTGGACATGCATTCCCTGGTCTATGTGTAATCACTATTGCACATGGTCATCTAGGCTGACAGTTAATCCAAGTGCACATTGCTTTCTGCATCATGTGTGGGGGGGGGTCTGAGACATGTGTTGTTACCTTGCCTGTGCCCTGTCCTGTTCAGTCATTTGGGGGTCCATATTAGTTGGCACTGATGCTGAGTCTCAACATAGGAGTGTGAGGTTTCAAATGAACAGACTTGCAGCATGACGGACCGATGTTGTGGCCTCAGACATGATGTGCATGAGTGGGAGATATGCATAGTGCCGGGATGGTTGCTCATGTTACAGTCAGATCATTCCAGGACCATGGAGCAGTGTGCCCACTACAGTCCCCTAAGACACCCTTGCCTCGGAATCATGTGTGTCATCCAACACTGTGCCCATTCTCTGTGTGTTCAGCATAGGTTGGCCTCTGTGGCATTGTTCCCTGGCCTCATTTGTATTTATGTAAAGTGTGCTACATGTGCCCATTGTACAGGCTGACCCCATTTGGTTTGTGCATCCTCACACTGGCCAGTGCCTGTGTGTCTATGTACAACTATCGGTTGATGGTTGTTTGTCACAAATATGTGTTGGCAGCCTCACGAGGTGATGTGGAGTACATGTAGGAATTCTTGATGCACATTTTAGTAAACCGAGATTAAGAGGTGTAACTTCTTGATCTGTCTCAATCACATTGTCTCGGGTATGGGGGGTTTGTGCGGGCAAGGCCTACATGTCCAAACCTTATGTCTCCTTCCCAGGTCTGACCTGTGTGTGATAATTGTCTGGACAGACACTCAACATGCAGTGACCCAGTCATATTGTGCAGGGTTTAATGTTTGTGCTTTGCAGCATGTGTCAAAAGTTAAAATACATGGTTCATGCTCATCCATTTTTGCCACCAGTGTGTGGTCGAGATGCTACGTAGTTTGGTCTGTGTGTGCTGACATCTGTGTGGACATTCTTGGTTCCCATGAGGGTGTCTCCTCAGTGCAGGTGCTCCTTATCCCGACACAATTGCAGGCCCATTAGCTAATGCATTGTCCTGTGTTTGGACATGTGTGCCACTCCACATGACAGGCAGTGGGTCAGATGTGTTGCCAACTGTGTCATCATGGTACGGATGGCCATGTGACAGGTGGCATGATTCAAGTTGTTAAGTCAAGAAGTATTGTACCTTGGCACGCACTACACTTGTCAACATGTCTCAATTTTTCATATGCTTGACTTTGATGTTTTGTTGTGAAGGACAATAATGTGCCTGCATGACAGATGTCTCCCAAGGAAGTGCAAAAGAAAGTACCTTTACACTTTCCAGGGACACGCTGGCACATTTTAAAGAAAGGCACAGTTTGATTAACACTTGTTTTCAGATTATACATATCCATGTTCCCACAGTGTGTTTGCATTTGGGTAAGTCCTTGGTTGTTGCTGATAACAACTTACGAGTGTCAAATCATCCAGACCACCGTGGTGCCATGTATATGTACTTACTGATACCCCATTTCTTCTTAACAGTGGCTTATTTGTATTTGGCTGGCAGCTCATACAATGACTGTGTAAATGTAGTTTTGTGTTCACCTCCTTGTGTGACTTCTGTTATACAGGCACATGTGTGTTCTGTTCACAAAGTGGCACATTCACACATTCTAAACATGTACATTGTGTAAAGTGTTGTGATTCCCAAGGGATCACAATGTTTTTCGTTTGGGTTTCCAAAGTACTCACAGGTCTCTGAGTGTGGGGACACCTTCAGCATTGAGGTCTGTTATTTGGCCTTGGGTGCACCAATACTGTTTCGTTCACAGTGACCAAGAGGTGGCATGCCTTCATAGTCTTGCTGTACTCAACTGTTCCCAGACACTAGCTTCTCAGTATAATTCGATATCAAGTTATTTGCTGTTGTGTCCTAATCTCCATTGTTTCCAAGTGGCATGGTGGGTCAACCAACTGGGGAGTGCAGGGTTACATATGTGCGGAGTATTCTAGATGTTACTCATGATGCATTTCCTGATATGCACTGTGACATATTTTGTTTGGACTCATGTGTCAGATGTATACAGGTGACTGATTATATTCTGTATCTTCACCTTGCCCACAGCATCATCGGAGGACACCGAGGGAGACACCTGCACGGACCTGGAGGAGGGATCCAGCACCGCTGCCGCCACTGCTGGCGAGTCTGCGGGAGCAAGTGGCACGGAGGGCGAGGGGAGTCAGGCGGAGGACCTGTCTAGTGGCAACACTGACTACGACGCTGACGGGTCCGAGGCTGAACTCCTCGAGGGGACAGATGCTGCTACAACACCTGGCAGCAGCACTACATCTGTCACCGCCCCCTCCATTCCCATCACCGCCCTCCCAGTTGCTCCGGTCCCTTCTGTCCGTGCAGGGTACCACCATGTGTCCTTCGTGCCAGGCACCGCACCCCCTGCCCCTGTCCCCCCTGCTGCCCTCACTGCATAGTCTGTGGACATTCAGCGGCAGTTGCAGGTTGACCAGACATCAATGCTGAATGTCCTCCATGGCCAGACTGCTGACACAGATGGTGTCGTACATGGAGGGCATGTCATCAGTGATGTCTGACCAACGGATGTTGCTGAGGTCCATGGACTCTTCACTGACGGCAGCAGTGAGTCTCCTGCAGCACTTAGTCCCCCCTACCCCTGCACCATCCACACTTCCCACTCCCATGCCTGTCCCAAGCACACCCAGACATTCCCAAGCACACACCCCACCAGACACAGGCAGCACACCAACACGTAAGGGCAAGCGCATACCTCCTCGCACGCACACTCAGGGGGATGAAGGCACACCCACTGGGTCTGGGGCACACAGGGATACACGCAGCCACAGTCAGAGTCTGCATGCCTCACTACCCAGTCCCTCCAATGGCACTCCCCTCGGCTCCCCTGCCACACAATCTGACAAGGAGGGCTACTTGGCTGTGCTGGGCCTCAGCCCCTCTGGCTCACCAGCCCGCAAACGGGCACGGCACTCCATGGGTGGGGGAGTTGAGTCCCCCCCTGTCCACCCCCTCCCCCAGTAGCGCTGCACCCCATCCCTCCGACCCCCCTCCTCCTTTGAGCCTGTGGCTTCTTCGGGTGCAGGGGAGACGCTGGACGACCTGGCAGAAGTGTGCAGCGCCGAGCTCACCTCCACCTTTGGCGCTGCCCCACCCCCTGTGGTGGAGGTGTCAGTCCCTGCACCCACCACACCTACCCTTACACCGCCTGTCCCTGCGGTGCCTGGTCCTTCCCCACATGATACCCCTCCCCAGTCGACGAACCTGAGGGTTCTAATGTGCAGGCAAGCTAGGGGAGACGCGTGGCCATGTGTCCCCCCCCAAGGACTTCTGATCTGGACTGGCCATGTGCCTTTGTAAGTAGTGTCCTTTTATAATTTTTCTTTTAATGCTGAATAAAGCATTTTCTTTTAACTTTGAACACTATTGCATTTCAGGTATTGATGTGGGTGCTGATGCTCCAGGAGTTGGGATTGTGGTAATGTGTTATGTTTCTGGGAAATGTTGTAGTCTGATGCTCATGGGGTGGACCATGGTATCTGCGTGCCATCACAAGGTCTCTGCAAAGTATCTTTGGTCGTGTGTGCTATTTGTGTTTGGAGACATTGTCTCAAGGAGTGTTCCTTCCTCTGTGGCACCTGACATCTTCCCTGCAGGGAGTTGCACAATTGTTGTGCTGACCTGTGTCTACATTTCCTTTGTTGGCGACGGATCCCTTCAACTATGGCCATGCCTGCTCAGCAATGTCTCCGGCTGCATCGTCTGTGCCATCCTTGCTAGTCACTGTACTTGTGTATTGAGTATGTTGCCATGCCTTCATGGAGAAATTCTCCCTTTTCCGCACTATGCATGTGTGTAATCCCAGCCTAGCACACATATGGTACTTGTTCTGCAGGGTATTTGGGCACCTGACTCACAATTGTGGGCATTGTATCTGTGGGAACTCCACCCTATTCCTTCCATGCGAGACAACATCTTGGTGGCTGTCCCAGCACCTGTACATTCCTATCAGTCCTGGGATGTGCGTGACAGTGTGTGTTCCCTTTGGCTCTCTTAGTTTAGTGGGCATTGACATGACTATACAGTCTTGTGGCATGATCTCTGTGTGTGTTTTGTGCTGCATCCGCCAGGGGTGGGTATGCATGTGTCATTTGTCCTCATACCCACATGTGGTGTGTCATGCAGTGGGGGAAAGACATCCATCCTCATGGGAGTGGGACACTGCTGTCAGTGATGTGTTGTTATGGCACTATCAACATAGTCGAAAATTAGGGATGCGTACATACACCCATGGAGTTGTGGTCATCTGATAATGATGTACACACCTCCATGTCTCTGTCCACTGCTGGGAGTGATAGGCACCCACCCCTCACATGTCTCTGTCCACTGCTGGGAGTGATAGGCACCCACCCCCATGTCTCTGTCCACTGCTGGTATTCCTCTGCACCCACCCCTCACATGTCTCTGTCCAATGCTGGTATTTCTCTGCACCCACCCCTCACATGTCTCTGTCCACTGCTGGTATTCCTCTGCACCCACCCCTCACATGTCTTTGTCCACTGCTGGTATTCCTCTGCACCCATCCCTCACATGTCACTGTCCACTGCTGGGACTCCTAGGCAGACACCCACCCACCCACCCGCACCCTTGGTGCTGTACACTGCTGTCCTGGCCATGAACACACCCCAATATACTGGTTATATGCTGCACCAGGCCCTAAGCCAACATTTGTGGTGTGTGTACACCTTGTATCACAAATGTACTGGTGCCCGAGGGGTACGGGTGATGCGGTCCCTATCCCCGCATTCATAGGTTGGGTACGGTCCGTACCACGCGTACCCCTACATCACCACTACAATGGTGGTATGGGCCGTACCCACGTTCTGAGGGCGTGGGTACGGCGCGTACCCCTACATCACCACTACAATGGTGGTACGGGCCGTACCCATGCCGTCAAAGTGTGGGTACGGCCCGTACCACCATTGTAGTGGTGATGTAGGGGTACGCGTGGTACGGGCCGTACACACGCTCTGAGGGCGTGGGTACGGCACGTACACCTACATCACCACTACAATGGTGGTATGGGCCGTACCCACGCTTTGAGGGCGTGGGTACGGCCCGTACCCCCATTGTAATGGTGATGTAGGGGTACGCGTGGTACGGGCTGTACACACGCTCTGAGGGCGTGGGTACGGCACGTACACCTACATCACCACTACAATGGTGGTACTAGCCGTACCCACGCTTTGAGGGCGTGGGTACGGCCCGTACCACCATTGTAGTGGTGATGTAGGGGTACGCGTGGTACGGGCCGTACACACGCTCTGTGGGCGTGGAACATCACCACTACAGTGGTGGTACAGGCCGTACCCACGCTTTGAGGGCATGGGTATGGCCCGTACCACCATTGCAGTGGTGATGTAGGGGTATGCGTGGTACTGGCCGTACACACGCTCTGAGGGCGTGGGTACGGCGCGTACACCTACATCACCACTACAATGGCGGTACGGGCCGTACCCACGCTTTGAGGGCGTGGGTACGGCCCGTACCACCATTGTACTGGTGATGTAGGGGTACGCGTGGTACGGGCCGTACACACGCTCTGAGGGTGTGGGTACGGCCCGTACACCTACATCACCACTACAATGGTGGTACGGGCCATACCCAAGCTTTGAGGGCGTGGGTACGGCCCATACCAACATTGTAGGGGTGATGTAGGGGTACGTGTGATACGGGCCATACACACGCTCTGAGGGCGTGGGTA
This sequence comes from Triturus cristatus, assembly GCF_964204655.1. Taxonomy (NCBI): domain Eukaryota; kingdom Metazoa; phylum Chordata; class Amphibia; order Caudata; family Salamandridae; genus Triturus; species Triturus cristatus. The sequence goes on from NC_140588.1 coordinate 694,589,030, forward strand.
CGGCGCGTACACCTACATCACCACTACAATGCTGGTACGGGCTGTACCCACGCTCTGAGGGCGTGGGTATGGCCTGTACCACCATTGTAGTGGTGCCGGGTACACGTACACGCCCACTGCTGTTGTAGCGGTACGCAGGGATTGGTGGACACGCCCCCCGAAGTGACCAGACCCTGGAGGTAATGTATGTACAGTATATGGTATTTTTAAAATTAGGTAGAGGTTATGTTTCCTGCCCCTTGCCCCCCCCTTTGGCCCCTGGGTGTTGTTCTGACCTTCTGCGGCATGCGCGGTGGTTTCGGTGCACCAGGTCGTAGGCTAGGAGGGCCGGGATGACACGTAGGATGGGGTCCATGGCTGTCCGTCGCGTACCGGTGCTCCTTCTTCGCGTCGTCCTCAATTTCCCAGGAGTTTTTGGCTGCCGTAAAAAATGAGCCGTCTGGAGTGACGTAGGCATGAATCGTACTTGCTGGTCCGTAAAATGCTGCCTGACTCCGTCCGGACGTCACATACGCGATGTCCCGGATCAGAATTGTGATTATTTTTTTACCGCACGTAGTATTTTACGATTCATACGGAAATGGTATTTCTGTATGAATCGGACTTGCTGGTTTGTAAGGAGGATTTCCCGGGTTCGAGTCGTACGGAGAATACGCTCCGTACGACCATTCGTACCCGGGTTTTACAGGATCAGAATCGGCACCTTTGACTGAACATTTGTTTTTTTGCTTTTTCTCTTATTTTGAATTTCTTTTCTAGTTGAAACATTCACAGTGGATTCAGCGTTCTGTACATTCTGTTTCCTCCTACAAACATTTTTAATAAATTGCTTTGTGATCTTACCAGAAGATTTTTTCTTTTTAGCACATTATCTTGTACAATAAATACTTGTGGTTGACTTTTCTTCAAGTAATTCTCCTGTCTCTGTTCTTTTCTTTTTCTTTTTTTTCCAGGCATGATTTCTCCATTTTAACGTTGAAAAACAGTATCTGTAAAAAAGAATCACAAATAAAAGTATATTAATAACTTTCAAATTCACACTATTCTATTACTGTAAAAACACATTTTATATAAAAACTGACTAAGAAACTATAGCCATGAAGCACAAGTGTGACGATGGTTAAAACACTACAAGCATAGTGCATACTACTTTGAAACAGTTTATGCCCTAAAGCCTACCTCACTAAAAGGCTACATGCTAACTGACTGAATAATTACAATACTATTAGGAAACAAACTGGGTGTGTGACAGGGTATTTCCTAGAAGTGTATGAATACTGACATGATTATTGATGGTGTGAAAGACAAGTGTGAAGGTGATTAGAGACCTACATGCATACTGGACACATGTTTCAATCCATCCATACGTTAAGGCCTGTCTCACTCCAATACTATTTGGATACTGATTAAATGATTAGAGTACTGCAAGAAGAATGCCTAGGTGAGTTTATAAGTGTTCTGGTTTTGGCACAGTGAATGGATTATTCCATGGTGTTGAATGGGTCACTAGTGGACTCCAAGAGGAGTGACAGAGTATTTGCTAGAAGTGTATGAATACTGACTAGGGAATTGAAGGTGTAAAACACAAGTGTGTAGGTGGTTAGAGGACTCCATGCTTAGTGGATAGGCATTTCATGTACTAAGGCCTGGCTCACTGCATGAGTACTTGGGTACTGACTGAATGATTAGAGTACTGCCAAGAGAGTGCCTGGGTGAATTTATAAGTGTTTGGGTTTTGGCGCACTGAATGGATTAGTACATGGTGCTGAATGGGTCCCTGGAGGACTACAAAGGGAGTGATAGGATGTTTGCTGCACTATATGTATACTGAGTGGGGAATTAAAGATGTGAAAGACAAGTGTGTAGGTGGTTAGAAGACTGCATGCATACTGGATAGACGTTTGATGCAATTCATGTGCTTAGGGCTGGCTCACTGCATGAGTACTTGGATACTGACTGAATGATTAAAGCACTGCAAGGAGACTACCTGGGTGAATTTATAAGTGGTTGCCTTTCAGTGCAGTGAATGGATTAGTTCATGGTGCTGAATGGGTCACTGCAGTAGTATAAGGAGAGTGAGAGAGTATTTGCAGGAACTGTATGAATACTGTCTGGGATATTAAAGGTGTGAAAGACAAGTATGTCGGTGGCTAGAGACCTACATCCATAATGGATAGACGTTTGAAACAGTCCATAGAGTAACACTTGGATCACTGCAAAACTACCTGACTACTGACTGAATCATTAGAGTACTACAAAAAAGTGACTCAGTGAATCTGTTTAAGATTTTGGATTCTAGTGCAGTGAATAGGGTAGTACTTACTGCCAAATGAGTCAGTGGAGGTGTGCAATTAAAGTGAAAGAGTGTTTATTGCAGTTTATAGATACTGACAGAGAAATTGAACATCTCAAAGGCAATTGTGTTGGTACTTACAGCCTCCATGCATACTGGAAACACATTTCAATCAATCCATGTGCTAAGGCCTGCCTCACTCCATTAATACTTAGGTACTGACTGATTGATTAGACTATTGCAAGAAGCGTACCTGGGTGAATTTGCAAGTGTTTCAGTTTTGGCACAGTGGATGCATTACTACATGGTGCTGAATAAGTCACTGGAACACTGCAAGGGGAGTGACAGGATGTTTGCTGAAACTACATGGATACTGACTGGGAAATTGAAGCTGTTAAGGACAAGTGTATAGTGTGTTACAAGACTGCATGCATACTGCATAGACATTTGTAGCCCTCTATTTGGTAATGCATGGTTCACTATATGAGTACCTGGAAACTGACTGAATCATTAGAATACTGCTAGAAGAGTGCCTGGGTAAAACTGTTAAGATTTTCAGTTTTGGCACAGTAAAAAGATTAGTACATGGTACTGGATCAGTCACTGGATAAGTGCAAGATGAGTGACAAGATGTTTATTGAAGTATATAGAAACTGACTAGTTAATTAAAGAAGTGAAAGACAAATGTGTAGGTGACTAGAAGCCTGTATGCATACTGCATAGGGGTTTCAAGCAGTCCATGTTGTAAGGCCTGGCTCGCTGCATGAGCACTTGGATACTGACTGAATGATAAGAGTACTAAAAAGAGAGTGCCTGAGTGAATTTATAAGTGTTTGGGTTTTGGAAAAGTGAATGGTTTAGTATATGCTACTGAATGGGTCACTAGAGGAGTACATGGGGAGTAACAGAGTGTCTGCTTGAAGTGTATGAATACTGACTGTGGAATTAAAGGTGTGAAAGAGAACTGTGTAGATGGTTAGAGGACTGCATGCATACTGGATAAGCATTTAAATCAAAGCATATGCTAAGGCCTGCCTCACTTAGTTACTACTTGAATATTAACTGAATGTTTACAGTATTGCAAGGACACTTCCTGGGTGATTACATAAGCAATAACTGCCTTCTAATTCTAACAAAACCTGAGAACAGGAAACATTTTAAACAGTTATGCATACTCAAACATATGAAGTACCCAAATGCTTCTCTCACAGTGGTTCCAAAATGCACACAGACTCACAGTGTGATTCTAGACGAGCAACACTATCTCTAGGAGTTTACCAAAACTCATTCACTACTGTGGAAGGGGTAACGGTACTGTACACAATCTACATATTTCAGTACTACACTTTACTATCAATGCATGTCTCATTTTATCAATGCATAAGCAATGACTGGCTTCTAATGCTACTAAAACTTGACAACATGACACGTTTTAAAACAGTTATCTGTCAGCAAATACATGATGTTCCCAAATGCTTCTCTCACAGTGGTTCCCAAATGCACACAGACTCACAGTGTGATTCTAGACAAGCAACACTATCCCTAAGAGTTTACCACACCTCATTCACTACTGTGCAAGGAGTAAAGGGACTGCACACGATCAACATATTTCACGACTCCAGTTTAGTGTCAAAGCCTAACTCATTTTCTCAAAGCATAAGCAAAGAGTGGCTTCTAATGCTACTAAAACTTGACAACATGGCAGGTTTTAAAACAGTTATCTGTCAGCAAATACACAATGTTACCAAATCCTTGTCTCACAATCCTTACCCAAATGCACACAGACTCACAGTGTGATTTTAGGCAAGCAACACTATCATAGGAGTTTACCAAGACGAATTCGGTAGTGTAGAAGGCATAAGAGTACTGTACACAATCTACATATTTAAGTACTGCACTTTAGTGTCAAAGCCTGGCTCATTTTATCAATCCATAAGCAAACCCTGGCTTCTAATCCTACTAAAACTTGACAACATGACAGGTTTTAAAACAGTTATCTGTCAGCAAATACATGATGTTACCAAATGCTTCTCTCACAGTGGTTCCCAAATGCACAGAGACTCAAAGTGTGATTCTAGACAAGCAACACTATTCCTAAGAGTTTACCAAAACTCATTCACTACTGTGCAAGGGGTAAGGGGACTACACACAATCTACATATTTAAGTACTGCAGTTTAGTGTCAAAGCCTAACTCATTTTATCAAAGCATAAGCAAAGGCTAGCTTCTAATGCTACTAAAACTTGACAACATGGCAGGTTTTAAAACATTTATCTGTTCGTAAATACATGATGTTCCCAAATGCTTCTCTCACAGTGGTTTCCAAATGCACACAGACTCACAGTGTAATTCTATACAAGCAACACTATCCCTAGGAGTTTACCAAAACTCATTCACTACTATGGAAGAGGTAAGGGGACTGCACACAATCTACATATTTCAGGACTCCACTTTAGTGTCAATGCCTGACTCATTTAATCAAAGCATAAGCCATAAATGGCTTCTAATGTGTAATGAAGTTAGCAGCCCAGTAGCTGGGGGGGCGGAGCGAGTGGGGTGAAGGGAAGAGGAGGAGTTAACACAGGATGAGGGCAGTGAGAGTAAGGGCAGGGTCGAGGTTGGATGTGTAGAAATAAAGCTCCAGTTCAAGAAGCAAGCTGTGTCTGTGGTTATTGGTAGCGCGATGCTACAACTGGCGACGAGGGTGGGATGACCAAGCCCCACTGATCACAGACCCCCAGAGACCGTGAGGGAGCTGAGAGCGGCCACGAGAACAAGCGCTGACTCGATTGAAGAGATCTAAGTCGATCGCGATGAAGCGCGACTCACGCCAGAAGCGTGTGCCTCGAGTGAAGCTGGGAAGTGCAGACGTCGGGAGCCCACCCCGACCCTGCCCCGCACCCGAGAGTGAAAGGGAAGTGCCCCAGTGTTGAGGACGTCGTCCCTGAAGACCCACTGTTGAGCGTGGTCGAGCGCCGTGAAGTCTGGGCCTGAGCGCCCGTAGACGTCGGAAGACCTCACGCCGGATGCGTGAGCATTGGCACGGTGGCGCGAGGAAAACGCAGGAAGCTGCAGGATAAGGCGGGAGCCCACCCCAACCTCACCTGGTAGTAGCCGCCGTTGGGGGGAAGCAAGTCCTGATGTATGCTGCCCTCTGAAGCTGCCCGCTGGTGAGTCCAGCGTGAAAGAGGACCGAGTGAGCCATGAGAGAAAGCCTCGTGTGCATGCAGTGACAGCGGCCATCTTGAAATCAGGCATCTTTCAAGACAGGCCCCTTGATTGTTGCAGAGCGGCCATTTTAAAGTCAGGCATACAATAACAGAAACAAGCACTGACAAGAACAAGGAAACAAGCATTGGCAAGAGCAAATAAACAAGCATTGGCGGAAAGGAAAATAAACAAGCATTGACAAGAGCAAGTAAACAAGCATTGGCAAGAGCAAATAAACAAGCACTGACAAGAGCAAATAAACAAGCATTGACGAGAGCAAATAAGCATTGGCGAGAAGAAATAAACAAGCATTGTCAAGAGTAACTAAACAAGCATTGGTGAGAATACATAAAGAAACAGGCACCAACAAAGGGGTGGAAAGAAGACAACGACACAATGGCGACCTCACCACAGCGGAAGCTCCTTGTTGCGGGAGGATCACACCTGCGAGCTCCGGAACCTCTGACCGTGACCACGGGAGGGAGTATGGGCCCCAAGTGGCAAGAATGGTTAGAAGACTTCGAGGATTACATCGAGGGATCCAAAGTGACGGAAGACAAAGAGAAGTTAATTGCCCTCCGCAACCTAGCAGGCCGGGAAATAAGCAAAATCATCAAGGATTTTTCGCCTGCGGATACTGGAACCTATGACAAGGTGCGTGAGGCACTGAACAAAAAGTTTCTACATAAAAGAAACGTGGACTATGAGCGCCACGAGTTTCACCAAGCGCGTCAACGAAAAGAGGAGGCAATGAGTGCATTTATCACCCGGTTACGACGGCTGTTGAGACACTGTGAGTTTGAAACATTCTCACCTGACGCGGCTATCAAATCACAAATCATAGCTGGCTGTCACTCAGAAGCTCTCAGGAGACGGCTACTGAGGAAACCCCACAAATTGGTAGAGATAGAAGAAATGACTCGTATATACGACAAAGCGGAGGAACACACCGCCACCATCGAAACGGGACACAACGGCCGTCAGGAGCAAGCACACCGTGTTCAAGACCGACCTCGTAGCAGAATGAAGTATTCGCTGGAGAATAAATGGAGACAGAGACCGTCGTCTCACCAACGACGCCCGGAGTACAGGAGAAGAGAAACGGGGCGAAGGGACTGAAAGCCAGAGAGGACTAACCGATGTTATTGGTGTGGTTATGACTATCCTCATATAGACACCTGTCCGGCCATGGGTCAGCGATGCAGGAAATGTGGGCGATCCAACCACTTCGAAGCCATGTGCGGGGACTATCACAAAGAAAGGCGAGGTGAGACAACGAGATCGTCCCGCTCTGACACAAGGAAACATCACATTAGAGCTGATCAAGGAGAGCCCAGGCGGTCCCCGGGCTCATCTCATTCCAGCCAGGAATCTCACAGGTCACGATGGGAACGCAGTTCCCCATCCCGGGACTCGAGATCATCGTCCTCCAAAGACTCGACCTACACTGTGGAATACTTGAACATGATTGCGGACCCTGATCAACTGAAAAAGTATCCACGCCTAGACATTAGAGTAGGGAATCACAATACCAAATTTGTAATGGACAGCGGAGCCTCGCTGAATTATATTCCAGTCACGGAACACGAGAAAATGGTCCCGAAACCCCCACTAACTTTTGCACCGGTCCGCGTCTTCACGTGGATGTCCAAAAAACCACTCCCCTGCCTGGGTAAATTCCACACAACACTCACCCATGACAACATCACCATACAGGCGGTCATACATGTCATCAAAGGGCCTGAGGCCGACTGCCTACTTAGCCTTCCCACGGCTGAGCGCCTTCGTCTGGTGGAAATATTATTCAAAGTCAACGATAATCAGAACTGTGTCAGCAAGTTTCCCAAATTATTTTAAGGCTTAGGCAAGCTGAAAGGTTGTCAAATTCAGCTGCACATTAATGAACGGATCAAACCTGTTGCGCAGCACCCACGACGTGTTCCATACCATCTTCAAAGTGCTGTCGAAGACGAACTTCAGGAACTCCTATCTGCAGACATCATTGAGCGCACGGATGGCCCGACCCCTTGGGTGTCACCGGTGGTCATCGTTCCTAAAAAAGGGACCCCCAACAAGGTGAGACTGTGCGTTGACATGCGCCTACCCAACACCGCGATTGAAAGGGAGCTACACCCTGGACCGCATCTGAGCGATATGATTGCTGCACTGAATGGTGCGAGGGTCTTCTCGAAGCTAGACCTGAACAAAGGTTATCACCAGCTAGAATTAGACGCCAGATCTCGCTACATCACCACGTTTGCAACTCACCTAGGACTCTTTAGGTACAAGCGGCTGAGCTTTGGTGTCTCATCGGCTGCGGAAATATTTCAGGAGGCAATCCGTCAAATCATTCAACAAATCCCCAACACCTTGAACTATAGCGACAACATCCTGGTCTATGGGTCGGATGTTCGTGAGCACGACATCGCTCTTGATCGCGTTTGCCATGCCCTGCTGGATGCGAACTTGACGCTGAACAAGGAGAAATGTGAGTTTCACCAGGCCACTCTGAAATTCTTTGGCCACATTTTCTCGGATGAGGGCATGAAACCTGACCCGGACAAGATCGCGACCCTGAATAACACCAAAAGCCCGCATGATGTAAATGACTTGAGGTCCTTCTTAGGGATGGCCAGCTACTGTGCCTGCTACATCCGTGACTATGCGACCATCAGTCACCCCCTTCGGATTCTCACCAAGATTGGTCAAGCGTTTGACTGGACCCCTGAGTGTGAACGGGCGTTCAATGACATCAAGCGCGCCTTGGAGTCGGCCGACAGTCTCTCATACTTCAACCCACGACGGACGACTGAGATCACCGTCGACGCTAGCCCCGTTGGATTGGGGGCCATCTTGGCGCAATATGAGAATGACTCTGATCAGAGGCGGATCGTTGCCTATGCCAGCCGCAGCCTGTCTGACCCTGAGAAGAAGTACTCGCAGCCTGAGAAGGAAAGTCTTGCTGTAGTCTGGGCATGCGAACACTTCCATGTCTTCGTATATGGCAAGCACTTCACCCTGATCACTGATCACCAGGCGTTGGTCACTATCTACGGCAACCCGACGTCCAAGATGCCTCCGAGAATCGAGAGATGGGGTCTCAGACTCCAGGAGTACACGTTTACTATTGTTCACAAACCGGGGAAGGCGGAGAACCTGGCTGACTACATGTCCCGCCACCCTCAGCCGTCTTCAGACTCCAAACCATCAATCGCTGAGGAGTATATCCACTTCGTGGCTGACCAAGCATTGCCACCTGCCATTCCCATGGACGTCATTCGGGAGGTCACTGCTCAAGACACTATCTTGCAAATGGTACTCCACCGGATCCACACGAATAGATGGAGATATAACCCGCAAGAAGAAGACACAGACCCTACAATCCGGAAAGAGATACAAGCATTCCGGCACGTCTGCGATGAACTGTCGGTCACCACTGATGGAGTCATCCTAAGAGGTCAACGACTTGTCATCCCCAGTCAACTACGGCAGGGAGTTATCGATCTGGCCCATGAAGGCCACAGAGGAGTAGTATCTACGAAACGAGCTCTACGGGAACGCGTCTGGTTCCCCTTTCTGGACCATATGGTGGAGTCTACACTGAAGGAGTGCCACCTCTGTCAGTTGACCAGCAAAAGCAACTCACCGGCACCACTACAAATGACCACCTTACCTAGTGGAGTGTGGCAAGAAATTGCCATGGACTTCTATGGACCACTGCAGTCTGGGAAATATGTGGTTGCCATAATTGACGAATATTCACGATTCCCCATCGCACAAATAATATCGTCTATAAGTGCCTCCTGCACTATCAAGGTGCTGGATGAGGTATTTGCAACATGGGGTGTCCCCAAAGAAGTCAAAACGGACAACGGGCCTCCATTCAATGGGCACGAATTCAGTGCCTTTGCGAAGCACATGGACTTCAAGCACAGAAAAATTACACCACTCTGGCCGCAAGCAAATGGCACCATCGAAAGGTTTATGGCTACGATCAAAAAGACATTTCAGCACGCCACTGCTGAGAAGAAAGAACTACAGGCAGCTCTGAATGAAGTTCTCAGAGCCTACAGGACAACTCCTCACTCAACCACCGGACAATGCCCTGCAACGCTCATGCTAGGGCGGCCAATGAGAAATCGCATCCCAACATGGGAAGGTGCCTTGCAAGCGGTATCGCCAAACGACATTCACCAGGAAATGGCTGTGACTGACAGGCATAACAAAGACAGAATGAAAGTGTATGCTGATGCCAAAAGGAGAGCGAGGTCTCCATCCTTGCATGAAGGGGATCACGTCTTCATCAAACAGGAGCAGCAGAGAAAGACTGATTCCCGATTCCGGGACGAGCCACTGTTAGTGACCCAACAGAAGGGCACCATGTTGACCGCGGAGTCTGAACAACGCAGAATCACCAGGAACATCTCCCACTTCAAGAGGTGTCCGCGAGACATACAGGGCCCTGGGATGAGCCCTACTGGCACCCCCGCATGTGAAGAGCCTGACCCTGGTGCCACAGAAGGAAGAGGTCAGCAGAGTGAGCCCAGGCCGACTGTGTCCACCGGGAACATGTCATTGCGGCCACGTCGTGATATCCAGCCACCAAAGAGACTCATTGAAGAGATGGACTGAAGCACTGTTTGTTTTATTAAGAAGAGGGGAGATGTAATGAAGTTAGCAGCCCAGTAGCTGGGGGCGGAGCGAGTGGGGTGAAGGGAAGAGGAGGAGTTGACACAGGATGAGGGCAGTGAGAGTAAGGGCAGGGTCGAGGTTGGATGTGTAGAAATAAAGCTCCAGTTCAAGAAGCAAGCTGTGTCTGTGGTTATTGGTAGCGCGATGCTACATAATGCTACTAAAACTTGACAACATGACAGGTTTTAAAACACTTATCTGTCAGCAAATACATAATGTTACCAAATGCTTCTTTCACAGTGGTTCCCAAATGCACACAGACTCACAGTGTGATTCTAGACAAGCAACACTATCCCTAGGAGTTTACCAAACCTCATTCACTACTGTGCAAGGGGTAAGGGGACTGCACACAATCTACATATGTAAGTACTGCACTTTAGTGTCAAAGCCTGACTCATTTTATCAATACATATCCAAAGACTGGCTTCTAATGCTACTAAAACTTGACAACATGACAGGTTTTAAAACACTTATCTGTCAGCAAATACATAATGTTAGCAAATGTTTCTCTCACAATCCTTACCCAAATGCACACAGACTCATAGTGTGATTTTAGACAAGCAACACTATCCTAGGAGTTTACCAAAACTCATTCACTAGTCTAGAAGAGGTAAGGATACTGCACACAATCTACATATTTAAGTACTGCACTTTAGTGTCAAAGCCTGACTCATTTTATCAATGCATATGCAAAGACTGGCTTCTAATGCTACTAAAACTTGACAACATGGCAGGTTTTCAAACAGTTATCTGTCAGCAAATACATGATGTTACCAAATGCTTCTCTCACAGTGGTTCCCAAATGCACACAGACTCACAGTGTGATTCTATAGAAGCAACACTATCCGTAGGAGTTTACCAAAACTCATTCACTACTATGGAAGAGGTAAAGGGACTGCACACAATCTACATATTTCAGGACTCCACTTTAGTGTCAATGCCTGACTCAGTTAATCAAAGCATAAGCCATAACTGGCTTCTGATGCTACTAAAGCTTGACAACATGACAGGTTTTAAAACAGTTATCTGTCAGCAAATACACAATGTTACCAAATCCTTGTCTCACAATCCTTATCCAAATGCACACAGACTCACAGTGTGATTTTAGGCAAGCAACACTATCATAGGAGTTTACCAAGACAAATTCAGTAGTGTAGAAGGCATAAGAGTACTGTACACAATCTACATATTTAAGTACTGCACTTTAGTGTCAAAGCCTGACTCATTTTATCAATCCATAAGCAAACACTGGCTTCTAATCCTACTAAAACTTGACAACATGACAGGTTTTAAAACAGTTATCTGTCAGCAAATACATGATGTTACCAAATGCTTCTCTCACAGTGGTTCCCAAATGTACAGAGACTCATAGTGTGATTCTAGACAAGCAACACTATTACTAAGAGTTTACCAAAACTCATTCACTACTGTGCAAGGGGTAAGGGGACTACACACAATCTACATATTTAAGTACTACACTTTAGTGTCAAAGCCTAACTCATTTTATCAAAGCATAAGCAAAGACTAGCTTCTAATGCTACTAAAACTTGACAACATGGCAGGTTTTAAAACATTTATCTGTTCGTAAATACATGATGTTCTAAAATGCTTCTCTCACAGTGGTTTCCAAATGCACACAGACTCACAGTGTAATTCTATACAAGCAACACTATCCCTAGGAGTTTACCAAAACTCATTCACTACTATGGAAGAGGTAAGGAGACTGCACACAATCTACATATTTCAGGACTCCACTTTAATGTCAATGCCTGACTCATTTAATCAAAGCATAAGCCATAACTGGCTTCTAATGCTACTAAAACTTGACAACATGACAGGTTTTAAAATACTTATCTGTCAGCAAATACATAATGTTACCAAATGCTTCTTTCACAGTGGTTCCCAAATGCACACAGACTCACAGTGTGATTCTAGACAAGCAACACTATCCCTAGGAGTTTACCAAACCTCATTCACTACTGTGCAAGGGGTAAGGGGACTGCACACAATCTACATATGTAAGTACTGCACTTTAGTGTCAAAGCCTGACTCATTTTATCAATACATATCCAAAGACTGGCTTCTAATGCTACTAAAACTTGACAACATGACAGGTTTTAAAACACTTATCTGTCAGCAAATACATAATGTTAGCAAATGTTTCTCTCACAATCCTTACCCAAATGCACACAGACTCATAGTGTGATTTTAGACAAGCAACACTATCCTAGGAGTTTACCAAAACTCATTCACTAGTCTAGAAGAGGTAGGGATACTGCACACAATCTACATATTTAAGTACTGCACTTTAGTGTCAAAGCCTGACTCATTTTATCAATGCATATGCAAAGACTGGCTTCTAATGCTACTAAAACTTGACAACATGGCAGACTTTAAAACAGTTATCTGTCAGCAAATACATGATGTTACCAAATGCTTCTCTCACAGTGGTCCCCAAATGCACACAGACTCACAGTGTGATTCTATAGAAGCAACACTATCCGTAGGAGTTTACCAAAACTCATTCACTACTATGGAAGAGGTAAAGGGACTGCACACAATCTACATATTTCAGGACTCCACTTTAGTGTCAATGCCTGACTCATTTAATCAAATCATAAGCCATAACTGGCTTCTAATGCTACTAAAGCTTGACAACATGACAGGTTTTAAAACACTTATCTGTCAGCAAATACATAATGTTACCAAATGCTTCTCTCACAGTGGTTCCCAAATGCACACAGACTCACAGTGAGATTCTTGACAAGCAACACTATCCCTAGGAGTTTACCAAACCTCATTCACTACTGTGCAAGGGGTAAGGGGACTGCACACAATCTAAATATGTAAGTACTGCACTTTAGTGTCAAAGCCGGACTCATTTTGCAAATTCATAAACAATGACTGGTTTCTAATTGTACCAAAATATAAAAACAGCACAGTTATCTGTCTGCAAACACATGAAAAACACAAATTCTTATCACAGAATGGTTTCAACATGCACACACACTGTCAATAAGATTGTAGACAAAATAAAGTACTCCCTACACTTTAGCAGGAGAAATACATTAGTCTGATTAAAATCAAAATAGTCTACATACATCCACTCACAATTAAATAACTCACCTTTCAAGTTGTTTTGTAGATTAAGAAGTATATCAGTCACACACCAGATATCAGTCACACACCAGATTTTCTTATACAGAATCTCTGCACTGTGCACCTCTCAGCAAAACCAAAGAATGGCAAAGTTTCCCTCTTATTTTCCATACATATTCATGTAAACATCAAATCACATTCCTTCCCACATAAATTCAAAAGCAACCACACATTTCTATTGGTTAAACATTTCAACCCTTTGCAAATGACATAAATTTGAACCCTACCCCCATTCTGCCTTCTGCCTGTTACCATAGCAACAGGTCATGAAACTCTGAACTGAGCACACAGGTCACAAGTTCAGCACACAATGTTGCTAATCAATTCAATTTCAAATCTTTAATTCGATATTTTCATCGTTAAAGACAGAAAACAATATGCAACATACAGATAAAAGGAAACAAACAATAACAATAAATGTCCAGGTTCATATCATGGGCTGCAGAAAGTGCACATACAGTGACAGTAATAAAATAAATATTATATTAAGTATCAATTTGACAGTAAAATATAAAAATTTCATATTTTAAAAACATTAATAAAAGACAACCTTATTGTCAGATGAGAGATAATTTGCGTGCACGTATAATCCAGAACCAGTGGAGAAACTTTGCTACAGCAATAGTCACAGGTTCTGATATATCAGTTTTAAGGCACCGCAGGGCCTCAACACCCGTCTTTAGACCTAATGATAAACATATAGGTTTCAACCAAACCCTCCTAGGATTTCTATATTCAGGGCATATAAATAAGACATGCGCAATACTTTCCCTTTGGGCAGGGCAAAAGGGGCAATCTGATTTATGTCCTAATCGCCATTTGGCTACAAAACAATTGATAGGAAGAGTTCCCACCCTAAATTGGTGATACCGCTTCCTATCTTCTGGAACTGTAATGCAGTCCCAGTAGTTTTCAAAAATAGGACTGTCCTTTTGTTCAAGAAAATCCATGGTTAGAGACAAACTAACACTTGAACCAAATCTTTTTCCTGTCACTATTCGCCAGTAATAGTCTTTTAGAATCTTCTTTGGGGGAAAAATATGTAGTGTAGGTTCGTCCCAAAGGTTAGACAGCCCCATAGCACGATAAAGTAGTCTGACTTCACTCATCCAGGCAATTTTATGTGCCTTGTCAGCCCCTCTAACATCCAATAATGCATGGCCGTACTCTGAGAGTTCTGGAGTTACCCAGAGCCGCCTCCAGTAGGCTACTGGACGATAGTGTGCAATGTCCTCTAAAAATAAACCCCCCAAATCATAATAAAGTGGAATAAGGGGGGGTGGATGCTGGAAGGCCAGTAATATTATGCAAAAACTTACTTTGGGCCCTTGTTAAATGGGTGAGATTGATATGTCCCCATAGTTCTGCCCCATAGAGAATTGCCGAGCTAATCTTGGCATCATATATTTTAAGAGCAGGTAAAATGGGTTTGGTTTGCGACAGGTGGAGCTCTTTAGTAAGTGCGCCCGTTAATTGGGCGTGTTTAGTTAGTACTTGATCTATATGCGGTGTCCAATTCACCTTTGACGCAAGAGTGATGCCAAGGTACGAGAAGACCTCAGTCTGGTCCAATTTGGCCCCACTCATAAATACAGTCCCTCTAGCGTGTTTGGATTTATGCAGGACCATGAATTTAGTTTTTGATACATTAACAATGAGCCCATGGTCCTTGCAAAAGACCTCAAACACGTCAATGGCTTTTTGTAGGCCTTGTTGGGTTTTAGATAAGAGTAGGGTATCGTCCGCAAACATCAACAGGGGGATCAACTTGCCATCCAACTTGGGGGCATCAGTGGGAGTGTTCTTAAAATAGTTGATCACCCTGTTGATGTAAAGGGAAAATAAAGTTGGTGCCAAGACGCACCCTTGGCGAACACCCCTGGCAATTGGAAATGTATCTGTGGTATTGCCCACCTGGTTCCATCTTACTTGAGCAAAATTATCCTCATGTAGTTTCATTAAAAAATTTAAAATATCTAGAGGCATGCCTTGGTCAGTGAAAACTGACCACATTTTGCCACGGGGAACTAAATCAAAAGCTGATTTAAGATCAACGAAGGCTGCAAAAAGTAAACCCTCGCCCAATAAGACCACCCGCCAGTAAATTAACAGAAACCTAAGTACCTGGTCCACGGTACTTATGTGACTGCGGAAACCTGCCTGTAGGGGGTAAGAACTTCCTCCTCATCGATCCATCCTTGGATCCTTTTTAAGACAAGTCTGGCTATCACCTTTTGTATACAGTCAATCAAACTTATGGGTCTGTAATTGCCTGGGTCGGAGCGTTCACCCTTCTTAAAGATCGGGATGATCTGGGCTCCCTGACAAGTTAAGGGTATGGGTGAACCTTTTGCTATACAATTCGCTAAGCACAGGATATATGAAGCCCATAGTTCCCTGTCATGCATGAACAGGTCAGCTGGTACCGAATCTAGGCCAGGCGCTCTGCCTCTGGGGAGAGATTTCAGTACATCATTCACCTCGGTTATAGTAAAAACAAGGGAAGCTGCTCCCATGTTTGAGTGGACAACGGATGGACAACAGTCCACCAGGACTTCGTTTGATGCAAACTGGGATGCATAATGTGAGACCCACAAATTAGGTGGCACATGATTTGAGGGTGCTTCTCTCTTTGATCCCTTCCCCCATTTGATCAGATCCCAGAATGAACACAGTGAGCGCCCTTTACTGGCAGAGTGGAGATCCCTCCAATATTCCTGGTCCCATGCTCGTTTGGCTTCATATTGTGCTTTTTTATAAAATGCACGAGCATTCCTAATGGAGACAATGTCTTTGGTTCTAACAGCTTCTGACAGGGATCGATAAGCAATCCTGCAGGATTTCCCATACCATTGATTCTCCTTTCTTACTGGTCTGTTGGGTTTCACATGGGTCTGCTTAGTGAAAAAAACGCTAAGTTGAATTGAGTATGGATAATAGTAATATTATCCAAAGCTTCCTCCTGGGCAATACAATTTTGTAGTGCATTATTAGCCTCAATAGTTAGTTTTTTAATCGTTAAAATCTGCTTGTCATTCCCCAGACAATTGGCCCACTTGACGCGCCTTAAGTCATTGGATGGAACAACTTCAACCTTTATAGGAGGATGCTCTTGGGATTTAATTTTGAATAATTGGAAAGAGAGTAGTAAGGGGTCGTGATCACTCTCTACTATTACCACCACTTCCATATCCTTAATTCTAGGCCAATGTTCTTTGTTCGTAAGTATATAATCAATACGACTTTTACAGAGGCCATTATTAAACGTATGGGCCCCATGTTTATCAGAGACTGATCTACCATTTGTTGCACGGAGCCCATGGCCAATACAAAGAAGCTTAAGTTGTAATGGGGCCTCCGTCCACTTCCTAATAGGTGATAATGTCAAGTGGGGGATATTCCAGACACTGACCTCCTCAGACGTGAGGTCAATGTCATTAATGTCCAGGGGTTCGAAGCAGCAGTTAAAATCACCTGCCACTATAACATGGCCCTTTCCGCAATACAAATCCAGGAGCTGATCCAACTCCTCCACCGTTTTTGATGATTTACCCCCTGGTAGCCCCCTGGCATAAACATTAAAAACATAAAGATCTTTTTGTCCAAAACACTGAACATGAATAAGCAAGATGTTGTTGCTTTTAGAGTCCAGTTGGGTCAAATTGTATCCGCTATCTTGTTTGATCCATGTTAGGAGACCCCCCTTAGCCCTTCCATGGGAGCTGGGAGCTGCGGGGACATGAAAACTAAGATAGCCAGATCTGTAGTCCACACTAGTCGTCCAAGTTTCCTGCAATAGTATAAAATCCCTATTGTTAAGAAAATTGGACCAATCAACAGAGTCAACCTTATTCCTAAGTCCTGCGACATTCCAAGAAATAAGGGAGGACAGGCCCTTGGGCTCATCACAGCCTAGAGTAGAGCTTATTGTAACTTCCCGCAAAACTTCAGTGACCAGATCCCCGTGATGATCTAAACAGGAATCGTCATATAAAGCGGCTTGAGGTGTGACATTCACACCGAGGGGTGCAGCAATGGGTATTCCAGATAAATCTGTCGCTGGACTATGATCAAGTCAATCGTTACAATCTAGAGTGCTCAATGCTTCAAATCTATTACTAGTAGGAATAGGTCTGACATATTGATCTTCAGAAATGGCTTGCACTCTCCCTACTACTGGAGCCATAAAACTAGGTGGATAAAAGAACCCTAAGGGGAGAATACTAATACGATCCTCATGGATGAGCAAGGAGCCAGCCTGTCTCAAAATGTGCTCAATTAGTTGAGGGGATGCAAAATTGACAACTACACAGTCTCCTTCAAGAGTTTTTTTAGTATCTCCTATCCAATCCACCCTACGGGCCATCTTAAAGTTGGAATACAGAGCATTGCCCAGCACTGTTCTGGTGTTTAAATAATACAACACTTTGTTTTTTAGTGAAGACCAGTGTTCCTCCCTCCCGTCTAATGTTTTGGGAACGTTGGCGAGAATTATAGAATAGGGGCACGCCTGGGGGGGGGAGATGAATTTTGGGATGCCTCGTGGAGAAATAATGTTTATCTCTTCTATGGGACCTAGAAGTCTCACTAACAGGGATAGAGTCTCCTCGGTGAGTAGGGTTAGTGGAAGCAGGAATTATCTGTGCTACAGCCTGTGCTCGAGATGAATAAGCACCAGTACCCATGGTATTAACTGAGGGCACTTGCAATGGGACGCTCTCGGGACATGTTATATGTTGCTTATTTACAATAGGAAGGCCCTGTTGGGTTAGTGTTTGTTTCTCCAGATCAGATAGTCTAGAATCAATTGACTCCAGTTTTACCAATATCGGGGTAATTAGAGCCTTAATGCGTTCCTCCAAAATTTTCGCAAATCTAGACATAAAATCACCCTCATTGTTTTTATTAAAGCAGGGGATAGTCTGAGAGCTATCTGATGGAGTGACGGTAGGGTTATCCTGAGTTGATTTGCTACCATTTAGTGAGTCTTGAGCGGTGTTTATGGGACACTTCCTAGCATACTTAGTTTTGTGTTTGGTAGTGTTACCACCACTACCAGCCTTCCGCTTCCTCTGGGGCTGTTTGGATTTAATCGCTTGGTCCCTGCACGCCTGTCTATTACATGTGTTTGGGGGAGAGGGGGATTGACTGGTTATGAGGGGCCCTGGAGTTTGAATAGTGATAATATCCCCCCTAAGCGAGCCATCCTCTAGCGAAGCGACTGCACCGTAAGGCAGATCAGTCACGACATTAGGACTGCTCATAGATGGAATTGAGGGGGCAATATTTGATGTTGTTAAGATGTTACACAATGGATCAAGAGACAGTCTCCTCTCAACTAGTTCAATCTCCTTAGCAACTACAGTTTCTGCACGTTTGAGAAATGCATCTAAGGTGCCAGACCTCCCTTTCACATTTCTGCAAGCTTTAGCCATTGGTGCAAGTATAATGCCACAAATCAAACAGTCACAAGATCCAAATGCGTAGGTCACAAAAGAGAGGAAATTATTTAACACTAAGCAACAGGGATGTGAGCATGTCTGACTTGCATGAAAACGAACTTATCTGGCCAAGCAAATAGAAGGTGGGAATAATCACAAACAATACGCAAATGTACTTGTCAGAGGGGGGGCCCAGCCCGGCCTGCTTCGGCCTCGGACGGCCTCAGACGGTCCCGCCCTTGACCCGGGCTTAACCCGCGCGCGGACCCGCGTCGCGGGGACTGCAGCGATGTTTTATGCACCTCCTGGCGCGGAAATCGGCGTCAGCGGGTCTCCAGCGGCTGGGGCTGCTGGGGTGTGTAGTCCCCGTCTCCACTCCGCGGCCGCGATAGCTGGTGATGCGGCGGCGGGAGACGGGAACAAACTTGGCGCTGGAAGGGCGAAGGAAGGGTCCACAAGCCAAAAACCGCGAGAAATAGCACTGGCAGGTGAGTAGAGGCTCTCGCTCTGCCGGGACTGCAGCAATGTTTTATGCGCCTCCTGGCGCGGAAATCGGCGTCAGCGGGTCTCCAGCCGCTGGGGCTGCTGGGGTGTGTAGTCCCCGTCTCCACTCCGCGGCCGCAATAGCTGGTGACGCGGCGGCGGGAGACGGGAACAAACTTGGCGCTGGAAGGGCGAAGGAAGGGTCCACAAGCCACAAACCGGGAGAAATAGCACTGGCAGGTGAGTAGAGGCTCCTGTTGCTAATCAAAACAGCAAGTGTGCTTGACTTTTCAAAAACAGAAACATGCACACTACCTTTCAGTGTAGAAGGTTGTCAAACAACCAATGATTTCTTGTCTTTTTTCAAAACTGCATCTTAGCCACCATTTTACAAAAATCTTACTTTTCAAACTGCCATTTCATTTACAGAGACCATCTGAGTGCATCCAGACCTCCCTTCAAGATGCTTAGAGTGTGGATTGTGGGACACAGCTATATTTTCTGGAGCCAAAGGTATGCAGAAAACAAAGGCATTCACAAAGACCTAGGTTTGCCAAATGTAGACATTAAATGGATTGGACAGAGAGGGTTAAAGTGGCACCAATTGATGCCATTGGTAAAAACCTTTATGCATATCCAACACCCTGACCTCATAATAGTGCACTGTGGTGGCAATGACCTAGGCACTTTGACTGGAGTAGGTCTGGAAATGCTTATGAAGGACACCTTTGCAGAATTGTTTTCACTTTTTCACAAAACTGCCTTTGTGTATTCTAACATATGCCAAAGGCAGAAGTGAAACTGGTCAAATCATTTTTGTCCACAGATTGAGAAAGCTAGGAAACATGTGAATAAATCTGTTTCTGCTTTTCTCCGAGACTATAGAATGGGGTCCATTTACAATAACAATCTGCGCTTTCATATGTAAGAGATGTATAGGAGAGATGGAGTACACTTTACTGATGAAGGAAACAGAGTCTTCCTCAACAACTTTAGACTCTGTATAGGTACTTACTTATAAGTACCAAAAACTCTCAATGAACACAACGGCTCTTTTTAGAGCCACTCATGAACAAAACACTTAAGCTAGATGTTTATCTCACCAAAATTTCAGGTTTTTTTCCTTGGATCCGCGCACCCAACGCGATAGGAACTGCGCACCCAACGCGAGAGGAACCGTGCACCCAACGCGTTAGGATGCGCGACTCCTAATTTTACCGTAAAAAAAACAGCCCCTATCAATAATTTTTATTATCCCCGGGGACCCCATCCCCCGGGGCTTATAAAAAAACATTGGAGACGGTGGGGGGAGCCCCAACGCCCCAACGGTCCCAGCCGGCTCCCCGCGTCCTTCAGGAGCCGGCATTGCTTTTCCACATGGGGAGCTGCTGACATGCAGCTCCCCGTGTTGAAAAGCAATATCGTTTGGATTTTGAAAGAGAGAGCAGGGCCTGCTCTCTCTTTCAAAATCCTATCGAAGTTTGCTATGGGAGGGCGGGAGACTCCCGCCCTCTCATAGCAAACAACAGTGTCCTGGGGGTGGGCACCCCAGGACATTGTAGGAGCCGGCCCTGGGGGGTGGCGGTCCCCAGGGCCCTCGAGGGCTCCAGGAGGGGGGCCACGCAGCCCCCCTCCCCCTCTTAATGTATAACCATTTTGCCCCTGGGATTTGGCCCACCCGGGGGTTAATTATTAACGAAGCGCGGAAGCCCGCGCTTCGGTTTTTTTTTTTTTTCGTCCGGATCCGCGCACCCTGTGCGCATCTCGCCAATTTTTTTTTTTTTAAAGGGGGCCCCCGGGGGACCTTCTGGGACCCCCTGAGCAACACTAGAGGGTCAGAGTATTTCTACCCTGCCCCCTTTATATGTTTTAAACACTTATTCCCCTTACTTCTTCAGCCTCGCTTCTACCGAGGCACAAAATGGCTGTCAACAGTTCCTGGTTTCGAATGTAGACAGACACTCGACAGCCAATTAGCATTCAGTGCGTGATCGGGAGGGTGCGTGCTCGGTTCGGGGAGGGTGCACAGAGGGTGCGGGGAGGGTGTGCGGATCCTCCGAGGCCAGAGATATATATGCACTTTTAACTCTAATTTTCTCAGGAACTACTGAACGGATTTACACCATTTAAGCAAAAGGCACGAGCTTGAACTGAGGACTACCTCTGTGCCAAATTTGGTGTAATTCCGTTCAGCAGTTCGGGCTGTAGCTGCGTCAACAGGTCCTACGGGAAAATGCATGGGGAAAACGCGTTTTAGGACCCCCCTTTTTTCTCGGCCCCCGCTTGACGAATCACCGTGAAATTTTCAGGATAGGAGCGGACCGGAGCTGGCCAAAAGTTTGGAGAATTTCGCGAAGATTCGTCAATCAGCGTCAACGTTATTCCAAATAGAATGTTGCGGAAAATAGGTCCTAACCATAACTACCTACTGGCGACCGCCAGTAGGTAATATATATGTATGTATATATATATGGGCTGTTACTGCTTACTATTCGGATCCAAGCATGTAAATCTATGAAAGATTCACTTGTGATGGAAATACAAGTTACCTGTACACTGTGGTTCTCCAGTATTGATAGCTTTCATAGATTCACATATGACCCTCCCACCTCCCATTTTCAGATGCTCACCACATTGATTAACTTATATTTTCATGATAATATCCTATACACTTGTGCTCTGAAATCTGAGGTGTGGTAGCTCTGGAGGGGAGAGATGATTCAGAAGGTAATCTCTGATGGGTTGAAGTTTGCTTCTATCTAAAACAATGTGAATTGATATACAAAATCACTGGTTTAAGCTTTACTGTGTAATGCTTTGCTTTGCACTATATATCACAATTACCGTGGGAATCCCACCGTGATGACGGGGAAGATTCCAGCATGTGAATATATGAAAGATATCAATACTGCCGAACCACAGTGTACAGGTAAGTAACTTATTTTTTCTCTTAATGAACAGTTTATAGATTATGAACAGCACACTAGCTTGTTTAACATATGAAGTGTGAATTATTTATTTTTTCATTATTGTCCTGGTTTTTTTATAGTGATTATTGATTTTTATCTGTTCATCAAAGCTGCATTTCTGTGCATTGTTTTTGTTTCATATGAATCCAAAAAACTACAAGTAGATGGATGATAACACTTAAGAAGTTCAAAAAGTGATTGGAGAGGTTAGTGGTAGGATGAGAGTCACAGTTTCAAAGTAAATCCTGATAATTGAGAATGGGGCCTGGCTGAGCTCAGACACACTTAACGTGGTGTTAATTGATTATCCTCTCTGTGAGAAGTTGGCCTGATGTATGATGTCACTAATTCTAGTGTACACCTTATATCAGTCCAAATACCCTTATGGTGATTGGTTGTAAAGTCAACCTTATAGACCAGCTATCCTAGTGGTAGCATGGACAAGAGCAGTCTTAGGCTAAACTCTGAATGGCATGTGAAGCCAGCTGTGATACCATATATAATCCCTTGAATACCAAATGAAAGGACACCACAACAGATATATATATAAAATAAAGTGTATTTATTCTAGTGTGGAAATGTGGATTTTCCTGATCAGTTATGTCCCCTATCTTGGACCCCAACGGTTCTATATGCATGTCACAAGTACATGTATGTTCCCTCCAGTTCCAGTTTCTAAGACGCAAACATATGTGTGTCTACCGTCAACATGTTCTCTGTCAGATCTGCCATCAATGGGCTGGATATTCGATTCCTAAGTATAAAAGGCCACCGACTTTATATGGCTAAGTTACTTCATCTTTACAGTTCAGGCGAGTAGGCCCGATTCTGTCCTCAAAGCCTTTCCCTGCTCTCTGTCTCTGACAGCTTCAGCTTGAGCTCGCATCTGTATCCATGAACTTTGTCCTACTCCCTGTGCAGCTAACGGTGCCTGCCTCGGCTAGTTTTCGCCTGTCTACCAAGAAGTTGTATTTCACCTTCGAATTATCTATTTTGCTCTTCAGCCGATGCATTCCTGTCCAGTGATTTAGGTAAACATTTCCTTTAGCTCACAAGCAAAGGACTCAGCCTTTCCGTCCTCCTGCAAGTGATTCATAGCCCTGTTGCCATGGAAAGTTTTCTGCCCCTCGCATCTCATATAGACACTTAGACGCTTGTACACGCACACAGTCAGTATAGAATAGATTCTGTCCGAGAGTCTCTTCCTTGTGGATAACATAGTTCTTTAAACATAGGATGTTAGATATGATTTGGGATTAGGATGACTTGACCCCAGACTTCTCGTCTCCACATGTAGAGCTAAATGTCAAGTCCCCTTCACCCCCTAGTTGCACGTCAATTACACGTCATGCTGCCGCGCGCGCATCTATGCCAAGTATTATCTTATAGATCCACCTATGTCTGATAATTCTAACCAATCATGTTTCTTTTATTCCTTATTTACGCCTAGTTTCGATTATGTCACTGTCACGTCATTTTTCTTATCAAATGTTACGCCTTCTACATTCGTTTCATTGTAATGTACTTATTATAAAAATACATGTCTGTTAATAAATTATTGTACTTCACTTCCTGAACCTTCGTGGTGACGGAACCTGAGGGCCGCGACTCGAGTCGGCCATTTTGAATGGAATAAAGCCCATTAGAAACCTCTTATACCACGGATTCTGCCTCTCGTTATTTTGAGCTATTTTACTTTAATTTAAGATTCCGCATGAAATTCAGTCCGGTAATATTTATTTTATTTACCACATAATGGCGCCCGAACAGGGACACTTTCTCATCTCACGCGCCGGCGGTGCGTTGCAGGCCCGGTCTCCTGCCACAGCTGGACGGACCATAAACGCGTACCAGCAGGATTTCCTGTAAGCTCCCTCCGGTCAAGCGGGGGCGACTGAGGCTGCGATCAACCCAGACGAGGCGGTGAGAAGTGCGAAGTATCCCGACCAGAGCCTAGCTGAGAGAGCAAGATCCGAGGTATACAGAGGCCCACCAGGTTTTCCGAAATTCCGACGTCCAGAGGGTCCGATGTCCGCAGTTATCGAGTCCTGTCCATTCTCTGAGGCCTTCCGTTTCAAGGAGCTACTCGGTGAGTACCATCGCCGGGGAGGCGTGTTGACGCGCACATAGGTTGTGCCGGTCAAGACGGATTTGGGTACACAAATCCGGTCTGCACTGTTTAGCAGTGTATATGTACTGTTTAGCAGTATATCAAGTATTCCGAAGTATTCAGTTATTGTCAAGAATTCAGCGTGGTGATTAGTTAGGCAGACTGTCATCATTGTCGATCATTGTTATAATGTTTAATGTTTAATGTTTAAAGTATTCAGAAAATGTCTTGCATATTGTGGTATGAATGACTGTTCATTGTTCACTGTTCATTATTGTGTTTCTCGTATTAAGCAAGTTCAAGAGTAAGTATCAGGTCAGTTGTCAATATGCCGCTCTTCTCGAAGTTAAGACAGATTACTACCAGAAAAGGGGTGCTTGAAGAAGCAGTTCCTATTCCTCCTAGAGACACTCCAGGACATTTCATGTACCATAAACATGGCTTAGATGCCATATTGTTTCTTGATCTATGGGCAGATTATACCAAAGGATTACCGGAAAGTCAAAGGTGGCCCATAGCGGGAACCTGGGATGCAGAGTGCATCATGAAAGTGGAGGAAGAGTTATGGAAAAGAAAGGTCAGACAGTCACAGAAAGACGCTGTTGAGTTATGGCGTAAAGAATCTCATAGACGAACAGAAAAAGCACGTAGACAAGAAGAGAGGAGTAAAGAAAGTTCAAATAAAGTTCAAGAAAATCTATTAATTGAGGAAGGTATCCGAGTGAAATCAGAACAAGTGAATAGACAAAGAAATGCTCTTATGAATGGTATGTATCCCCTTCTAGCCGAAGGACTACCTAAGGCTGTTACGGAGGTGCCAAAAGACTTGCCACCCCCATTATTTCCAATTAAGGTACATCCAAAGGGGCATCCCAGAACCGCAGAAGATGTTTTTCTTTCCTCATATCTAGACGATGCAGCCCCCGAGTATGCTAACGCCACACCACATAGAACGTCTGGCGGAGGGGTTCAACGTCAGGATCAGGTATCTGTCCCCGTGCAACAGCAAGTCCCGACGCAAGCTTCGGCAAGCACATCTGTTTCCGCATCTGTCTCCGCAGTCGACTCTACAGGGGTATCGACGCCCATAGTTGCTGTATCACGTTCGACGAACCCTTTCACACCCGACGCCCCAGATGGGGCCACGGGAGGTGCTAGCAGTATTTTTACACCACCTAGAATAAATAAACTTGTTTTTCAAGAGTCAGCACATTCACGTACACCTAAGTTCGTAAATGAACGTACGCTTAAGGAACTTCTTGTAAATTGTAGATATGACCCGGTGGTTGGTAAAGAGGACGAAATGGTCCTGGCATCATTACGTATCAGACGAGCCGCAGAGTATTTAGCAAGGTTACCAGGGATGGCTACGCATCTAGATAACATATATCATTTTGTTCAAACAGGACGAGATCCAGGATGTATTAACAGAGCTATGGAATTCCAGAAGGTAGAGATACAAGGGGAACTGTTACGTTTCCTCATAAACTGTGTGATCAGAAATCAAGATCGTCCGGGGGTAGACCGGAATGCAATGCTTATTCTTACAAGATGGAGTCAGAATATATCAGAAGGGAGACACGATAAGCAAAATTGTATAATAGCCATGTGCCGAAAAATACGTAAAGAAATAGAGCGTATTCATGAAGAGAGATTGGGAACAGACGAGTTTGAGCAAGATGAAGTGTCCGAATCAGGGGACTCTGCAAGACAGTCAGAGACCATAGCCTATGTAGGCAGAGGAAGATCTTGTGAAAATACTAGATGTTTTTCTGATCCAATACACTCTGTATGTCCAAATAATAGCAGAACGTATCCGACGCCTGTAATAAATCTGAAATCTCCTGAACATTCGTTTCAAGCCGCAGATAAAATACTACGAGAACGAAGGGGTTATCACCTCCTCGATTCCATGGATGAGCAAGAATTAGCCAGATCAGCCGTTCACTGGATTGTTAGTCCTGAAAAATACGGTGATGAGACCGTAGCACACACGTTTCTCAACCTCAGTACAGATGAACAACGTTTAGCTGGAATCTATATGATTCAGCAACTCCTCATATTATATAAGAGCCAACATGCTGACCCTGGTCCTTTACCTGATATATTAACGGAACTACTTACGTACAGATGGAGAGGTTCTAGTAACAAGCTAATTAAAGAGATATTAGTGACACGTAAGCAGTACGTCCTTTTTGTAAATCCAGATTCTCTCTCCCTGCCCCCCAGAGAAAGAGCACCGTACTACATGGATAGACAAAATCCTTTACGGGAAGTGCACCCAATAAAAGGCGAAGACAATGAGTTTCACCGTGTATTTGTTTACACACCCATATCAAAAATGGAATTATTAGAAATGAAGAAAGTAGTACCTAGTCATGACAAAGACCCAGCGGGTTTCCACCGAGAAATTAAAGACATGTTACTGATGGGAGAGTACACCTTTCCTGATATTATGACGATTTTAAAAGTGCTTTTGCCTGCTGGCATATATGAAAAACTGAAAGAAAAAGAGTGGGAAGTGGGAGACCAAAAGATAGACTGGACAGCATTAGCAGAGGAAGAAAGGGGCCGAGCCGCAGGTTCAGGGCTCGGAGATAAAGTTAAACTATTACCAGGTTTACTAGTACAGGTACTGCCACGTTTATTAACTACAAAAAAGGAAGATTGGGGTGCAATCACAGCCTGTAAACAAAAGCAAGATGAAGACACAAGCGATTATTATGCTCGATTTGAAAAATGTTTTGGTATAAATAGTGGTATAAAAGCAAGTAGTGACTCATATCCACATTTATTTGTGACAAAATTAGTGGAAAATGCATTGCCTCCAGTGAAGAATAGAATATTGAAATTCGAGAGTACCTGGCAAAGTAACACTCCGTCGCAAATGCTACAAATGTTACAGTATCATCACAATAGAATTAGGGATGAACAAGAACACGAGCATAGACGCATGAAGGATACAAAAATGAAAATGCTAGTTTCTCAGACAGTACCAGCAGATGGTCACAAAAAGGGTGTGACACATTCTGGTGATTCTGCAGTTCCTGTAAAAGGAACCTGCAATTACTGTAAACAACTAGGCCATTATGTACATGATTGTCAAGTCCTGAAACGAAATATAGCTATAGGTATTGCAAAAGAGAGACCACGATTAGTTAGACAAGATCAGAATGAACAAGGAGCTATGCAGCATGGACAGTCCGTGCCAGTTCAGCAACAGTCTATGCCAGCCTCACAGCAACCCATACAGTTTGTGCCAGCTGCACCACCGTTGCCTGCTACTGCCACACAAACCACAACACAACAAATGTATCAGACTGCACAGTATGAATACCCTGAGTATCAGCGTTACACATGAACCAGCCTAGAGAGGGAAGTTGACTTACCGCTTATCGAGATTCCGGTAGATCAAGAAGGACCTTATGTACATAGTGAATTATTAGGTCAAGATAGAAAATTCTTACTCGATACAGGGGCAAGTCGAACAACCATAAAACGTAGTGAAGTTCCAGGGGCACCCCTCTCAGGCTCTCAAAATGTTTCCCTTGGTTTTTCAGGAAAACCTATTGTTAATGAAGTATCACAGCCTCTACCACTTACGATAGGACCTTTGACACGAATTACAGATTTATTGCTTACTAAATCATGCCCAGAAAATTTGTTAGGAATTAAAACTCTGAAAGCACTAGGAGCCATAATATGTTGTTCTCCGGAAGGAGTAAGGTTGTTTTTGCGTGATTTTAAAGGTCACTATGTGTCTAGAGACATGGATCCCCGACTACAGATTTTACCAGCACATCTATGGGCACAAGGCCCTACGGATGTTGGCTGCATGAACATTACACCCTATCGAGTTACATTGAAAGCAGGAGTGGTACTACCACGAATGCGACAATACAAGTTACCGCATGATGCTGTAGTGGCTTTGTTGAAAATCATTGATGAACTAATTGCCCAGGGAGTAGTTGTAGAAACAGACTCCAATGTATGTAATTCACCGATAATTCCGATTCTTAAACGAACTGATCCTACTGCTCCGCCAGTATACCGATTGGTTATTGATTTGCGTGAACTAAACAAGTGTATTGTACCACAATTCCCTGTGGTCCCTGATATATCATCATTGTTGACAGCAATTGATTCCGAAGCAACATTCTTTACTGTAATTGATCTCAAGAATGCCTTTTTCAGCGTCCCAATAGATCCGGAAAGCCAATACTTGTTCGGATTCAGTTTAAATGGGCGCAGCTTTAAATTCTCACGCGCTCCCCAAGGATTTACAGAAAGCCCCAGCATCTACAGCCAAGCACTGAAACGAGAACTTGACAGTATACACATGCCAGTCAATACTGCACTGCTTCAATATGTCGATGATCTGCTGATCACCGCGAGAAGCGAGCCAGAATGTGAAAAAGCTTCTCTGACAGTTTTACATTTCCTAGCCGACAAGGGGCACAAGGTGTCCCCTTCTAAGCTGCAATTCTGTGTTCAGCGAGTTATTTATCTTGGTCACTCGCTGTCCAAGGAGGGAAGGCAGCTTACACCAGATCGTATCCAGTTAATTGCTAACATGTCAATACCCCAGACACAGAAGGAGGTGCGGGCTTTCATAGGCCTCACTTCATATTGTAGGCAGTGGATCCCTCAGTACGCATTTCTAGCAAAACCACTCATTCAGTTAACCACACAGGAGGCAGCCACATCGACTGTTCTCCCTTGGACTCAGGAACATACACAAGCTTTTGAAAGCCTAAAGGAAGCTTTATGTCAAGCACCTGTTTTAGCAACACCATGTTATAGCAAACCTTTTACACTCTTTGTTACAGAACGCGAAGGTACTGCCTTGTCAGTACTCACTCAGGATCAAGCAGGATCACGCAAGCCATGTGCTTATTTTTCCAGTACATTAGATCCCGTAGCTCAGGCTTTGCCTGCATGCCTGAAATCAGTGGCAGCGACAGCTTTAGCAATCAGACAAAGCGATGCCATAGTATTAGGACACCCATTGACAGTTCAAGTACCACATGCAGTAGAGGTTCTTGTGAACCGAACACAAACGCAACACTTGACCATAGCAAGACTTACCGGTTATGAACTGACATTGTTTCAACCACACATAGAGATCCGACGGTGTAATACATTGAATCCTGCTACACTATTACCTGTAATTGGAACAGACCCACTAGCTCATGATTGTGTTGAAATCATTGAAATAAAGACGAAACCTAGACAAGACTTGACAGACGTTCCATTGTTAGATCCAGACCTGACGTTGTATGTAGACGGATCATGCATGAGAGCAAGTACAGGAGATTTAGTGGCCGCGTATGCAGTCACAACAGACACTGAAGTTATTGAGACACATTGTATAGATATTCTGTCAGCCCAAGCAGCAGAACTTATTGCTCTAACGCAAGCCTGTATTCAAGCCACAAATAAGAAAGTTAATGTATACACTGACTCACGTTATGCATTCGGAGTTGTACACGACTTCGGTGTGCTGTGGCGAGAGAGAGGTTATCTAACGTCCCATGGTGCCCATATTCAGCACGGACCCCTCATTCATGCCTTGTTAGACGCAATACATCTACCCACTGCTATATCGATTATGAAATGTAAAGCACACACGAAGGTTACTGATACCATTTCTCAAGGCAATGATTTAGCTGACAGAACAGCTAAACAGACTGCTCAGAATCGCACATTAGACATGACAAAGCCAATAGTTCAGACACCAACACAGTGTATGACAATTAAGGATCCCACACTTGACGTAATTGACATACAGACACATGCCACAGCAGAAGAAATAAAGAAATGGACTGAACTAGGAGGGATCCAGACAGATCAAGGATGGATGACGAAGGAGAAATCTGTATGGTTTCTCCCCGATTCCATGGTTCAAGCCATTATAGCTACAGTTCACAGTCCAGCACATTTAGGAGAGAAGGCTATGCTAGACAGCATTCAGCACATTTGGTTCAACAAACATTTACGAGCAGCAGCTAAACAAAAAGTTCGTACCTGTATGATATGTTGTCAGTTTAATCCAGGAAAGAGTGTTCCCGTAGAGCAGGGTGGATTTCAGCCTCCTGACCACCCTTTTGAAGTCCTCCAGATGGATTATATTCAGATGG
Organism: Triturus cristatus; assembly: GCF_964204655.1. Taxonomy (NCBI): domain Eukaryota; kingdom Metazoa; phylum Chordata; class Amphibia; order Caudata; family Salamandridae; genus Triturus; species Triturus cristatus. The sequence continues at coordinate 694,619,526 of NC_140588.1, forward strand.
AACGTTGTCGAGGATTCAAATATGTCCTCGTAGTTGTCTGCGCTCTCTCCCGTTGGACAGAGGCGTATCCCGTATCAGATTACACTGCCTCGACTACTGCCAAGCAGCTAGTTCGAGAATTCTTCCCACGGTACGGTTTACCACGTGTTGTATATTCAGATAACGGTCAGCCTTTTTCATCCGAATTAATGAAACATGTCTCACTCCTGTTGGGATATCAGTGGAAATTCCACTGTGTCCGACACCCCGAAGCAGCAGGTCTCGTAGAAAGACATAACCAGACACTGAAAATCAGACTGTCCAAAATATGTAGAGAGAAAGGTGTCGACTGGATAGTAGCATTACCAGTTGCACTCTTTTACATGAGAATGGTAGCACACTCTAGAACAGGGCTATCCCCGTATGAGGTGATCTTTGGTAGACCGCCGAATATGTGGGGGACGCCTATACCACGTAAAATAACTGATGTTGACTGTAATATGCTGACAGATTACCTGGCTTCCTTGATGTCTGCACTACAATCTTCTCGTTCACAGGTAGCTGCAGCCTTTCCCGACAACACTGAGGCGAAACCCCATGACGTTGTTCCGGGTAATCTTGTCTTTGTGAGAAATTTCGACAGGAAGAGTCAATTGGAGCCCCGGTGGAAAGCACCCAAGTTGGTCCTGTTGACCACAAGAACAGCCGTGAAGATCGAGGGACGAAAAGGGTGGATTCATTCCAGTCACGTAAAAAAATTTCATGGACTTCCTCCTGACACAGACAGTACTGCCCGTGTGTCTTCCCCCATAGACTCAAAGCTACCTTTGGCTGAGGCCAGTAGCACCGAACTCTATAAACAGAAACTCAGGTCCAGATCTAAACTGTCGGACGATTTGATTGTTTAAGTCCTCTCCAAGGTGAAGCGGTTGAATCTGTCCCGACATGTACCCCTTAGGTCTGAATCATGTAGAGTCCAGAATCATAATGAAACGACATGCTTATTGTAAATTACTGCGTAACCACTGTATTGTGACATTATTAATTTTGTTTTTATTGAGTATTTTAGTAATTATTACGAGTATGATTTTGCATATGTATTATCCTGTTTCTAAACGTGTTTTCAATATAACTGATGAACATTCTTTTAGTGACCTACCGCCACATGAATTATCCTATAGACTTGCGCTGCGCAATAACACATTCATTAGTATGTTACATCATTCCCATCAGACTAGTAATGCGACCAATTGTTGGGTGTGTGGCCGACTCCCTCCCTATCAGAATAACAAAGGAGTTCTGCCTTTCTTTCCACATCCGTTCACACACAATGGCTCCTGTGGAGCATGGTTTAGTTTATTAAATTCCATAGACCCAGACACAGCAGTTTATCAACAACATTGGATATGGGGAAATCTGAATCTAGTTTTATTCAAAGTCTGTCACCCTAATAAGGAGGGTCACCTCAGTAGAACAGGAACTGATCTAGAAAATGAAGTGTATAAATTAGGTAATTTTACACCTAATCTTATGATTTTGAATGTCAAATCCGAAGTTGAACTAATTCTGCCCACTATGTCAGTATTTCCAGTTAAGGGTGAATTATGTGTTAGAAAAGTTGGTTCCAAACACATGGGCCATAGCCAATGCGTTACTACAGTAGAATATAGTGATCAAGGTAAATCTTCATTTAGAGCTTCTCGCCATTCCTACTTCATATGTGGTCAGACTGCATATATGCGTCTGCCTCTAGATTGGGATGGTACCTGTTACATAGCATTCCTTTTGCCACCTGTTTTCCTAGCTCCCCCTGATTATTATCGAAATGTTCATTTAGTACACAATAGAGAGCAAAGAGATCTCCCAGTTGTCGATTATACTGAGACATCATGGGACAAGTATGTAGATTTCAATAAAGGTATCTTTCCCTATATAGGTACTATATCAAATAGTAAGCTGATACGCAGACTTACCAAGACTCTTGAAGCTGTAGTAAACGAGACTATAGCCGCCCTAGGCAATCTGACAGAGGAACAATCAGTGATGAGAATTGTTGTTCTCCAGAATCGTCTTGTCCTTGACGTCATCCTGGCCGATAGGGGCGGAGCTTGCAGGGTCATCGGATCCAGCTGCTGCATATTCATACCAGAAAATTCGCCATCTGTATATAAAGCTATAACACGCCTTCATAAGATTGTAAGCCAGATACACGAGAATCCAGGCACTTGGACGTGGTCCGGGTGGTTTTGGAGTGTGATATCAGCCTGGGGATGGAGAGTTCTATCCTTCCTAGGTATTGGCCTTCTTATGCTCTTCAGTTGTTGTCTATGCCTGCAATGTGGACCAGCGATTTGTGGTCTGTGTGCTACATCATGCATTCCACATCAAGGTTTTCGCTCAAGATCCCGGAAGAAGAAAGAAGAAGAAATGATGCTCCATGAGCAAATCAATGGAATGATGAAGATTGATGTCTCGTGAAGGGCAAGAAGGGGACAAGGAGGGAATGTGGAAATGTGGATTTTCCTGATCAGTTATGTCCCCTATCTTGGACCCCAACGGTTCTATATGCATGTCACAAGTACATGTATGTTCCCTCCAGTTCCAGTTTCTAAGACGCAAACATATGTGTGTCTACCGTCAACATGTTCTCTGTCAGATCCGCCATCAATGGGCTGGATATTCGATTCCTAAGTATAAAAGGCCACCGACTTTATATGGCTAAGTTACTTCATCTTTACAGTTCAGGCGAGTAGGCCCGATTCTGTCCTCAAAGCCTTTCCCTGCTCTCTGTCTCTGACAGCTTCAGCTTGAGCTCGCATCTGTATCCATGAACTTTGTCCTACTCCCTGTGCAGCTAACGGTGCCTGCCTCGGCTAGTTTTCGCCTGTCTACCAAGAAGTTGTATTTCACCTTCGAATTATCTATTTTGCTCTTCAGCCGATGCATTCCTGTCCAGTGATTTAGGTAAACATTTCCTTTAGCTCACAAGCAAAGGACTCAGCCTTTCCGTCCTCCTGCAAGTGATTCATAGCCCTGTTGCCATGGAAAGTTTTCTGCCCCTCGCATCTCATATAGACACTTAGACGCTTGTACACGCACACAGTCAGTATAGAATAGATTCTGTCCGAGAGTCTCTTCCTTGTGGATAACATAGTTCTTTAAACATAGGATGTTAGATATGATTTGGGATTAGGATGACTTGACCCCAGACTTCTCGTCTCCACATGTAGAGCTAAATGTCAAGTCCCCTTCACCCCCTAGTTGCACGTCAATTACACGTCATGCTGCCGCGCGCGCATCTATGCCAAGTATTATCTTATAGATCCACCTATGTCTGATAATTCTAACCAATCATGTTTCTTTTATTCCTTATTTACGCCTAGTTTCGATTATGTCACTGTCACGTCATTTTTCTTATCAAATGTTACGCCTTCTACATTCGTTTCATTGTAATGTACTTATTATAAAAATACATGTCTGTTAATAAATTATTGTACTTCACTTCCTGAACCTTCGTGGTGACGGAACCTGAGGGCCGCGACTCGAGTCGGCCATTTTGAATGGAATAAAGCCCATTAGAAACCTCTTATACCACGGATTCTGCCTCTCGTTATTTTGAGCTATTTTACTTTAATTTAAGATTCCGCATGAAATTCAGTCCGGTAATATTTATTTTATTTACCACACTAGTCAACCCCTCAGCACTCTTTATGAGATTAGAGGTAAGTACAACACAGTCTTATTCAAGCATACATTAAGTCACACAGGTAAGTAATACAGTTAGGCCCTAGGGGCCACGCAAACCATATACTAAAGAAGTGGTATAAGGACCACTGTCACGGAAATAGGATAGGCCTAGGCCTAGGGAATCGCTGGGGCTACACTACACTAGCAACAGTTAGGAAGTGGGAGGCCCACGGGATTCAGGTGCAGAGTGGAAACACTCATGCGTAATGCGTAAAAGTCGATAGAATTACTAGCAGTTAGAACTTAACAGTTTAAGGACACTTCTGAAGCAGCTAGAGAGTCGAGACTCAGAAACTAGACCCTAGGATAGTCACTACCCTTGTGAGCACCGAAGTACCCAAGTTACCTAGCCCACGGACTGCGGGTGCATAGATGTGAACTTGCGTCGGATTTTGTCGTGGACTTCTATGGATGCCTGAAGGAAAGTTGCTGACAGGCAGTCAGTGAAGAGTGTCCGGTGGATCCCAAGGCTGGGATCAAGAAGAGAGGATACCTGCAAGCAGAAGGGACAGAGTCAAGGTCACTAGCCAGTGACCACGTGGAACCAGGAAGGAACCAGGCGATGTCGTGAAGATTGCAGGTGAAGGTGAAGCTTGTCGCTGCAGCCACGGGGACCAGGAGATGTCGAGGACGACCAGGACCAGGAGGCGAGCTGTCCCACGAAGGCTCTTGCTGTCGGCGGCGTCGAAGTCGAACTAGGACTCACCAAGCCTTGGCAAGCGGAACCCACGAAGAACGGAGGACTTGCTTCTGGTGCAGACCAGGAAGGTCTGGGGTGCTTCTCTTTTGCAGGGAAGTGGAAGCCAGTCTGGAGGAGCCAAACCAGCAGTGAGGATTTCAGGGAGCATCGTCACAAAGGCCACTAGCCAAAGGGCAAGCAACCGGACAGACGCGGCAAGCAGGAAAATGCAGAAGGGCCCCACGCAGGACTCGTGGAGTGTGGTGGGCTGATCTTCGGTGCAGATGGTGCTTGGGGTTGAGGCTTCTCAATCCCCGGTGCACAACTTCGAGGGTACCTCAGAAGCTGCGTTGGAAGATACTCGCCACTTTTCCCAGGTAGCCGGTCCCACGTCTCTCGTCGCCTCCACGGATCTCAGCTCGGCTGTGGATGTGGATCAGGGTCGGAGAAGTCTGGAAGTCAAGGCTCTGGTCGGGCTGTGCAGTAGGTCCCTCGTAGAACTTCAGCAAAGCAAAGGGCAGTCTCTTGATGGTGCCTGTTTGCACAGGGTAGCCACTCCTTGGCCACAAGGGAGATTCTTCAGTCTTCTTCTTTCGTCGAATGTCGAAGGTCCAGAGTTTCTGTTCAAGTTGCAGGTTCAGGATAATCTAGTCTCCTGGGGCCCAGCTACCAATCTTATCCAAATCTGGGGGGCTGGGTTACCTGCTAGGTCACGCCTTATGGGTGGGACCTGGGAGGGGGGTGGTTACACCCCCTTCCCTTTGTCCAGTTTCGCGCCAGGACTGGGGCTGGAGTGCCCCAGCACCGGTTTGAACTGGACTATGCACGGGACACCTTGTGTGCCCCAGGCATGTCTCATTCTTTTCATCCCTCCCTGCCCCAATACACTAAGGCCTGTCTGGGGTGGTGCTCGCACCTCCCATGGCAGGAAACCTATTGTCCAAGCCTCCCTTGCCGGGATCACTCCCAGCAGCAGGAGGTCAGACTCGTGTCTGTGGCAGCAGCATCCATTTTGTGATGCTGGGGCTCTGGTTAACTTTAACTGGGTAAGTAGGTTACAACATGTCTTCTCCCTCTAGAAGGGAGGGATAGTATCCTCATCCCCAGAAATGGGATGGGGGTATTATTCCAAAGTGTTAGACACCTTACACGACATGTTTTGATAAAGCCAAACCATAGTTACCATAACCGTTTAAGATTATAAGGCACTTTAAGAGTATATGGTAGGCTATATCATAGAACAGCTATAAGGACATGGTTCCGAAAGCTGCAGACAGGCTCAGCTCATGCTAGAGCACCATCTCACATGTTACCAAGCCCTCTGCCTCCAGGATTGTTAAGGCCTGCCATAGGAGTGGCTGATAGGTACACATGTGTCTATATGTAAGTTAGGTATAGGAATACTATACCTAAGCAAGGGGTGATTATACGACCTTGCCCCAGCTGAGTGATCAGCCAGTTGTGTCATAATGGAAGGCCAGGCCAGGGGTGGCATAATACATGCTGCAGCCCCTGGTAGGCCTAGGGTACACCTATGCCCTGGGTACCTAAGGTACACTGTACAGGGGCCAATAAGGTGATCCTATCCAAATGGGTTATGCACCTAAAGTACATAGTATCAATTTAGAGAGAGAACAGCAGGGCTGTGGGTCTGATTAGCAGGCCCACAGCCACATCTAAGTCGAAAACCAGTAAAGCAAAAGCAAAAAGTGGGGGTGAACATAGAAAGCAGACCCTACTCTCCTACACAACCCCCCCCCCCCCAAACTTAGGGACATTAAACTAACCTTGACCAGTTGAGTCTTCATGTTCTAAGTGGAAATATCTGGAGAGTCCATCTGCATTGGCATGGTCAGTCCCAGGTCTATGTTCCACTGTGAAGTCCATCCCCTGTAGGGAAATGGACCACCTAAGAAGTTTGGGATTTTCACCCTTCATCTGATTTAGCCACAAGAGGGGCTTATGGTCTGTCTGAATCTTGAAGTGAGTGCCAAACAAGTATGGCCTCAGCTTCTTCAGGGCCCAAACCACAGTAAAGGCCTCCCTCTCAATAGCTGACCAACGTTTCTCTCTAGGGGTCAGCCTTCTACTTATAAAAGCAATGGGCTGGTCTTGACCATCTATATTCAGTTGTGAAAGAACAGCTCCCACACCTAACTCAGAAGCATCTGTCTGGACAATGAACTCTTTGGAGTAGTCTGGACTTTTCAGAATAGGTGCACTGCACATGGCCTGCTTCAGGTCATCAAATGCTTTTTGACAGCTTACTGTCCACTGAACTTTCTTTGGCATTTTCTTGGAGGTCAAGTCATTAAGTGGTGTCACAATGGACCCATAGTTCTTAACAAACTTTCTGTAGTACCCAGTCAGGCCCAAGAAAGCTCTGACCTGAGTCTGGGTAGTTGGAGGAGTCCAGTCCTTTATGGTCTGGATCTTGCTCTCCAGTGGTTGAACCTGACCCCCACCAACCAGGTGGCCCAGGTATACAACCTTGCTCTGCCCTATCTGGCACTTAGTGGCCTTGATAGTGAGGCCTGCCTTTTGCAGGGCCTCTAAAACATTCCTCAGGGTGACCAGGTGATCCTCCCAGGTGGAGCTAAAGACAGCAATATCATCAAGATAAGCTGCACAATAATCATCCAACCCAGTAAGGACTTGATTCACCAACCTTTGGAAAGTGGCAGGTGCATTCTTCAAACCAAAGGGCATTACCACAAATTGATAATGTCCTCCTGGGGTCGAGAAAGCAGTTTTGGCCTGTGCACTCTCAGCTAGTCTGATTTGCCAGTAGCCTGCTGTCAGGTCAAATGTGCTCAAAAACTTAGCAGCTGCCAGTCTGTCAATGAGCTCATCTGCCCTAGGTATTGGGTGGGCATCTGTCCTAGTGACAGCATTGAGACCTCTGTAATCCACGCAAAACCTCATCTCTCTCTTACCATTTTGGGTGTGAGGTTTTGGCACAAGGACCACAGGACTAGCCCAAGGGCTCTCTGAAGGTTCAATGACTCCCAGCTCCAACATCTTTTGTACCTCAACTTTTATGCAGTCCCTGACATGGTCAGGTTGCCTGTAGATTTTACTCTTCACAGGCAGACTGTCACCAGTGTCCACCTCATGGGTGTACCAGTTTGTCTGACTTGGGGTCAGAGAGAACATATGTCTGTAGGATTGCAGAACCTGCCTGCAGTCCTGTTGCTGATGGACAGTGAGGCTGTCAGAAAAGACCACACCATCAACTGAGCCATCATCAGGGTTCTGAGTCAACAGGTCTGGGAGAGGGTCACTCTCTTCCTCCTGCCCCTCATCTGTAACCATGAGTAAGCCCATGTCTGCCCTGTCAACATATGCCTTTAATCTGTTGACATGAAGCACCCTGTGGGGGCTTCTGGGAGTCCCAAGGTCCACCAAGTAGGTGACTTCTCCCTTTTTCTCAACAATAGTGTGGGATCCAGACCATTTGTCTTGGAGTGCTGCTGGGGCCACTGGCTCCAACACCCACACCTTCTGCCCTGGCTGGTAAACAGTCAGCACAGCCTTTTGGTCATGCCAAGCTTTTTGGAGTTCTTGGCTTGCCTCAAGGTTTTTAGAAGCCTTCTTCATATACTCTGCCATCCTGGAGCGGAGACCAAGTACATAATCCACTATATCAAGTTTGGGTTGTCTGAGAGGTCTCTCCCATCCTTCCCTTACTAAACATAGGGGTCCTCTTACAGGATGCCCAAACAAAAGCTCAAAAGGGCTGTAGCCAACCCCCTTTTGTGGGACCTCTCTGTAAGCAAACAGAAGGCAGGGTAAAGGGATGTCCCATCTTCGCCTAAGCTTGTCTGGTAACCATTTTATCATTCCCTTTAGGGTCTTGTTGAATCTCTCAACAAGCCCATTGCACTGTGGGTGATAGGGTGTGGTGAACTTGTAGTTCACACCACACTCCTTCCACATTGCAGTTAAGTATCCTGACATGAAGTTGGCACCTCTGTCACAAATGACCTCCTTTGGAAAGCCCACTCTGGAGAATACTCCAAGCAGGGCTCTTGCCACAACAGGAGCTGTTGTGGTCCTCAGGGGAATAGCTTCTGGATACCTGGTGGCATGGTCCACTATCACCAGTATAAATCTGTGCCCAGATGCTGTTTGTGGGTCCATTGGTCCTACAATATCTATGCCCACTCTTTCAAAGGGAACCCCCACCACAGGTAGTGGTATGAGGGGGGCCTTTGTGGTGCCACCTGATTTGCCACTGGCTTGGCAGGTGACACAGGAGCGACAAAACTCCTTAGTATCTTCTGACATATGGGGCCAGTGAAAGTGAGGGACAAGCCTGTCCCAAGTCTTGTTCTGGCCTAAGTGTCCTGCAAGGGGAATATCATGGGCCAAGGTAAGAAGGAAGCCTCTGAACTTCAGTGGTATGACCAACCTCCTGGATGCACCAGGCTTGGGGTCTCTAGCCTCTGAATACAGTAGCCCTTCATCCCAATACACTCTATGGGTACCTTGAGCATTCCCTGCAGCCTCAGCAGCAGCCTGCTGTCTGAGGGGTTCAAGAGAGGGGCAGTCTAATTGAGCCTGCCTCAGATCTGCCCTTGAAGGTCCCCCTGTCCCAAGAAACTCAACCTGATCAGGTTCAAGTTCTTCTAATTTCTAATTTCTAGGTTTGGTGAAGCGCGAACAGCTACCCCAGCAATGGGGCGTCCCGGCGCTGAGAGACAAGCTCACACCTACTAGACGGGGGGGGTGGCTAAGAGCCTTGAAGAGCAGGAAAGAGGAGGGTCTTGATTGCTTTGCGAAAGGTTGGGAGACAGTCTAAGGAACGAATGCAGAGCGGGAGATCGTTCCAGAGTTTGGGACCGAGGACGCTAAAGGAGCGACCTCCAGCGCGGCAGAGCTTAGTTCTGGGTACTTCCAGAAGAAGTTGGTTAGAGGAGCGTAGTTCACGGCCAGGCAGGCGCGTAGTTAGGGGGGGGCGGTGGGGGCGGACCGCCCCAGGCGGCACTATATTTAGGGCGGCCGCTCGGCACTGGTGGCCCGTTGCGGCTGCGGCGGCCTTTATAATTTATTTAGGGACACAGTGTGTCAGTGTGTCACTAAATAAATTATAAAGTCCGCCGCAACGGCGCACGCGGCCCAGTTTTAAAGAGTGCAATGTGCAAGCAGCGAGCTGCGCACTGCGCACCTCACCTACCTGGTTGTAGTGCTAAGTGCGTCAGCGCCTGCAGCTGCATTGCAATCATTGCCACCGCACCATGACGTTGATCATCCCAGCCTGCTCCAGTCCAGGGCCGTCAATCTTGGAGAGCGCGCGCCAGCGCTACCAATGACGGCCCTGGGTTACATTTTTGCCCTGCCCTCGCGATGAAAGCGTGGCGGTGATGCGTCACGCGCTTCACCACTACGCACACTCTCGTGAGGACCAAATTGTGGCCTGGGGCAGTCTGCTGCGGCAGCGTAGATAATTCGTTTTATATGCAGCCAGGAGAAAAGAAGTGTGTTTATTTCTATTCACCTTTCCAGACCCCCGCCGCTGCTTATCACATCAGGCTGTGACACAAAGTTTGACTAATGGAGTAGAAGGTAAGAGAATGTGTGAGACTCTATTTATTTTTGTTTTAAAAATATGCGCAGGCCCAGCAGGACACGTACGTCGTGTGTGCTTCATTTAAACAGTTGTTATCATTATCATGGCACGGAACTGAAACTGGCAAATAATGGCATATGTTCTGGCAGAAACAATAAAAGAACGATGATGGTGAAAAATACTGGGTCACCTCGATATTTACATCATATAGAAACTCAAGAAAATGCATCTTCGCTGCACCTACTAATGTAAATAGTGCTTCGAAACCAAGCCACCATGGGGGCATAGGAATTACACAGTAATGTGCACCTTTCTGCAATATGAAGCACAAATGGAAGGTGGCCTTGGCATGCATAGCACCGCGATCATACAAAGAGAAAAACAATCTAGCACTAACGACGACCAGGGGAGTAAATAGAGACCACCCAGCGCCTACTGCACTAGGACACTAAAAAAAACCAAGGTAGAAAATAAACATCTTAGACGCAGCACAGAAGTGTGGCGGGCCTGGAAACCCAGAGGCCTACAAGACAAACCCATCCCTCAAAATGTAGGCCACAGTGAAGGAATAAACAAAGTATAGTGTCTAAATAATAATAAACAGTTCACACACGTCGATGACAACCAGACAGGGGCAGAGAAACTTGAGGGGTTTCTAAAGCCTAGAAAAGTAGATAGACTACGCGCTTTGTATCAGTGCAGACTGTGGCAGCTACACATAGTGCCTAGAAACCAAAAGTGGAAATGGCTACATGGCTCCAATACAGATTATGGGAAAGAACGAAAAGAAAGGCGTGAGTTTGACATTTGATGCAGTTTCCCCCTCTCGTGCATTGCAGGCGACAGATACCCTCGAGTTTGCCCTGTGAAAAGGAAGGACAAGACAGCAGCGCTGAACTGCAATAAGAGAAATGGGCGGATCAGCTTCACCGGAACCCTAGACAGTATCGATATCAGTGGATACTGGATCAATAAGGACAGAAACCTAAAACTTGGAGCCATGTTCGCGGAGTACTGACGTCATTCCGTTCAGCCTCTGCGTCAAAGCAGGTCACTCGCATTCTGCACGTACCTCTCTATAGGGGAGTGTGTATGCTTACCAATATCAGGTACCACGCACGCCTTAAAGCATGCAATGCAACGTGTTGACCTTTACTACCCACCTAATTTGAACGACTAGATATTTTCAAATTAAGTTAAACCCCTCGGCCAATCCCACTACCCTTAAAAACCCCTTCCTACATCGTACCCCTACCCTTCTCTGTACCATAAAAACATTTTACAACTCCATGCCCTCACTTATCACTGTATCTTTAAAAAAAACTTACTTCCCAGTACCCTTACCGATCCCTGAACGCTAAAAAAAAAACCTTATAACCTCACCTACCCTCACCCATTCCTGAATCCTAAAACACGACGACCTTGTTCCCTTACCTGAACCCGAAAAACCCTACCATCCCATACCTTTACCCTTCCTTAAAACCTTGCACCCATTAATTCTCTTATTTAATAGAATATAAAAACGCTTACTTGCGTGTCAAAGTCCAGCGTTGCTAAGTGCCAGAAAATGGCACGTGTTACACATCGTATGCTTAAAGCACGCAATGCAATGTATGTGTTCAATCATTGGTAAGCGGCATGGCGCAGCGCTCCAACCTACAGGGCTAAATGATCGAACACTCGCTATAAACCTCTACCAACCTGCCCCGGTGAGAGTGCAACTGACGTCATATGCGCCTCGGAAACGCTGAGCCCTGGGATACTGGACAATAGCAAGCACTGATATTATTTTTAAAAAGTTTAAATAAGTAATCAGAGGTTAGGATAGTGTCTTTGGTACATTATGAGAATCATACACTGGCACTTTATATGAACTGAAGCAGGAATTAGTAAAGTGAGTGGAGAGTGAAAACACAGATCTCCATAGAGAGCTTAAGAGGGGCTTCAGGAAACCTGAAATGCCGGGGGCATGGGCTAATATTGTGGAGGCTGTCGCTGTGAGTGAGAATCCTGAATCGGAGGGCAGAGGGATACCACGATGATGCCTCTCCTGGATGGAGAAAGGTGGCATGTGACTGGGGCAGTCTGCAGCGGCAGCGTGGATAATTCGTTTTATATGCAGCCAGGAGAAAAGAAGTTTGTTTATTCCTAATCACCTTTCCTGACCCCCGCCGCTGCTTATCACATCAGGCTGTGACACAAAGTTTGACTAATGGAGTAGTAGGTAAGAGAATGTGTGAGACTCTATTTATTTTTGTTTTAAAAATATGCGCAGGCCCAGCAGGACACGTACTTCGTGTGCGCTTCATTTAAACAGTTTTTATCATTATCATGGCTGATGCAGAACAACAATAAGACAATAACAAATGTCCCAATAACACTGGTGATTAATGATCCGCTGGAGAGCAATAATCTGTCTGTTAGTAGTTTTTAAACTGCATTTTGTGTGGATAGCTCAGTGGGTTGCTGCCTTTGTCACAGAGATCCCCCTGTTACTTGCAGTTCAGAAGTTACAATCCTAACATAGGAAAGTGACCAATGAACTGTCACCAAAGAGCTGCAGACAAACATGAATAGTTTTTTTGTTTTGTGATATAGTTAGAACTTCCTCAGTCTTTCATCATTCTAATGTTGCTAAAATGAGTATGTTTGTTTGGGCAGATATGTTTTTATCACTAAAGCTGACCCCCATGGAATACTCTTTTAAATCCTAAGGTTTTGTTTCCCCAGACCAAACCCTCTGAAAATATACTGCCCACCAGTATGGATGACATGTGATTCCTACACCTTGTAATCCTCATTGGCTTATGTGACATTCCCTGTAGACTGATTTACATACTTGTATGATTCATTGTCTCTGTATAATGTGTTCGTGGTGTAAAGTGCTGACATACTACACTGATATGAGTAGCGCTACACAACAAATGCATATGAGAGAGGGGCTACGGAGCGATGAGGGGCACTGGTGGAGGGTGACTGCAGGGCTCGAGTCGGGGTACCAGGCGGGTGGACAGCGTCCCCTCACTTATTTTAACGGGAGCTCGATTACTGGAGCAAATGGAGCCACACATTTACTCTTTGGCCTCTCTGGGGCGAGATCGGAGCTCATTCAGAACGCTGCTCACGCGCTGGCTTCTCTGATGCAATGGCATCTAAGGGGTGAGCGAGGGGAGGCAATGAGTCTGATGGTGCAAGCCACCTTTCATGACATCACTTGCTGTTGTGAAGTCAGCGTCCCCCCACTTCTTTTTTTAGGACTTGTGCCCTGGGTGACAGTGAGGGAATCCGAGGAAGAGGTCATGGTGTGGAGGGGGAGCTAGGGTGAGATGAGGAGCACTGGTGGAGGGTGGTAGTGAGGGAGTCTGAGGAGGAGGTCATGAGGGGGAGAGGCTACAGAGAGATAAGGGGCACTGGTGGATGGTGGCAGTGAGGGAGTCCAAGGAGGAGGTCATGAGGGGGAGGGGCTATGGGGAGATGAGGGTCACTTGTGGCGTGAGGCAGTGAGGGAATCTGAGGAGGAGGAGGCCACTAGGGGGGCCATGGAGGGATGAGGGGCACTGTTGGAAGGTGGTAGTAAAGGTATTTACGGAGAAAGAGGTTATTAGATTGGCGCCAAAAAAGACTTTCGCATCAGCGCTAAAGCCGGCCCTGTCATGGCCTTTCTGTTATTGTTTATTTAATTAGCAGTCGGGTCATAAGGGCTACTGTGGAACATACTTTAAAGTGCATGCTAATTATATTTACTGCTATATTCAATGTTTTAAGTTTGAAGGTGATTTTACTAATGTTTTTACCGGGAAAAAGCAAAGTGGAGCCCGATGGTGCCTGATATGTGGCTGGGGCCCAAGGTCAGCTGTGAGATAAGGTGCACTGGAGAGAGGAGTAGTGGATAATCAAGCCTGTAAGGGAGAGCGTTGCCGAGTCCGGGGTCAGGTGGAGGTAGTAATGAAGAGGGATTCTCCCTGAAGGCTCGCACAGAGGGAGCCTGTAAGGGAGTGCGTTGCAGAGTCTGGGGTCAGGTGGAGGTAGTAATGAAGAGGGATTCTCCCTGAAGGCTCGCACAGAGGGAGCCTGTAAGGGAGTGCGTTGCAGAGTCCGGGGTCAGGTAGAGGTAGTAATGAAGAGGGATTCTCCCTGAAGGCTCGCACAGAGGGAGCCTGTAAGGGAGAGCGTTGCCGAGTCCGGGGTCAGGTGGAGGTAGTAATGAAGAGGGATTCTCCCTGAAGGCTCGCACAGAGGGAGCCTGTAAGGGAGTGCGTTGCAGAGTCCGGGGTCAGGTGGAGGTAGTAATGAAGAGGGATCCGCCATGAAGGCTCGAACAGATGGAGCCTGAGTAGTATCACTTGCCTGATACTCCCACCTCAGAAACCTCCTCTTCCCATTAAAGGAACATTACATGGAAAGTGATAATATTTAGAAAGAGATTTGGAAAAGAGTGAGTTTTACTGGTCCTATTTTTCTTGTTTCTTCTGAATATTCAAGGAGTGCCGCAGCGCCGGAACAGTTTGTCCCGGGTCTTGGATAGAGTTGAACAAGTTCCCATGGCCCCCACAACTGTGTTTAAGGATTGTGATCATAATGTGTCGCCCCTCCCTGTATTTTAGCTTTGGGCCCCCAGGCAGGCTGTGCACCATGTGTGTGCTGAGGCTGCTGTGAAGGAGAGATGCACTATTACAAGCTGGTTTTGGGTACCAAGAGCACACGTCTTTTCATTCCCAGGGAGTTGGTTGCTGCTGCTTGGAAGTAATGACAGGGAGCGACCCCTGGTTGTTGCCTTTGGGCCACCAGAGTGGGCTTTGTATCCGGTCTGTGTTGGCAAGGTGGAGCTGACTGACCCCTTTGTGCTGCGTTTAGTTTTAAGGGCACACAGTGAGTCATTCCCTGTGAATAATTAATTTGCTGTTTTTGAAAGATAAAGAATCACAGGCTTCGACACTGTTAAGTTGGTTTTGGTTCCCCACTGCTTTAATGGGGGGGGGGGGGGGCATAATGTATGGTCATTTAATGTCAGCTGTAGATGAAGGTTACATGAACAGTGTCATGTATGTGCATGTTTGCATTGTGTTGAGGGGATTACCAGGTAATTGTTCACGCAGCTCTCTGATGGATGTCACATGCGGTTTTTCTGAGTCCCCAGATAGATCATGCAGTCTGTGTGTTCTCTTTTGTACTGCCAGTCACCGGTGTATTCAACTGTGTAGCCTTGGACCGTGTCATGTATGTGCATGTAACTTGCATGATCAAGGTAACTATTAGCGGCGATACTACGTGTCTCTTGGACCTCTTTGAAGTGCATGCCCTCCCCCCCCCCCCCCCGGGGGGGGTGGCAATCTGAGGGATAGCCCCGGGCGCCACAAGCTCTAGCTACGCCACTGCGGCCAGGAACATAGGGTCGGGCCAGGTTTCGCAGCAGAGGGGGATTTCCCTGTTTAACGATTTTAAAAATCATGGTGAGAGCTTTAAATTTAACTCTGTGTTCCACGGGCAGCCAGTGGAGTTTGTGGATCGTGGCTCTGGCTGAGCATCTGCGAGGGAGACCGACCAGCGTTCTAGCCGCCGCGTTCTGGATTCGTTGGAACCTAGCTGTTTCTGCTTTGTTTGCTCCCAGGAGAAGAGCGTTCGCGTAGTCCAGGCGTGACAAGATGGTTGCCTGGATAATTAGCTGGCGAGCCTCTGAGTTAAAGAGTCCTAGTATAGGCCTGAGGTTCCTAAGGAGACCTATGCAGGTGGCTGCCACTTTTTTAGTGTGTGACTGAAAGCTAAGTTTGGCATCCATCCAGACTCCCAGGTTTTTTACGCAATTTTTTGGGAGTGGGGTGGTGCCAAGGGATGACGGCCACCAGTGCTCGTTCCATAGGCTGGAGTTTCGGCCAAGGAGGAGCACCTCAGTTTTCCCGGCATTAAGCTGGAGGAAATTATCCGTCATCCATTGTGCTACCGCTGCCATGCCCTCTCTGAACTTGGATGCCGCGATGGACGGGCTCTCCGAGAGGGTGACGACCAGCTGGGTGTCATCTGCGTATGAAACCAGTGTGAGCCCCCACTCTTTGGCCACTCTCGCAAGCGGCTGGACATATAAGTTAAAGAGGGAGGGGCTCAGTGCTGAGCCCTGGGGGACTCCCTGAGCTATGGGATGGGATTTAGATAGAAATGGGGGGGCTGACACCTTGAAGGATCTGTCTTTAAGAAAGGATTTGAACCATGCAAGGGCGAGGCCAGTCACGCCGGCCATCTCCAGACGTTTCAGAAGAATGTCGTGGGAAACCGTGTCAAAGGCTGCGCTGAGATCAAGAAGGATCAGCGCAGCACTTTGACCGGAGTCTAAAATCCTCCGGAGATGTTCGGTGGTGGCCAATAAGGCAGACTCAGTACTATGGCCCGCTCGAAAGCCATTTTGGGATGGATCCAGGATACCGTGGTGGTCCACATGTTTCGAGAGGATGCCATTGACATGGGCTTCTGCTATTTTAGATATCCAGGGGAGGAGGGATATTGGTCGGAAGTTTTCCGGTTTGGAAGGGTCCAGGGTGGGTTTTTTGATTATCGGCGATACCCATGCTTGCTTCCAAGCTATGGGTACAGAAGCGGAGCTGAAGGAAAAATTAAGGATGTCCAGCATGGAGGGTAGGAAAAAGTCAAGCGAGTCCAGGAAGTGAGAGGGGCTCATAGGGTCAGCTGGGGAGCCAGACTTCACTTTCTTGCAAAGTTTGGTCAGGTCAGCAGCCGTGATTGCAGGGATTTGGGTAAGAGGGATGATGGTGGAAGCTAGTGTCTTAAGTTCTTCAGAGTGAGGAGGGTTCTGCAGAAAGGTCGCATACATTTTTTGGACCTTCTCAACAAAGTATGTGGCCAGCTGCTCGCATTGTTCGTTGGATGAGATTTTGGGAGAGGGCGACCTAGGGTTTTGGAGCTCTTTGACTAGTTTAAAGATCACTTTAGTTGGGTTCGGGTTGGAGCTGATTTTGTCAGCGTAGAAAGTAGCGCGGGTAATGCTGATGGCTTTGTGATAGATTTTAAGCTTGGATAAGTAGTTAGCCTTATCCTGATTGTCAAAGTTTTTTCTCCATTGACGCTCGGCTTTTTTACAGTCTTTACGCATCGCTTTAAGGGTATTGTCGTACCACGGATTGGAGGGTGTGTTACGTCCTTTAGTCAGCTTGGCTGGGATGAGATTGTCAAGCCCCTTAGTAATCCAGGTAGTGAATGCGGTATAAGTCGTATCTATCTCCTGGTTGGTTTCGCAATGGAAATCTCCTAGGGTTTCATGAAGAGCGGGGATAGAGAGTTTGTGCCAAGGTCTTTTTAGGCGACGGTTGGATTCAGTTTTATACTGACGTTTTGGTGCTGGGACCATTAGTTTGATGAGGTAGTGGTCCGTCCATCCCATAGGGGTGGGAGTCTCTGTAGCTGCCTCTTGGATATTGGTGAAGATCGGGTCTAGGGTATGGCCGGCTATATGGGTAGGAGCATGGATAAGAGAGTTGAGTTGCAGTGCCGAGAGATCTGCTAGAAGGTTAGCGATTGTATGGTCATTAGTTAAATCCATATGTAGGTTAAGGTCACCTAGAATCACGAAATTGGCGGATTTAGTGACAAGCGTCGTGGACGTTTCGAGGAGGGCGTCAATGAACCTCGAGGACGGGCCTGGTGGACGATATATGTATAAACCAGATATCGTATACTGAGGGCTAGTGCTGATTTTAAATTGGGCGCATTCACAGTCTGGGAGAGATTCTTTGGTAAAAGAGCAGGTGAAGTGCTTTTTTATAGATGACTGCAATCCCGCCGCCTCGGGTTTCACGGTTTATGGTGGCTAGGTGAAACTCGTCTGGGAGCGTCAGATTAGGGATGGTAGTTACGCCGTCTCGTAGCCATGTTTCGCAGAGAAAGAGGATGTCAGGATTTTCATCCTGTAAGAGTGAATTTACCTCTAGATGGTGTTTAGCGAGGGATCTGACATTGAGCTGTAGTATCGACAGAGGCGGGGTTGAGGTTCTGGTACGGCCTCCCCACGCGCGAGTTGGCATGCAGGTGGAAAAATGGCATCGACTGCAGTAGAGTTGCGAGTGGCCCAGGATGCCAGTAGCATCAGAGCATCTTTGGCTAGGGTTCATGCCAAGGAGTTCTTCACGGTCGTATCGTATGAGCAAGTGGGGTATGGTTAAACCAGGGGGACTGGCGACTGGCGATGTCGTGGCGATGACGGGCGCAGACGGGCTTGCCTTAGGCGCGCCTTCGGCGCGCAAACGGCGCTCCCGCTGCGCTCGTCCGCTGCGCTTCCGGTGACAGCACATGATGTAGGGGGGTAGGGGGGCGTGGCCTTCAGGGGGCGTGGCCCAGTCCTCGGCGAGATTGTCGCTTTTTCGAGACTGGCTCGGTTACGAGTCAGCGCTAGATCCGCTGCTCGCTGTGCTTGGAAGAAGTGGGTGCACCTGGCGCTTGCTAGCGTGAGGCGAGTTTTAAGTTCTAGGACAGTTCCTTCAGGGCTCTCAGAATCATCCTCCTGGGAGGGCTGATCCACCACCTGAGGCAGGGGGGAAGGCACAGCCTTAACCCTACTGCTCTTTCTCTTGGGTTGTGACTGGTCCATAGTTTCAGGATCCAGCACTTGTTCAGTGGTGCACTTTTTGGCCTGTGACCTGGTCACAGCAAGGACATGTGCATCTATCCCCAGCATTTCTGCATGGGTCCTATACTCCACTTCAGACCAAACTGAAGTTTCAAGATCATTGCCCAGTAAACACTCTACAGGAAGGTCTGAACTAACAACAACTTTCTTGAGGCCAGTTACCCCTCCCCAGGAGAAGTTAACAATAGCCACACTATGGGAGGTAGTGGCATTGCTAGCGTTGGTCACTAGGTAATTCTCACCTAGTATGATCTGTCCAGGGTCCACAAAGGCAGGTGTCACCATTGTGACACTAGCCCCAGTGTCCCTGTAGGCCTGAGCCATTCTTTGGTTGATAAAAGGAGTCTGTCTGTACTTGCCCAGGTTACTGGGGCCTACAGTAGAGGACAAAGCTAAGTCCCCATCACAGATCAGAACAGCCTGAGTAGGTATTCTGACTAGGCCAGAATCCTCCTCAGTTCCCAGGGTTAACCCTACTACACCCTTTTGCTGGGAACCACCACTTACAGCTGGACTAGGGGGTACAGTTGCCTTAGGGGCAATGGTGGCTGGGGGCTTATCCTTTTTGGTGCACTCACTAAACCAATGTGAGTTGGACTTACAATAGTTTTACCATGGTTTCTTTTGGCCATCTTTCATTTTATCCTTTTTGGGACCACCCTCCCCCTGAGCCTTTTGGGGGCCTGGTGAAGACTTCTGGTCTTTTTGTTTCTGATCATTACCCTTCTGGTCTGCCTTTTTCTGATCACCGCCTTGGTTCTGGTTTTTCTGCTTAACTCTAGTCCTGACCCATCTATCTGCCTTCTTTCCCAATTCTTGGGGAGAATTCAGATCAGAATCAATCAGGTGTTGATGCAGTAGCTGGTTTTGACAGTTGTTAAGGATTTGTTCTCTCATGATCAAATTATACAATCCTGTATAGTCCTTAACCTTACTTCCCACTAGCCAGCCTTCCAGAGCCTTAGTGGCACAATCTACAAAGTCAGTCCAGTCCTGAGTCTGTGTCTTCTGGGTATCCCTGAACAACAACCTGTATTGTTCAGTGGTTAGGCCAAATCCATCAATCAGAGCACTCTTCAGGACAGTGTAATTGTCTGCATCCTCATCACTAACTGTGAGGAGCTTGTCTCTACCTTTCTCAGAGAAGGAGATCCACAAGATAGCTGCCCACTGACTTTGGGGAACCTGCTGTACTTTGCAAGCTCTCTGCAAAGCAGTTATCCATTTGTGGATGTCATCCCCACACTTGTAGGGAGGGACAATCTTGCTCAGGTTTCTATTATCATAGTGCCTGTCTCTATCCTTAGGGATATTGCTGCCACCAGTGGGTTCTGACCCACTTAACTTTTGCTCTCTAGCCAGAGCAAGCCTCTCCTTGGCAAGGGCAAGTTCTTCCCTCTGAATCCACAGATTAGCTTCCCTCATTCTGGCTTCATGCTCCTTTCTCTCAGGTGAAGTCATTCCCCTGTGAGAAGAGACATTAGAGATGCTAGAGACATGGGAGTGGATGGATTCCCTTGAAGGGGATCTGTCTCTCCTGCTTCTCTGGTTAAGCCCACTTGGGGGTCTGTATGGGGGGATCCTATGCAAACTCCCATGTAAGCTTAGGTTAGCCTGGCTAAGTCTTCCTACTTGGCCCTGGCTGTCTACCTCTTCATCTGAAGTCCCATCTGACTCATCTGTGGTGGGTAGACCCTCCTTTGTACCTAGGGTACTGGCCTTTGAGGCCCTAAGAGTATCATACTCCTCTAGGAGTTGTACTAGCTGAAGGAGGGTAGGGTTTGCACCCTGTTTTAACTTTCTGGAGGTACACAATTGTCTCATCTCCTGAAAAGTTAGGGTATCATATCTAGAGGGGGTCTTCTTCAGATCTGCCCCTCCTGAGAGAGCATCTACTTGATCTCCTCCCAGAGACATGATCTAGTGAGGGTGTGGTGTGTGCACCTACCTACACTAGTTGTTTCTACTAAACCTCTCTAGTAGTTGTAGTCAGGGTGTGTTACTCCCTTCAACCTACAACCACTAAGTCCAGTAGGACTTAAGTATTATAATCTATGTTATATGTACCTAAACAATATCTGTGTGATCTTTCAATTTAGTATCTCAAGATTACAATGGTATTACAACAGCAAGCTCAGATCCCAACCGCTGCTCACCAATGTGAGAAGTTGGCCTGATGTATGATGTCACTAATTCTAGTGTACACCTTATATCAGTCCAAACAACCCTTATGGTGATTGGTTGTAAAGTCAACCTTATAGACCAGCTATCCTAGTGGTAGCATGGACAAGAGCAGTCTTAGGCTAAACTCTGAATGGCATGTGAAGCCAGCTGTGATACCATATATGATCCCTTGAATACCAAATGAAAGGACACCACAACAGATATATATATAAAATAAAGTGTATTTATTCTAGTCAAACCCTCAGCACTCTTTATGAGATTAGAGGTAAGTACAACACAGTCTTATTCAAGCATACATTAAGTCACACAGGTAAGTAATACAGTTAGGCCCTAGGGGCCACGCAAACCATATACTAAAGAAGTGGTATAAGGACCACTGTCACGGAAATAGGATAGGCCTAGGCCTAGGGAATCGCTGGGGCTACACTACACTAGCAACAGTTAGGAAGTGGGAGGCCCACAGGATTCAGGTGCAGAGTGGAAACACTCATGCGTAATGCGTAAAAGTCGATAGAATTACTAGCAGTTAGAACTTAACAGTTTAAGGACACTTCTGAAGCAGCTAGAGAGTCGAGACTCGGAAACTAGACCCTAGGATAGTCACTACCCTTGTGAGCACCGAAGTACCCAAGTTACCTAGCCCACGGACTGCGGGTGCATAGATGTGAACTTGCGTCGGATTTTGTCGTGGACTTCTATGGATGCCTGAAGGAAAGTTGCTGACAGGCAGTCAGTGAAGAGTGTCCGGTGGATCCCAAGGCTGGGATCAAGAAGAGAGGATACCTGCAAGCAGAAGGGACAGAGTCAAGGTCACTAGCCAGTGACCACGTGGAACCAGGAAGGAACCAGGCGATGTCGTGAAGATTGCAGGTGAAGGTGAAGCTTGTCGCTGCAGCCACGGGGACCAGGAGACGTCGAGGACGACCAGGACCAGGAGGCGAGCTGTCCCACAAAGGCTCTTGCTGTCGGCGTCGTCGAAGTCGAACTAGAACTCACCAAGCCTTGGCAAGCGGAACCCACGAAGAACGGAGGACTTGCTTCTGGTGCAGACCAGGAAGGTCTGGGGTGCTTCTCTTTTGCAGGGAAGCGGAAGCCAGTCTGGAGGAGCCAAACCAGCAGTGAAGATTTCAGGGAGCATCGTCACAAAGGCCACTAGCCAACGGGCAAGCAACCGGACAGACGCGGCAAGCAGGAAAATGCAGAAGGGCCTCACGTAGGACTCGTGGAGTGTGGGGGGCTGATCTTCGGTGCAGATGGTGCTTGGGGTTGAGGCTTCTCAATCCCCGGTGCACAACTTCGAGGGTACCTCAGAAACTGCGTTGGAAGATACTCGCCACTTTTCCCAGGTAGCCGGTCCCACGTCTCTCGTCGCCTCCACGGATCTCAGCTCGGCTGTGGATGTGGATCAGGGTCGGAGAAGTCTGGAAGTCAAGGCTCTGGTCGGGCTCTGCAGTCGGTCCCTCGTAGAACTTCAGCAAAGCAAAGGGCAGTCTCTTGATGGTGCCTGTTTGCACAGGGTAGCCACTCCTTGGCCACAAGGGAGATTCTTCAGTCTTCTTCTTTCGTCGAAAGTCGAAGGTCCAGAGTTTCTGTTCAAGTTGCAGGTTCAGGATAATCTAGTCTCCTGGGGCCCAGCTACCACTCTTATCCAAATCTGGGGGGCTGGGTTACCTGCTAGGTCACGCCTTATGGGTGGGACCTGGGAGGGGGGTGGTTACACCCCCTTCCCTTTGTCCAGTTTCGTGCCAGGACTGGGGCTGGAGTGCCCCAGCACCGGTTTGAACTGGACTATGCACGGGACACCTTGTGTGCCCCAGGCATGTCTCATTCTTTTCATCCCTCCCTGCCCCAATACACTAAGGCCTGTCTGGGGTGGTGCTCGCACCTCCCAAGGCAGGAAACCTATTGTCCAAGCCTCCCTTGCCGGGATCACTCCCAGCAGCAGGAGGTCAGACTGGTGTCTGTGGCAGCAGCATCCATTTTGTGATGCTGGGGCTCTGGTTAACTTTAACCGGGTAAGTAGGTTACAACATGTCTTCTCCCTCTAGAAGGGAGGGATAATATCCTCATCCCCAGAAATGGGATGGGGGTATTGTTCCAAAGTGTTAGACACCTTACACGACATGTTTTGATAAAGCCAAACCATAGTTACCATAACCGTTTAAGATTATAAGGCACTTTAAGAGTATATGGTAGGCTATATCATAGAACAGCTATAAGGACATGGTTCCGAAAGCTGCAGACGGGCTCAGCTCAGGCTAGAGCACCATCTCACATGTTACCAAGCACTCTGCCTCCAGGATTGTTAAGGCCTGCCATAGGAGTGGCTGATAGGTACACATGTGTCTATATGTAAGTTAGGTATAGGAATACTACACCTAAGCAAGGGGTGATTACACGACCTTGCCCCAGCTGAGTGATCAGCCAGTTGTTTCATAATGGAAGGCCAGGCCAGGGGTGGCATAATACATGCTGCAGCCCCTGGTAGGCCTAGGGTACACCTATGCCCTGGGTACCTAAGGTACACTGTACAGGGGCCAATAAGGTGATCCTATCCAAATGGGTTATAAACCTAAAGTACATAGTATCAATTTAGAGAGAGAACAGCAGGGCTGTGGGTCTGATTAGCAGGCCCACAGCCACATCTAAGTCGAAAACCAGTAAAGCAAAAGCAAAAAGTGGGGGTGAACATAGAAAGCAGACCCTACTCTCCTACACTCTCTTGCTTGCAACTCATATCATAGCACTAACCACTTTTTTTGTCAGACTCTTGGGATCCGGAGAACAACATAGAAATTCTCTGTAGCAGAGTTTGGATGCCTTTTCCGAGGTAGACCCCAACCCCTGTGGGTTTTGGTGTATGGTTGTGGGACTTCCCCCTAAGCCTTTTCCTGGTGGGATGGGTAAGTGAGGAATAGCTTTACTTGGCTACTAAATTGCAGCACTCTGCCTGTGCTTAGATGTTTTAGGGTCAGCGAACGTGGATGGCACAAGATGAGAGAAGGAATCATTGGTCTCTAGGCTCTCAGCATAAAGGTGACACTGGTGCAAACAGAAATATAATGCCCCGAGAGGTCATTCTGCCTAGTTCGTATAAATCAGGTGCTCTGGGCTGCTGGACGTGGTTGGATCTATGAAGGTTTCACAGAAATAGCAGCAGCTACTCTGCAGGTCGTAATATCAGTGGCATTAGCAGGAAGAGAGATCGAACAGCAGGATCTCTATTTCAGTCATAAGCAGGAAAAGATGGTCATCATATTCACTCCTCTCATCAGGGATGCCTGCCATCACAAACAGCAAACGCAAGGGAAAGGCAAGATTCATCATCCAATGGGTCTTGTTTCCTTTCAGGAAGATTACAGAGACACAACAGATCACCTGACTCCAGGATAGGGTGATCCACCTTTGTTGTGGAAGAATTCCATGATGTCACTAACACATCTGACTCAAGATCAAGCAACCAGTCTTTCTGCTGTGTGCATAGAAAGTTCCAGTTGAGGCCTTGAGGTTTCTATGATTGTAATTAATCAATGGTCTTTGCTAGAATTGTGGCCCATCCAGTGTGCTCGCCTGCAGATGGGTGACCTGCGGTTTCCCTGCATCAGAACTGGAGCAGATGTGGAGTGCATGGATCCTTCGGAATAACAGCTGACAAGCTCCCTGCCTTCGCTGGAGGGCTAGTGGTGTGTAGAAATCCATAGTCCTTGCTAGGTACAGAGGTCCCACCATAGCAATGGGCAATCCGGTCCAGAGGTGGAAATGCAAGTCTGTGCCCTTATATGTCCCTGAGGTTCCAAAACAGCACAAATGCAGTATGGGGTACAAAATAAAAACAAGATATTATTAGGGGCACGTGAAACTACAACCTTTTTCTTTTAAAAGCTTGTCATAGTTCTTTAACATGCCTATTACTCGTCTACCGCAAAGCTCTATGCATCATGCATGTTTGGTGTTCACATGACAGCTTGGATATTTATGCCCCTGTTGAGTTGCTTAGTTTCAAAGTTGTGAGGGAAACAGGTTTAAAGCTAATTCTGAAAATACAGCGTGTCTATTTTCAGCGCCCGCTAGCACTTCGAGTAAATATCGCCCCTTTCGGCCTAGTAAGGAGACCCGTTTTAATTCCAATTAGTCTTATGCAGGAGGATGCCGTAATTGGTAGCTCGGGCGGAGCACCTATAAACGAGGAACCTCGTAATCTGGGTGGAAAACGACATCAGTTCAGATAAGAAGCAATGTAAAGACACTCAGCGCAGCAAACACGTAGGCCAGTATTCGAGATACGTCACTCGTCTAATAAATGAATACTTTGCACAACCCATCAATTGTGCGCCCCGGGAACTTGGTAATGGATCTTCTTACAACAATTTGTTTCTGTTAATTCGTGTTGAGAAGATTGTAGCATGTGGCACGGCTTGCATGACATTTTTCTCAGAATATGGGCCGGCCGCATGCCCTTCATGGCCAGTTAGGATGCCGGGGATGCTGGGAGACGCTGCCGGAGGTGAGCGCGCTTATCAGGTTTCACTTGCCGCTGATCAGTCACGTGACAGGGGCTGCACATAACACACGTACGCAGCACAGCTTGTTGCAGCTGGAGGTGTGTCTCAATGGCTTGTCTGTGGCGAGGATTGACGCGCGCTGCTGTGACCGCCTCCTTACTCAGCGTGCACGAATACTGTTCGGGAATTTCCTTAAACATTGAGCAAGTGACCCGCGATAAAAGTGTGCCAGCAAAACCTCGTGCATAAACAGAGGAGATGATGGATAGATTATGATTTGGCAAATGTACATATTTAGCAGCTGATCTCACAAATAAATTGCCACCAAGGACCTAACGAGTTTATCATTAGTCGTCAGGACAGTTGAAGATTTCGTAACTCGCTTTTGGATCACTTCGGATAGCTACACTTTCAGAGTAAAATTCGTATTTAAAACTTTTGCTACTGTCTGAGAATAAACTGAGTTCCTGCCAGATGAGGATTAATTATGTAGTGGAAAGAAGAGCGTTCAATAAGAACGGCTGTGACACATTTGCCGGAATGTAAATGCGGACAGAGTTGCACCCTTTGACCCTGGCGGGTTCTCTGTTTGAGCCATCACACCTGAATATGGTCAGCCCGCAAGTAAGTGTAGTGAACTTGTTGCAGGGGCGCAACTAGACCCGAAGGGAGGAGGGGAGGCGCTAAGACTCTCAGCCAGGGCCGGCTCGAGCACTGGTGACCAGGGGCTGTTCCTCCACTAGGGCGGAGGAGCGTCGCTCCACTGCTTTCTCGCAGTGCGAGAAGCAGAAACATAAAATGGTAATAACTTCTAGGTATTACCATTTTATGTTTGGTTGCGGGCTGGAGAGTGGGCAGGGTTGCTCTGCAACCAGGGAAGGGGAGGAGTGGTGTGCCCACTCCTGAGTGGGCAAAGACTGTTTGGTCGGCCCTCTAGGTCCGCCCAAACCAGTCATGCGTACTCTGTCCTTTCTCCATGCAGACCGCATAGCAGCCTGCATGGAGAACATGGCCTACCATAAGCCGCTGGCTGGGTGGCGTCCCGTCCAATCACACTGCTGCTTGCAGCGTTGTGATTGGCCTAGGAGAGGGAGCCTGGCTGCCTTCTTCCTGTTCCTTGCAGAGGCAGGAATGCAGGAGAGAGGTGCAGTGAAGACGCAGCACCCGGCCGGCGTAAAGGTAAGTTTAATTATTTTTATTTCTAATTATTCTTAAATTAAACCCCAGCGTGACCTCCCGCCTCTCCCCCACCCCCACCCCCAGCCCACAAGCCATGCTGGCTGCGACTGCTGTGACAGCAGTTAGGACAGTCTTTTTTGGCGCTCTCCTCCCCCATTTACTCCTTCTGCGTGAATGCCCCCACTACTAGTCTGCAACAGTGCATCTTCTCTCTCCATAGCCTCTCTTTGACGTACATTTTAATAGTGCTACTCATAGTTTACCCACACTCAGTTCTATGAACTGCGTAGTATAGGTTCTTTGCAGCATGCACATTAACCCTTTGTGCTACTTTACGATGAGCAAAAACTGCAACTAAACAAAATTTGGAACTCTCACTAGTAGGAACATTAATCACCAGTCATCTTGATATTTTTTATTGTTGCATGAAAACTACCCGATACACAAGGAGATTCATGTGCTTTTAAACCAAAAATTATTTTTAAACACAGCCCCCCTCCCCCACCAAAGTCAACGCCAGGTGCAGCTGCACCAGTCTCACTGCCCTAAAGCCAGTTCTTGTCCCAGCAATGGGGCAGGACAAGCATTTCCAGAAATGAGGTTAGAGCTAACCTCATACCCATTATATGAGTAATAAGATCTATGTCATTGGCGGGGAGTGATACTTCTCCCAAATTCCAGCAAGCAAAACAGTTAACAGATTTCTTGTAGATGATTTAAGGAACAGTAGACCAACCCTGAGAATTTTATGAAACTTTTGAAATCATATTTGCTAAAACGACACAGACCCTTATGGGCATTCATGAAATATTCTAGTACTTTCATGGTGCACCAGGGAAGCCTGGCCTTTCCTAAGAGTATATCTCATTTTTTTCAAATGTCTTAAGTCAGAAATGTATTCCACTATACCAAGGTCATCATTTTTTTCATTCTGCCAAGGAGTGCATTCAATAGGACTGTGCCAGAATTTTGCTACTGATACTTCAGCCCCAGCCATGGATACCTCTAAAAATTTCCTCCGGTATACAAGGGTCAGCATTTTGCCATTTACACCCTGTGAAGATTACCCTGTCCCATTACCCTTTGGAGACCATGACCGGACACCCATAACCTCCCCTCACTTACCTTTTTCATCCCAGAAAGACCACGACAAACAGCTCCGATGGCTTCTTCCCTGAAAAAAGAAAAGGAAAGGGTTAATCCTGCTGCCCTGACTCCGATGACATCAGGAGGAGGCGGATTTATCAACACAACAGAGCAATCAGGGGGTCGTGGCGGGAATAAGAACAACGTCATTGAAACAGAAGGCGGTATCAGCAAGGGAAACCCGGAAGACGCCGAGGAACCCAGCGGGACAGCAAGACGACCCAGAGAAGAGCAAGCATCTTTCGCTGCAACGGGCCTGGAGCCCAGCGTGAGCAGGAAGCGGTGCGCCCAAGAGGAGACACCTTCACCTACAGCCAAGTCGGGGGACGAAACTCCAGAGGACTGGAGTGAAGAGTGGAGGTTCGCCCGGGAGATGTGAAGACACCGCCCCAATTCAGGGGAGTTGCGGCTTCTGTGGTACGTGAGCAGGGGGAGTGAAGAAAGATTCAGGAAGAGTTCAGGGAATGGGTAGATAACCGGGTGGGTGGAAAAGGGGTACAGGGACTGATAAAGCGGACGGCCTGCAATTTTACAATATACAACCTTGCTGTTTTTTTCCTTTTGTCTTCCTTTTATTGGCGCATATTTTTTTTCTTCTCTTATTATTTCTTTAATTGGCCTGAAGAAAAAGCCAGACAAACTGCTCAGAAGTTGCTAATTATACAGAAATACCTCTTTTGAGGGAACAGCAGCTTCCCGGGTAAACTTAATGTGAAAAGGAAGCCCGGGTTAGTAACCAGAATGAGGAGAATTAACTCTGCATGGCCACACTTGCTTTCTTCTCCTTTGCACATATCCTAACCAGAACCCTAATCTCCCAAAGAGGGCCCTACAACTTGGCAAAGAGTAGAAGAGAGGGAGAAAGAGAGATGAAGAGATAAAAAGAGGGAGTAGAGAGAGCGCATGACCATCTTTCACTTCACCCAATATCTAGCTGCCAGTCCCGGGTGTGTAATGGTCCCTATCCTGCATCCAGGAACCTAGTATTGTTATACTTACCACCATCTCCCTATCTTCTTCCCTGAGATCCCGGGAAACCCACCACTGAAGGGGGTTGGACCTCAGAAGAAAAAGACAAAGAGAAGTGGAAATAGAGAAAGAAGAACTGAATCCTCCTTCAACCTGTTACACCCATATGAATTTAATTATTGGTTAATAAACCACCAAGATTGAGATACACATCAAGCCTCCTAGATTTAATTTCCGCCCATCCTTCCCACACCCCCCCCCCCCTATAAAATAAGCACAGGACATTTTATGACAAGAGATTCCCCAAATATCAGTTCCACCATTTTGCTATGGATCCACCCCATATGCTAAGAATTGCATGCATCATGTCAAGGCCTTCGGACAGGTGTGGTGGCGCATGTTCAGTGTCCCTGCCATTGGGTTTGACTGGGCTAGCGGCTTTCTCAGTTACACAGTTCTCCACAGCCAATGATGGTGCTTCAATTGAGGCATGTCAGGGCCTGCAATTTGC
Source organism: Triturus cristatus (assembly GCF_964204655.1). NCBI lineage: Eukaryota > Metazoa > Chordata > Amphibia > Caudata > Salamandridae > Triturus > Triturus cristatus. Next base: position 694,648,623 of record NC_140588.1, read on the forward strand.
CATAGGTAACACCTCTCATCCATATTCTCTAGTGTTCTTGCCCATAAGGCAAGAATTACCTCCAGTATTCCAGACCAGCAGTACACTTGCATGCATAACACACATATACTGATACACACACATTCTCTCTCACACTCATTATTACTATATCTCTTGCACACACACACACACTGCCGCTCACCTTTCCATTAGCCAATCTGTTTTTATTGTGTTAGAAAAGGGTTCCCTGCTGATTCTGCTATACCTTCCTTGCCTCTTTAGTGAAGCTTAATAAAAACATATTCTCTATTCAAAAATAATAATATTTTGCCTTGTCAATGTTTGTTACAAGTATGATGTGAATGAAAAGTACACTTCCTTGAAATAGCTGTATGGGGCATATATTTGGTTTCACATGTGGATCAAGCAGTTACAGAATTGGAAATGAACTAATCCACATTCTAACATAATATCATAGCATCCAACTGATCTAATGATATACTTGACTTCTTTGGCAACCATGGATTTTATCCTGTAACACTTTGCATTTTTGTATTTTTGAGACCCAACTTACAATGTAAAACAAAACTACAAGTCCCGGAATGAAGCATTGTGATGAATGGAAAGCTAGGAATGGCTGAAGGTTCTACATGATCCACAATCTATTACCATACCACAAAGCCTCAGCTTTAGACTCCCTCCTCTCACCATCCCACATTCTCAATCCGCTCTCCCCTCTTGCACCAGCCCTGTTGATGCAGATGGAATTAAGTAGGCATCTAGAACTACAGAAAGAGCAGGTATTCTGTGGGTGCCTTTGTACAAATATGTGTATATTCATGATGTGCAGAGTAAAAGGTGTGCTCATGTAAGTTCTGAGTGATGGTGAACAGTGTGAGTGACTGAAGCAAAAGTTGTGTGAGTGAAGGGTGAAAAATGTGCCGATGTGAGTGTTGGGTAAGCTGCATGTATGTAATGTGAGAGGAGGGCCCATGTGAGTGTTGGGTGTGCAGAATGAGAGGGGAGAGTGCAGGGTGGTGTGAGTAGTGTAAATGCAGGGTGAGGGGTGTCCCTGTATGTGGTGCAGGGTGAGCAGCAAGAGTAAAGGGTGATCTGTGACAGTGACTGGTGAATGCATGGTGAGAGGAGTTAGTGCAAAGTGAGTGGTGTGTCTCAATGAGTTCCAGCAGACTATTGTCCCTGCATGCAGGCAGGATGAACAGAGTGGCTGTACAAATGCAGGCTCAGAGGTTCGTCCGTGTGAGTGCAGGGCGAAAGGAGGAAGTGCAGCATGAGTGGTGTGACTCCAGGGTGAGTGCTGATCAGATTTATACCATATCGCAGGTATTTTGATGACCCAGCCAGTATAAAAATGAGCAAAATAACCTAAAGCTTGTATTTTTAGCACTTATTTGTGCATACTTCAAACAACAAATATAAATAGAACTTTTAAATCTGTCCTAGAGCTGCATTAATGATCCATGACTAACAATTAAAGGAAACAAACACAGAAAAGTAATGTTACAAAAGAATACATGCCATTTTATTTACAGCTCTGTTTAGTGTCACGGCGAGGCCTTGCAACCTCCCTAAACAACAACAAATGGCTGGTATTTTACTCTAGGAAAGGTGGTATCCATACTCGTGAGATGCCTTCTGACAAAATGCATTCTCCCACTGTGGCAGTAAAAATAAAATACAAATGTGAGGAATAGGCAGAGTGTGGACCCATGGAGTATTGGAACCAGTGAAAAAACACAAAACCTCGTTAACTAGTTCACAAAGGCATGTAAATGGTCTTTTAAAGACCTGTGGAAAACGTCAGTGTGGCAGAGATGAGACTCCAGACACTACCCAGCCGAGCCCACAGCAGCTCAAGCCGCAGGAGCCTTGGCTGAGACACACAACGCGGGGGCCTAAAGTCCTTTTAGCCCTATGGGAGTTGCACACCTGACTTGATGCAACCCCCTGGCCTCAGTATAACATTACAGTGAACAGCTGGACTACAGGGATGGCATAGATCTTTTCAGATCCTTATTAAGAAAGTCAGCATTTGCAAGTCACAACCTTTAATACCACAGGATTGATACAACTGAATTCAAAATAAATGCTGAATAATAAATGTGAAGTAAAAAAAGAAAATATTACATAATAGGGAGGAACTTATCGATCAGTGGTAGTAACAAATTATAGGGAAGGACACAACATTGCAGTTTTGAGCTTTCATTTAATGATGCAGTGCAGTCTGAGAGTTTTGGTCCTGGCCAGTGGCGTAGGGAAACCTTCACTTAAGCAGCTTAAGTGGGGGGCTGCACTGGGCTCCAGGGGCTGATTAACTGTGTCAAACTAAACATTAAATAGTTGTTAACGGCTTACGTCTTCCTGCAGGTATGCAGATAACGTTCTCAATAATAATACTGTTAGGCAATACGCCGCAGATGGTGTGGTATGTGGGATGATATACAGATAGAAGAATGTACATGAGAGAAATGTAAGAAAAAATTAATGATGAGGCAAAAGATGATTAGATTGAGGAAAGAACGGGAGGAGTAAGGAAGGGTGAAAGGAAGGAAGCAAGGAGGAAAAGGTAGGATGGAAGAGCGAAAGAATGAATGTCGAGAAGACTGAAAAGATGGATGGATAAATGAAAGTACTGATAGTTCAAAGGGTGAATGAATGGAAGGATGACGAATGGGCAGATTGGAAAGATTGAAAGGGTGAAAGAATGGATATATGGATACATGTATACATTGATTGGTGGGTCTGTGAAGGGATGGATGTATTTATGAAAGGATGTATGTATATATGGATGGCGGAATGATCAAAGTATGAATGTTAACCTCTCCTAAGGAGCGTCGGTTTGCGTGCTTCACAAACTCGGTGTGATTAAAGGTATATGTAAAGTGGGGGTATTTTAATTTTCTGGCTACTCCCTTGGTCCTGGCTCACTCACCTGAGCTTTCAGGATGGTAAGTTGAAGTTGGGCCCACCCGGGAGGAGTTCTATAGAGCCCAGAAAGAGTTCCCAGCTCTAGAGGACTTGAGGAAAAACAGCTGAGGCCCAGGCATCTGATGACACCTCTGGAGATCACCTTATCTATGGGGAGAAATACCTCCCATATAGTGAGCTTAACGTTCCTGAGGCAACTTGTGTGTTGGTGGTCCTCCAGTCAGTGCTTAATTTGTAAAATATCAAGTGCAGGTGCTCACATTTTTTGAGGAGGCCACACCCACTTGTCCAGCTCCACCCACTTCCTCCAGAGGCTCCACCCACTTAATTTATTAGTTCCACCCACATCATCAAGCCTCACCACATCAGAGCCTTCTTCTCACTTCTTACGCTCCGCAAAAAGCTAAAGACCTGGCTCTTCATATAAGCACTTCGAGGACCTCCCACCTACACACCTGCCCAAGTGCCTGGATACCCTCTTGGGTGATTAGTGTGCTATACTGCTATACAGATCAATACTACAACATGACATAATTTAAGATATGGGAAGCCTATGACATCAACTTAAAAGTGATCTCAAATAAGAGAATGTATGCAAATCTGAAAATGCAGCTTTCGGAAAGGTCAATAGAGAACTTGAGGTAGTTTTGCAAACTAAAGAGGATGCGCTTATACTGTGCTGTTTAAAAGAAAGGAAGGGATGAAGGAAAGAATACATTAAAGAAGGCAGCCTCAAATGCAGGGTGGAAGGGGGTACTGGACTGAGGAGATAAGTAATGAATGAAAGAAGGAAGAAATAAGAAAATAATTTGAAAAGAAGAACTGAAGGGATAGAAGGAGAATGGAAATCAATGATGTGTGATAGATGAATAGAAAGGAGGAAGAAACGCAGAAGGAAGGGTTGAGGATAAGAAAGGAAGAAATTAAAGAAGGGATGAAGGAAGGAGCAGGAAAAAAAGAAAGTACAAAATGAATGGAGGAAGAAGGATTAAAAGCACCAAGGGAGGAAGGATGGTGATTGAACGAGAGTGTAAGGAAGGAAGAATGGAATGAGGGTGTAAGGAAGCAAGAAACAAGAGGGGAAAGAAGGCATGGCTGGAGGTGCTGAGGGAGAGAAAAAAGGAAAAGAAAAAAGATGCGACAAAGGAAAGAAAGGAGGTCAGGGGAACAGATCCGAGTATGAAAGGTACTGGGCACAGGAGGTACAGAGAGAATAATGACAGTGCAATATTGCAAAGAAATTGGAGGGGAAAAAAAAGATTGAAATACATTTGTGTCCTTAACATACCATGTATGTTTGTAAAGCACATATTCACCAAAGGAAGCCTTGACAATGAATTTAAAATGATGTGAGCCAGCTCAACGGCACAAATGTTATCGACCTCAGGAAGATGAAAGACTGAGTTGCCACACCTAGATTTAAATTTATGACCCTGAGAACATACACTGATTCCTGGAGTGGATATAAAAAAATGTGCAAGAAGGAAAAACATAAGAGGGGGAGTGAGGAAGGAGGAGAGGTCTGAAGGCAAAGATAGATACGGTAGACAAGAAATGTGAAGAGAAGTGAGGAAAGCAGAGATGGGGAGAGCGAGATTGGAGTGGAACAGGATGAGAATGAAAAAAGGAAAGAGGAGAAAGGGAAGAAGAGCAGACTGTGGGGAGTGCGTGAAATGAGAGTGGAAGGGAAAGATGAGAAGGTGAAAAATAAAAAGCAGTTAATGATGGGAGGTAGCGATTAAGAAGAAACGTGGACGTAGGGCGGAAAGTGAAAGAAGAATGGAGAAAAGGAAAGGAGTAAGGTGTGAAGGGTAGGAAGAAAAGCAAATACTGAGGAAAAGCAAGAAAAGAGTACACCTCTCCTTTACTACATTCTATATTTTAACAAGTGTGCACCGAATCATTTGCACAACATTTATGACACTTTAGTCCTCAAGAGGCAACAGTGGTGGAAGAATGAAAGTCATATTTGACTCTTTCAATTCAGCTCCTAAATTATAAATCTTTTTTCAAAACAGTTAACCCTTTCCATCTCATAATAAGCCAATTACATGCAGTGTAGTGGGTCAGAGGTTGCATTTTACCATAAGTGGATTTAATAAAGGAGACGGACAATGGTTTCGGGACAATGGTTTCCGCAGCATACCATTGTTCATTTTGCTTTTGGACACTTTAAATCAACCGGCATGTATGTTTGGATCAATCAGTTTCAGCTGTTGTATTAATTCATCTAGTAATTGAATTTAGTAGAAATGAAATGACAAGACACACTTGCAGAGACAATGCAGCAAGTATGTGAAATTCAAATACACAAATACTTTCCTGCTATTAACTAACCTGCTTCAGCCCACTGCCATCCACATTTTAAATCACAAAGTGCATACACTTGTGATTCTGGATGAGAGTATGCTTTTTAAAAGCGTTCTTTGTTTAGGGTTCTCGTTAGCCAGTCTTTTTAATTTGGTAAATTCAAAAGCAACTTGTAGATTAGAAACGGCCTTCTTTTCCGGTATCTGCTATTTCTTTCAGCTATTTCTTCTAACAAATGTGGACTTCTTATATCCCACAGCTGAACTAGTGCAAACTATCTGTTCCAATGAAAACACTACAAAAATGCACAGAGTCCTCATTTTCAAGGCAAACACACAAATGACAAATTCAGCAATAGCCCTCCCAGTGCCAAAAATGATTTGCTCCTCTTACCTGATCTTTGGGGGATGATGGGATAGTCACATTGTGTTGCATCACCTTGTGCTGACTGGGTTCAGAATGTCCTGCTATGCCTGCTGTCCGGCTGCTCCTCGTAATGCTGCCAGGTCCTGTGCCACGCAATTAGAGTGCTGGCAGTTACTAAGTACAGAGCAGCACGTGCACACTGTAGTTAGTTTTGGGCCATGAGGACTAAGTTCGAAAGCAGAATTACAGACAGCTCTCCAGGTCAGTGCTGATAAAAATGCATGCTATGAGTATGCACTCTTGTTTAATTTCAGAAAGGCAGGGCAGCAAAATAAACCTACAGAGGATTTCATAGCATCAGACTATAAAACCCAAACTGTGACGCAAGCGCAGCTTCTGGCAACCATCGGTCGGATTTCACATGGCAATAAATCTGAAGCGCAGGCCCTCAGCATGAAAGACATGAGATTAATGATGTGCCTTAATGCCGGATATGTATTTATTTTTTGTGCGACACTTGTTGCTTTTTTTGTATTGTATTGTATAATTGCATTTATATAGCGCTTACTACCCCTGACGAGGCATCGAAGCGCTTTTTCTGCGAGTAGCACGCTACTCCGGAACCCATAAAGGATTAGTGTCGAGTTAGTATAGTAAAATATGAAAGTAATTTGAGTGGTGGATAGGTTAGTCAGTGATTTGGATTCAGAAGGATAGCAGAGGGATAGAAGAGGGAAACAGGTTAGTATTTACATAGCGCTTGTTACCCCTGATGGGGTGTTAAATCACTTTTTTCGGCGAGTAGCACGCTACTCCAGAACCCATAAGGATTAGTGATGATTTAGCATAGTGAAATATGAAAAGTAATTTGACTGGTGGATATTAATCAGTTATTTGGATTGAGAAGGATAGAGGAGGGATAGAAGAGGGAGAAGATTTTCATTTATATAGCGCTGGTTACACCTGATGGGGTGTTCAAGCATTTTTTGGGGGGTTTTTGGCGAGAAGCTACTCCGGACTTCTCATCTCGAAAAGGTATGCACATCAACACTCTTGCCTGGGGTGCCCGGAAGAGTGTAGTCAAATGGAATCCTAAGCCGCATATCAGCATTAAAGGTTTGGGCAAGCCTTAACTCTTGTGGCCAGTATACAAAAGAGCTATGGTCCGCCAATACATCTGCAACCATTTCCTTTGTCTTGCTAGGTTCAACTTCAGACCACTGCAGTTCATTCAATCAAGAATGGGCAACATGCATTGCAACAAAATTGATAGACAAGAACTATTTCTCAATTTATTCAGAAGAAAACATATTGGTAGCCACCACACATGTAGAAAATGTGTCACAGAACAGGAGAGACCTTTCCTGTAATGTGCGCTTGAAAGTGGAGGCAGCGCAGCAAACTAAAATGTAAGGAAAAAGAAATGGCCCACGATAAACAATACTTGCATAGGCCTACCTCTAACATGGCCCAGGAGTAAGGCATGGGCAGTCTTAAATCGGGCAGATAGACCAGAAAGAACTCAAGCGGACATGGGCAACATTCAGATGTGTCAGAACTGTCACTCAGCCAGATTCAGCTACTCAATGTGAATGAAGCCCAGAAAAGCATTCGCCTCAAAATCCCTTAAATTTTAAACTTATTGGAAATGTACTTTGCTGTCCAAACTGTTCAGAATGTCAGCCCAGGGTTCGGAACAGGGCTTCTGTAGTAATAAACCCACCTAGAAGCAACGTTATTGAAACAAGATAAAAGATGTTATGATTAGCAGCAGGAGGCTTGAATAGCCATCCATTTTGAAACCAGAATGGCTTTGCATGCACTCGTTTTTGCTCTTTCTCCTGTCTTTGGGTAGGACTGAATTACGTTTGCTTGATTGGTAAAGCAGAATGTTAACAATAATGTATACAAAAACACACAGGAAAGGGCTTCTGGCACACCTTCTTCTGACAGTGCACTCAGACTGGAGATGCAGGAAAATCTTAGGTCTCACTTAAGACAGCTGTGCACAACAACGTACCAGGATCTTCAGCAAAACTGGGAAGAATAGCTTTTTAGGACGTGCAGCTTTCTTTCTAGGAGATATTACAATGTTCCACACTGAAGTTTCCGCGTGAACCTATCAGAATTCAGATGAATATGTTATCTGCTTCAAATAGCTCTTTCTGCGAGTAGTTGTCTCATGTTACTGAGCAGGGTGCGATTCAGGATGGTCGACAACTCTTGCAAACAAGTTTCATCGCAAGAAGCGCCAAGAATTATTTTGGTGAAGTCATTTTGGAAGGCACTTCTCTAACACGGATTTGTCACTTTTCTGTTCTTTGCTGTATTTGGGTGTCAAACTGGTGCGGAGGTGAAACCTTTTCCCACAGTGTCAACGTGCAAAAATGACAAAATAATGAGGTAATACTCTCCCTTCCCCGGCCCTCACGGGTGAGTAGCCACGCTTTACAATCATGCTTGACTGATACAAATGCTAAATACACTGAGTCAAACCCTGAGTTGCACCAAGTACGTGTCCATGTGCACGAAGTTATTCATAAACTGACACTTTAAAAACTTTATCTTACAAGAAGCAGCAACTCAAAGCACGTGTAAACGAAGCAAAGGAAAACTGTTCTAAAAAATTATACTTCTAAACTACGTGAAAGGGCCCGAACAAATAGATTACACTAAGCAGGAAATAAGCGGCCCAACTAAATCGCGATGAGGGTGTCAGGGAAAAATATCGGGAATGCTTGTAACATAAGGCATTTCACGCCCAGTTTCACAAAATAACACTTTATTCACGGTATTCTGAGAATCCCGATAGTGACTGCACCATGTTACCTCTCTAATTGTGAAGCAGTAAATCCAATCTATGAAACTCATACCTTCTGCTTTGATCATGGGCGCTCGTTTAAATTCACTTCTGCTGGAAGTTTTACATTATTGTAAAACATTTGACCTGCAGTACTGCACAATTCCAGCCTGCCTTGCCTCAGTTCAGCCAAAGGCCCGCCCTCGGCAGTTCCCCAACGGAAATGAAAACATGTTCTTTGTGGAAGGCAGGCACGATCTGCTGACGTGACATCACTAACGTGATGAACGTCATGATGTCGATCTTTTAACATGCCTGGACCGGGGTGGGCCTCCGTAAGATGACATACCAGGCAGAAAGAGCAGAAGAGCAGGAATTAATTTTTAATAATTACCGGGCCCTCTGCTGGAGGGGAAAGATCGCATAGACCCGGCCCTGTGATTTATGTGCCGGTGCTGAGCACCGGAAAGCACCGGCACAAATTAAGCACTGCCTCCAGTGGGTCTGGCTCATGATATTCCCCTGGCAGGACATCTGGGGCAGGACAAGACCTGTGTCAGGTTTGTCACCCACTTTTGTTTAGGCTTGACGAAGACAGCCTTATATGCATTCTGTAGGTCATATCCCACTTGTCAGGCCAGTGGGATGTTAGGGACAAGGCTAAAGGCTCCACTAGTTCCCTTACCTGTCACTGGTACCCCATCTGAAAGGGTTGGCACTGTTGGACCTCTGGACCCCAAGACTGCTTTCGGCAACAGGTATATCCTAGTCACAAGATACCCAGAGGCCTTACCTCTGAGGTTTGTGACTACATCTGCAGTAGGTAGGCCCTGATGGAGATCTTTGCCCAGGTGGGGTTCCCCAAAGGATTAGTGTCTGACAGAGGCACAAACTTCATATCTATATACATGAAGTCAATGTTTATTTGTACTTGAAAACTCGCACAAAACTCAGAGGCATCAAAGCGCTGCCCGGAGGCATCAAAGGGCTTTGGGATGAGTTTTTGGGTGATTTATAAGTTCTCCGCACCCTATCACCCTCAGGCCAGTGAAAATGTTGGGAGATTCAACAAGATCTTGAAAGGCATGATTTTGGGCCTGGCTGAGCCCATGATGTGGAAGTGGGATGTCCTCTTATCATGCCTGCCTTTTGTCTACAGGGAGGTCCCACAGGAGGGGGCTGGGTGAAGCCCATTTGAGCTCCTCTATGGCCACCTTGTTATGGGACCTCTCATTTTGGTGAAGGAGGGTGAGAGCAAGCTCCCAAGATGACCCCTGATCAGCTCTGGTATGACCAGAAGGCCACTCTGGCCGAGTTTCAAACCTATAGTGCCCTCCAAGTCCAGTGGTCAAGGCCTTATGAGGTAAAGGAGGGAAAAGGGGAGTTCACATACTTGGTGAACCTCAAGACCTCCAGTAACCCTTTAATGGTACTCCATGTCAATTGCCTCAAACATACTATGATAGGTCTGAAGTCACCATGCTCTTGGTTACAGATGATGGGGTGGAAGAGGGCAGTGAACCTCTCCTTGACCTCCTATCTTCCAAGGAGCAGTATGGGTCAGTGGAAGGTATCACTCTCTCCCCTATCCTGACTACGGAACAGCAGAGGGACTGTCGCCAGTTCCTGGGGCAGTTTGCTCTCCTGTTCTTCCTCACCCCAGGAAGTGGCGGGTGGTGATAATTAGAAGTGGAGGGACACCAGAGTAAAGTGTATTTTTTAACACAGTGACAGGCACTATTATAAATGCCTTTAGACTTGATGCCAAAGCTGTCAATCATGGCTTGTTAACAGTGTTTTATTTATTAGGGGCTATGATTAATAGCTCTGAACTTGAGACTGGAGGCTGTGCCAGTTTCTTACCGTGCCTGTCAGTGGATCAAAAAAGTAAATAATAATAAAAAGGTTTACTTACTCACAAGGCCTTATCCTCTGTGCTCTCTTTTGCAGTCCCAGCATGAGTCTCGGAGCCTCAGCCAACTCCGCTCTACCACTTTAGAAGCTGCTCTCATGCTGCTGATAATGTTAAGCAGCATGAGAAAAGCACCAGGTTTGGTTGTAGCGGGCTGGCTTGATGCTTCTTTAGGCACTCGGGACCTGTGCCATCTTGCCACCCAGCTGTCTAAGACAGCTTGGGTTGCATATGTTTAAAGTGAGCATGTCAGGCTGGCCATTGCAAGATAGCTGGCCAAAGTGACATGCACACTTTAAACAGGAGTGGGCGCCATTCGTCCCCTGCTGCAAATCAGCAGCAATGGCTCCGCACTGACTCTTGGCTCAGGCTGAGAGCAGCACTGCAAAATAAAATGGTAATACATTCATTTTATTACCATTTTATTTTTCACGTCAGATTCTTATGAAGCCGGGAAGGGGGACACTCCTCTGCCTAAATGAAAGAAATGCCACTGACTCCAGGGCTCACTCGTGTGTTGCCATGACATTGACACAGGGAAAAGTATGCCTGTGAAGAATACAATTTACAGGCTATCTATCAAGATGAGGGCTAGCTTAAGGAGGAGGTGTGCACAATGCTTGAAGTTGGGGTGATTGAGCACTTCAATAGTCCCTGGTCAAGCCCAGTGGGGCTGGCACCCAACACTGCCCTGTGTGCCATCCCAGAATTGAAGTTATTTGTGAATGTATGGACTCAATTTAGTTACTATAACTGATGCTCACTCTATCCCATGAGCTGATGCGCTCATTGACAGGCTGGGAGCTGCCAAGTTCCTGGGTAACCTTGATATGACATCAAGGTACTGGCAGAGTGTCCTTACTGAGGGGGCTAAAGAGAGGTCTGCATTCTCTGCCCCAGAGGGCCCTTTCATCTTAAGGGTGATGCCCTTTAGATTGAAAATGCCCCTGCCACCTTCCAGAGATTGGCCAACATGGTCCTGGGTCGGGGCCTTCAGCGCTGCCTACCTGTATGACATAGCTGTCTTCAGCTCCAGCTGGGAGGATCACCTGTTTCAGCTCCAGAAGGTGCTTCAGGCTCTGCAACAGGCAGGCCTAACAATCAGTGCCAGATAAGGCATGGTTCTAGGATAGGGTGCTTCTGGGATGCCTAGTGGGAGGGGCAAGGTGCACACTCTCCAGGCCAAGATAGAGGCTTTCCAGGCATGGGAACCCCCTAAAACTGAGACTGAAGTGAGGTCTTTCCTAGGCCTCACTGAATACTCTAGTGCAACGGCACCATTGTAGCCCCCTTAACTGAGCTGACTTCTAAGAAGCAGCCCAATAAATTGATCCAGACAGAGGCCTTCCAGAAAGGTTTTGATTTCCTCAAAGAGGCCATGGGTATAGCACTCATAATCAAGGACCCTGACTTCACCTAGGAGTTTATAGTGCAGATATATGCTTCAGAGCATGGCATAGTGGCTGTATTATTGTAGTTCAATGAAGAGGGTCTAGGCCAAACTGTAGCCTTCATCAGTAAGAGGTTTCTCCCCGGGGAACAGAGATGGAGTGCTGTTGAACGGGAAGCTTTTGTTGTGGTCTGGGCTCTGAAGAAACTGAGACCATATCTGATTGTGGCTCTGTTCCAAGTTCAGACAGCAGTTCAGTTTTTCTGTGCACTCTGATATCACTACTATCCAAAAGATTTTATGAACAATTAGTTGTGTGCTGAACGATAGGATTGAACTTTCGTGTTTTCTTTGAACAAGAAACACTGCTTTGAAAATGCTTTATTGTTCTCTGTATCTGCAAACACTAATCACATTAGCATTGTTATGTGTATATATTTGTCATTTATTTTCATTCTCATTTTGATTTACCTCACTTTCACCTTATTGCTGGAGTATTGTTTATTATATTTGTTTAGGATGTTTTACATGTATTACATTTATATTCGCTTTTCAGGCTGGGTGGTTTGATGGAGCACCGAGCAGCGCATCACATGGAGAGGGAGTGATAGTGGATAGGTCGATTCCTATCACGTGCTGAGTTTATATTTTTGAATCCAACCCATTGGTTGATTCCGGACATGTGAGTGTATCGAGGAGGTTGCCTCTCTCGGAGTTACACACTACGCGTTAGTGCCGCAAAACGCTTGAAAAAGTAAGTTAACATTGAATTACGGGCTAATTTGAAGGTCGTTGCACCATGGTGTTTTTAAATTTCCGTTTTTCAAAGTCCCGGTTACGAAACCTTTATGCTTATGCCTTAAATGCTCGTAATGCTCACGCATACAACATCAGGTATGCTTATGCCTAATACGCCTGTAATGCTCACGCATATAACATCATGTATTCATTTTCTTGTCATTCACAGAGATTAACGTGGTTTTAATCCTGCTTGTGAGGTTGCCTTACTTGAAGTTAGCTTGCATACCAAGTTAACATCGCATTAGGCGACATTACGCACATGTTCAAGGGCGTGTCAGTATGGGTTGAATTTTTCTGTTAGCCATGGTGGATTTAAATTCACGGTTAGGAAACTCACGTGGTAATGCTCATTACGGTGGATTTAAATTCACGGTTAGGAAACTCACACGCTAATGCTCATTACGCCCATAAAGCTAACGCGTATAACATCAGGTAATTTTACTTGGTATTTTTCTGTTATTCATGGATGTGAATGTGGTTTGTTCCTCACACGTGCTGATATCTAGCTTACATACTTTTTTGTTTTTAGTCATTTTCGCAGTTCATGGTGCAATATGTAGGGTAATACACTACTGATGTTAATGTCATGTTTGAATTGATTTTTTTTGATACTCACTCATCTGTTTTTTCTGTATTTATCTTATAGACCCCTGATGAAGGGTCGACAAATGACCCGAAATGCATTGGGTGTGTTAAAAGAGCATTTTTTGATGAAGTCAAGAGCAATGAATCAATGAATTTAATTGCTAATGAAGTACCTTTGATGAATGAATAAATTCATGGAACAACCTGAGAAGAAGTCTATGAATGTTTTTGAAAATTCTTATGATATTTAGTGAAGAAACATTGAGTTTCACGCAAAAGTGCACGCTTCCAAGGGACTGATTCATCTGACCCACGCAACCAAGTTCACACAAATTAGGGCTGAGAATCCCAAACGGAAATAGACTTTACCCTGGAACACCACCCTAGGTCAGACCACTCCACTGCTGATGGTCTCTCTAGGTTCTTCCTCCTCAGGGATGAGAACTTCCATGAGGGTGGATACTGCCCCCCACTTTCAGCTGTTAGACCTGATAGCTGTTAGGATAGTCTTCCCCCAAGCTTTTTGCGTTCTTACCTCCTGTTGCTGAAATTTGTTTTTCTTGGCTTTAGGACTCTGTGGACTTTACCACCGCTAACCAGTGCTAAAGTACTTGTGCACACTCCCTAAAATATGCTTACACATGATTGGCACATTTAATTTATCTATAAGTCCCTAGAAAAGTGGTACAACATGTACCCAGGCCCTCGAAATTAAATGGTACTAGTGGGCTTGCAGCACTTATTGTGCCACTCATTCAAGTGGCCTTTTTTAAATGTCTCAGGCCTGCCATTGCAACCTGTGTGCAGTTTTAAACTGCCAATTCGACCTGGCAATATAAACCTTTGGCCAGGCCTGAAATTCTCTTTTTAATACATATACATCAGCCCTAGGTTGGCCCTAAACAGCCCATAGCGCTGGGTGTAGGGTATTTAAAAAGTTGGACATGTACTTTTAAGTTTTACATGTCCTCCTAGTTAAATCTCTTAGATTCATTTTTTACTATTTTGAGGCCTACCTTTCCCATAGTATAACTTTGGGTTACCTTATTACACTTAGTAAGTGATAACATTTGATTGGGAGCAGGTAGGAATGTCAAGTTTACACCCAAATGAACTGTAATTTATAATCCTACTTATTGATAAAATCAGATTTTAAGTCACAATTCTGAAAATGCTACTTTTAGAAGGTTGGCATTTTCCTTGGTCACACGACTAAGTGTAGATGGCAGTTGACCTCCCATTCCTCCCAGCCAGTGTGACAAAGAGTGACTAGATGCTGACAGGAAGGGCCATCCTGCCAAGATGGGAGGGTCAGGGTTGTTCTCTGCGCTACTTATATGAGATGAGTAGGAAGGAAATTCCAGAACCAGATGTGAGGGGGGAGAAATTCTAATGTTTTGGGCTCCTTGCAACACTGAACGGGCCAACGGGCCAGATATTGCCAAGATCCTGCCAGCCATGATGAGTGGCAACGCGAAGCTCTAGTGAACCCTGATCTTTGTTCTACATCTACCACCAGCAACTACCGGACTCGCGTAACAGCAATGACAGCCTGCTGTGACCCTCAATGTGAACATTTACTAACGACCCTCTATGATGCCTGTTGAACTTGGCCCTTTTTGGCTAAAGTTCCCTAAACTTTTTGCTTTCCCCCTAGACCTTTTTTCTGACATGGTGTTGCCAACTTAGATGTTTTGGGCACTTTGTCACTGCTGATCAGTGTCAACGTGCCAGTGCTCCCTGTATAAAGTGTAATGGTAATTGGTTGTCCTTGATTAATATGTTTGCCTTACTAGTAAAGTCCCTAGTAAAGTGCACTATGTGTGCCAGGGCTGGTAATGCAACTGCTACTAGTGGGCTTGCAACACTAACTGTGCCACCAACACAAGTAGCCTTAAAGAGGGAACTCGGGCCTGCCATTGCAGCGCCTGCGCGCAGTTTGTTAAACTGCCATGTTGTTCTGACAAGTGCACCCACTTGCCAGACCTTACCCTTCCCTCTCTAGGCAAATCAGACACCCCTATGGTAGGTCCAAGGTACCCCCTGGGCACGATGCAGTGCATGTGAAAGGTAGGACATGTACTAAGGTATGTACCATGTCCTGACAGTGAAATAATCTCCATTTCGTTTTTTCACTGTGGGAAGGCCATCTTGCCCATAGGATAGAATGGGGAGGCTGTGTAATATGTTTTCCAGCCTATCTTCCCAAAGGCTTAAGCTGGAGAGGTGACGTTTGGTGTGTCTGAACTCACAATATAACAACACATCTTTTTATGAAGGTGGTTTTTGCATTGTGTGTTTAGAAGCCACTCTTTTAGAAGTGGCTGGGAGTTGTGCTCTAACATTTCTGTGTGTCTCTGCCTGGTTGTGGATTGACTGTCTGGATCTGAAAGTGATAGGATCTGGGGAATGTCTTGACCCAGGGGAGGAGGTGAGAGAGCAACAGGCTGACCTGCATCTGGAGTGTAGGGGGAGGGGTAGCCCCTAGAGGTGAAGAGGCCTGGGTTGCTGCCATAAAACAATGGTCCCATCTCCTGCTGAGTGATTGAGAATCCGGACCCCACTAATCAAAGGAAGAAGGTGTCACTGGCAGGGAAGCACCTAGAACTGGTTTGAACAGGGGGCAGTGCACCCCTGAACACAAAGACTTCAAAGACATTTAGGGGTATAACTATGAGAGCTGAAGCCCCTGAACTTTGGAGATATGGATTTATCAAGATTGAATAAGACTGAAGCTACTTCGTGGTCAAGAGGAACCTTTAACAAGGAAGAAACAGCTGAAGAGACTGAACGAAAGGACTGACCCTTGCTGTGTGTTCTGGGGCTGGCCTGCAGTTTGCTACTTTAACCAAGGAGAGGCTAAAGGAACTTTGCTGTGTGCTGTGTTCCTCTGCTTGAAAGGACTTTGCTGTGTGCTGTGTCCGGAAGTAACTTATCCCCAAGGGCCCGAGGTGAGCTGGCTCGCTGTTGCGGGAACTCAGGAACACAAAAGTTTCCAGGAGAGTCTCACCAAAGCTGTGTGCATGTGCTTTTTGCAGCCCAAGACCCTCGTAAGAATTGCCCTGTGATTGTGGGCACCTGGAGTCCAAGCGAGTCTCAGCAATGCTGTGTGCGTGTGCTTTGTGCAGCCTGAGACCTTCGTGAGGATTGCCTTGTTATCGTGCACCCGGAGTTCAAGTGAGTCTCAGTGACGCTGTGTGTGTGTGTGTGCTTCGTGCAGCCTGAGACCTTTGTGAGGAGTGCCCTGTGATCGTGCACCCGAAGCTCAAGTGAGTCTCAGCGACACTGTGTGCGTGTGCCCTGCTGCAGCCTGAGATCTTTGTAGTATCAGCGGCCCGGACCGGCAGCCCCGGAGGAGTTGAGCCGCCGGACTGAGCCCGCTGTTGCCAGGGTGGGACCTCGAACCAACCTCGTCGAGGGAGAGCCCGAGTCCCACTGCCCGGAATTCAAAAAGATTGCATCGGAGGTCCAAGTCTCTGGAAGAGGAGAGGAGAGCGAGGTCGCACCCCCCAGGTAACTTGTGTCGGAGCCTGGAGCAGGGTGCGGGCCTGGAGGGAGACGCTCTCGGCCTTTTTTCATTCCTGCAGTGCGAGCCTCTGCTTCGGCTCGTATCGCAGCCCGTACTTGCCAAAGGAGTGGCAGTACCAGGGCTGGAGTGCGGAGCTGCACTTTTTGTTTACATCATACCCGTGTGGGGGCAACTGTTGACAGACGCTGACTGCGAGTCAGCACGAGTGGCGGCGAGACCGCCTAAGGCACCGTAATCGGTGCTGGAGTGTATTACGCATTGCATTATTTCTGCATAATGAGCTGCCTGATTGTCGTATTACACATTGCATTATTTCTGCATAACGAACTACCTGATTTGGGTATTACGCATTGGATTATTCCTGCATAACGAACTACCTGATTAGTGTATTACACATTGCATTATTTCTGCATAACAAAGTACCTGATTGTTCCGTTACACATTGCATTATTTTTACATTGCAAAGTGCCTGGTTCTAGCATTACAAACTGCATAGCATTGCATTAGGACTGCAGTGGAACGTTTACAAGTGCTCATTAATATCGCCAGAACTTACAAGGGCTGGCTGGCCTAACAACCAGCCAGGAGGAATATTACAAATACGCATATGTTGGTTTATATCGTGTGGTCTTATCGTATATCTTTTTATATAAATCTACACTCGTTTTTAAGAAACTCGTGTGGAGTTCATTTGTGGTGTCATCATTGGGTTGCTGTGAGCATGGTTGCAAATACTTTACACATTTGCCATGAAGATAAGCTTGGCTGCTCGTGCCAAGCTACGGAGGGGGTGAGCGGGGACTATCTGAGAAGGTTTCCCTCCTTTCCCTGGCGTGGAAACGAGGGTGCCTATTTGGCCTAAGGTACCTACCTCAGGCAACCAGGGATCCCGGGTCTAACAATGCCCAACAGGATCTTCATGCTATGGTGATGACCATTCTTAATGCCTGGCCTGCTGCTTGTGCTACAGTGATGACCATTCACAATGCTCTTCTCACTCATTGTGGCCTGCTCCACCACGAACTGGACTTTTTGCACCAGACTTTGAAAAGGTTCCTTTTTCAACTGGACTAACCTGCTCCCTCTATCTGGCCCATACTCCATTGTAGTTGGCCAGAACTTGCACTTTCCCCTGATCTAGTAATGCCTGTGTTTTTATGTGCTAAACATACCTAAATATTTGAAATTGCATTCATCTGGTTCTTCTGATTGGAGTTTTGTTGTTTTGGTCTCTTAATTTTATTCTACTTCTCTGAATTGGTGTGGGATTTTTTTGTGTTATTTTCACTTCATTGCTGTTTGTGTGTTGCATAACTACTTTACACATTGCCTCGAAGGTCAGCCTGACTGCTTGTATGCCAAGCTACTAGAGAGTTAAGCACAGGTTATTAAAGTGACCTTTGTGGTTCACCCTGATAAGGATTGTGATTGTTGCTTGAGAAGGATTTTCACCACCAATCAAAAACCTAATTTTTAACAGTCACCTTCAAAGTGGCACTGAGATGCTATCACCAGCAGGTTAGAGAAACCAAAAAGAAGACCCTAGAAGGGCATATACAAAACAGAACCCACAGATGCCAATAGAACTTAGTGATTATCAAAGACTTCGCTGCACCTGCTTCCACAACAAAAAACATCATCCTGTCGCAAGATTTCTGCAACAAGCTGTCAGAATTCTTCAGCAACAAAATCATACACAACAATTTTGACCCACAGCCGCACACCACTAACCTCAAAACCAGCCTACCTACTGAAGACCTAGGAAACAACCTGGCTACTGGGAAAACAGTATCCACAAAAGAGACAGCCAACATCATGGGAACCATCCACTACCCGCCCCCAACAGACCCCTACCCCCACCACATCTTCAACATGGGTACCTCCTTATTAAGCGAAGAGCTCATGCACATCCTGAACTCCTCCATCACCACGGCAATGTTCCCTGAGCCTTGCAAACACTCAGCTGTAAATGCACTACTGAAGAAACCTTCAACAGACTCCACTCAGCTATTTATCTAACACTCAATGTCCCTTCTTCTCTACCCAGCCAAGGTAATGGAGAAAATGATCAACAAACAACTTACCCACCACCTCAACACTCACCAACTCCTAAAAACCACTCAATCAGGCCTCAAAGCCAACCACATCACCAAAATTGCTCTCATCACAGTAACCAATGGTATCAGGATGATCCTCGACCTAGGAGAAACTGCAGCACTCATCCTGCTTGACCTCGCAGCAACTTTTGATATGGTCTCCCACTCCACCCTCATCAGAAGACTATATAAAATGGGCATCCAAGGACCTGCCTTCAACTGGATCTGCTCCTTCCTTACAGAAAGGACACAAAACGCAAGAGGGAAGCCAAGAACCTCGTCTCTGGAGTCCCCAAGGAATCATCTATCAGCCCGACGTTGTTCAACTTCTACATAACCCCAATGGAAGACCTCATCAGAGCACACAGCATCAACATTCTTTCATATGCAGATGGCACACAATTGATAGTCCTCCTGATGGACAAGCCCCCGCAAAAAAAAGCAACGTCCCTACCTACAGGACTGTGCTGTGACCACCTGGAGAGATCCAACTGCATATGACACAACACAAATAATACCGAAGTGGTGATCTTCAGAAGCAATACCTCTGTGTGGATCTCTCTCGCTGGTGGCCTGTAAAACTGGACCCCATGCCAGTCCCCACTGCCCATGCCAGAAAACTAGGATTCATTCTTGATTACAAACTCGAAATATCATCCCAGGTAAATGTGGTGACCTCCACAAGCTTCCACATCATGAGGATGCCACAGAAGATCTTCAGGTGGCTAGCAGAGGACACCAGCAACACAGGTCGTGATTACCACTGGACTTGATTATGACAAGGAATCACCAAATAGCTCTGGAACAGGCTTCAAACCATCTAACACCTTGCAGCAAAACTTGTCCTCAACCTAACCTTCCGCACTCACATCTCTCCATACCTCAAAGAACTTCACTGGCTCACCATACACAAGAGCACTCAATTCAAATTACTCACACACACATACAAAGAATTACACAACATAGAACCCACCTTCCTCAATAGCCGCATACACTTCCACCACCCCTCCAGATACTTCTGTTCGTCTGGACTCTCACTAGCACAGGTACCCCAAATACAGGAGAACAGATCCGGAGAGCACGCCTTCTCTCACATCCCCTCCAAAACCTGGAACAACCTGCCACATAACATCAGAGCCTACTCATCTCTTCTTTAGATCCACAAGAAGTTGAAGAACCTGACTCTTTCAGTAGTCTCCCCCGGGTGTTAACAGCCTACCTACCGGTAAAGCACCTGGATACCATCACCAGTGATTAGTGCACTATACAAATAAGTAAAACATAACAAGAGCTTAACAACAATAAAATGCTGATGGGTCACCCACAGTGGGTGACCAAGCTCTTGAGAGGTGTCTACCTTCGGGTCATTAGATTTTTGACAAGTGCCAAGGGAGTGTATGAGATTTCTTGATGGATGTCTGGAAGAACAATATGGATTTCCAAGGGGTGGTTTCCAATTGGATATAGTGCTGTGCCATTGTCTAGGGTGGGAGTAGGCTGCAGAGACAAGATGGATCTACAATTCTAGCCCAGCTCAGTATTGTGTGAGCACAGGAACTGGTACTAAGCAGAATCTAGAAATAAAGGGAAGATCCTATTCAAACATTTCCCTAATATATTTTTACTGTGAGCACTGCCATTGAGGAGAAGCAGAAACCTATAAGCTAAGCTTTCCTTGACCAAACTCATAGTTGCCAGAGATGATAAACATTACTTGCTTTGGAAACTGGAGAAGGCCACAACCCAATTGAGGAAATGGCAGAAGGGTTAAGGAGTCTGAGTTAGAGATGGTGAACAAAATGGGAGCATCAGGCTTATTGTAATCCATGGATGTATATGTTAAGGCTGGGCTCTATTGCTGTTAACTGTGCTTCTCAAATTTGGATTCTTAAGTTATGGTTCATGCTTTATCTGTAAAAAAATAAGTGCTGAAGCTGAAAGCTTCTCTCAGAAGCCCACGACTGGTGCTACAGAATGTTGGGTTGTCAATGACCAAGGTTATCTTGTCTTGCTTCTACCTCATTTCTCTTTCATCCACACCAGATGTTCCAGATCCCTTTTACTCTCTTATGGGTTTGTTTTCATCCCTTTTCTCTCTGTTTTTAGGTCTCGCCTGACCCAGCGCATGCGCTGGTCTGGCGAGACTTATTGAGAGGGCTCCAAAAAGTGTTACCAGGCCAGCTTAGAGCTACAGTGCATGTGCGCGGGCGCGCGCGCTGCGCTTTACCGCGATTCTGTTTTATCGCGATCACTTTAACTTTCGCGGCCGCACGGCCGCTTGGCATAGCCAATAGGTCTTGCTTTTGGGACCTTATATGTATTTAGTTATGCAACTGTTGCATGGCTAAACACTTATAAGGTCCCAAAGGCGAGACATATTGGCTATGCCAATGCTTGTTTTACTTTCTCTCCCTCCTTCTTGTCTCCTTTTATGTTTTCTCTCTCTTGTTCTAGAGTCAAAGTCTGATAAGTAAAAATAAGTGCCTGTCTCTAAAAAGCAGTCCCGATGGGCCCCCACCTGCAACTACGAGCTCAAATTAGGCACTGGTTTTGCTAAGTGTGGTGGACTGTCCAGGCTGGGGCTAGGTCCATGGAGAGATTATGGTTTGGATGCCCACATTTACCAACAAAACTGGGCAACCATGATTTGAGTATGACTTTTCTGAATGTGTTGTTACTCACAAATGTGGCTGATTGAGAAGTACTCAACCCTCTGTTTTTGATGCTTTTTCCCAAAGCTCACTGAAGATGTATTCTTTAGTAAAAATTCTGATTTATAATTGGTCTCAATCTTGATGACAAATCTCACTAAATGGGAACCGGTACAATATTCCGTTTCTCTAACATCTCTTGACCTTCCAAATCAACAAGATGCCTTGAGCTAGTAAAAAACGAATGTTATTTCAACTTCCTGCTTGAACAGGACTTGCCAAAAACTCTGTTAGTTCTCATTCTACTGTTTGCAAAATCCGGGAATCAAACATGATATTCCACTTCTCTTTATGAAACCTTCCATTATGCCCAACAATTTTTTGGAAAGAAAGCAAATCCAAATGAAGACCTCATTTTTCTGAAATGACATCACATCGTTTTGTTGAAAGCCCGATACTCTGCCGAATCTAACTCTCTCTGGAAATGCATAAGCTGAATATCTTCTCCACCTTGATAAAATTGGGACATTGGAAAAATGTTTCCATATATTCGCCCCTCTTCCAAAATCACCACTACCAAAAATGCTTTTCAAACTAGTGTGATCTTTTATTAGAGAACAGAAAGTGTTCAGATACTTGGTTTCACTATTATCACAATTCTGTCCAAAAGTCAACTATTTTGCCTCATCTTCTGGATCTTTTGAAGCTGATTTAGAAATTGTAGGATTAGGACAGATCAACACAGATCTATGAGGTTTGGTTGAAATGGCAGAGTGACGGCCGTCGAATAGACAGAAATCTTTGTGCACCCAACATTCTAAATGAGCTGACCCCACTCACACCAACTATATCCAATAACATATATTCACAGCTTTTCAACGCACAATCCAAAGTTGTATTTATTGTCGTTCCAATTTAAAGAAAGTTTGGCTCAGTGCCAGGTACAAGCTTAATCTCATGCAGCTAAGTGACATTCCGAACTGATAAGACTTCTTCTGTCTCTTTTCAATATGCTTTCTTACACTCTCTTTAATGAATTCCAGCAGATGAGACCAGGCACTGGTACTTAGACCTTGGTTGATGTATTCTCTGATTATCATATAAACAATCTTGTTGCGGACCTCTAACTTGCAAATCTCTGTCAGCATGAGTTTCTTAACCCTTTCACCGCGGCGGGAATTCCGCCGCGGTGCTGGGGGGTGCGGGGGGGCAGCGCGGTGGCGCTGTGCTCATGACGGAGCCGCTCCGTCATGAGCCACGGTTGGGCTGTGCTCATGACGGAACGGTTCCGTCATGACTCCGCCCATTTGCGTTGTCCCCCCGCACAGGCGGGGAAACAGCGCCGCGCAGGCAGAGCGGCCGCCAACGGGCGTGTCATGACGGAACCGTTCCGTCATGAGCACACGGCAACAGTGGCTCATGACGGAACGGTTCCGTCATGAGCATGGAAGGGGTTTAACATCCTACTACTGACCATCAACACCAGACGTATTGTCCTCATGACATACGAGTCAAGTGTAACCTCAAGATCAAAAAAGCAAACACTATCCCTATAAACCATTTGTCCATATTAGTGAAATTCTTCCTGTTTATTCACCACCAGATCATTTGTCATACATTTCTTTTCTGCTTTTCATACTACCCACATTTAATTTCCAGATATCATTTGTCCGTTTAAAAACAGCCCCTTTAGGTGCCATTTGGTATACACTTTCCAGCTGGATTTTTATCATCTGATTCAGACGAAGTTTCATATATTTCCTCAGAATCACCTGTGTGCCATGTTTAGCCATGCTCTTTTTAGGTCGAGCATTCAAGACCTCTTGAATATACTTTAGTATATACTTATATGTGTATGTACTTTGTGGGCTCTGGAGATCAGCCCTAGGACTTGTCTGCTTTCGCTTAGGGCACTTTTTTCTGTTCAACTGCCTCTATTTAACTGTCTTGATAGAAAACGACCAGTAGAGGTCAATAAAATACCAGAATTGCTTTCAGCTGAGGGACTTTATTTTTCACATTTTTCTGGCAACTGCCTCTATTTAACTTTCTTGATAAAAAACGACCAGCAAAGGTCAGTAAAATACCAGAATCACTTTAGCATTCTCTAGATTCCAGTCCATAGAAATTGTCTTCCACCAGCACGGGTAGACAATATTTTTTTCAAATGTTGTATTTTCAGTGATATAACCACCGAATGCCCTGATTTTATATTAAAAACAGAGCTTTGGACTATACAATTTCCCACTGAAAGGCAATATTTCTCTCCATGTGTTCCCATACCTGGTGTGTCACGCAGTTTGGTGCTTACTTTCCCTCCATGTTAAAGAACAGTAGATGTTTCAGCACCCAGGCTAATGTGCTGCATAGCTAAATACATGTAAGGTTCTAAAGGTGAGACAGATTGCTTTGCAAATGCTTGTTTTTTGTTCCCATGAATCAAACCCAGCAAGGCCAATTTCATTGAGGCCTTTACCAGGTCAGTGTTAAAAAAGCCCTCATAGCTTCTTCTTGTATTCCTTTCTGACCACTCCCCTCTCCCCTATGAAGAACAAGCAGTCCCTGGATCAGTCTCGAAACTAGACTTACCCAAGTTCGCCATAGAACTTTTGTATGAACCAAAAAGTACATGACTGGCAGAATTATCAATAATCCCGACCAACTCATAAAAACACCATTACACTGGCCTCCAAAATCTCAGTTTACAACCTAACACATATAATGTGTGAACATAAAAAAAATCTCTCAACTGTGTACACTCGACTAAATATTAAAACAGTCGTACCACTGAAAAACAGCAAAAGAAAATTCCAGCAATACATAATTGTCAGAGAAAGAAAATTGCTACTTCACTATTTCAAGATCAAGGGGGCCACAATAGTTTAATTACAAGAGCAAACTAATGCAAAATGCACCGGTCCCTACAAACTCAATAACAAATAATATCATATCAGCCAGCGATGCTAACCTAGAAACTCTACTCACGCAGCGTGCGCCTTAACAATAAGAAAAAACAAACAAACAAGGGGAGAGAAATTTTGCAACAAACCAACCACCTCTTGTGATCATGTTCGAAATAAAAACAAGCTTTACACACCAAAACACTTTCCTAATAATTCCCAGATGACCTTTTTATTTGAAAAACACTAGACCAATTAAGATAAAGCAATAAGAAATACTTTATGAAAAAATATTGGGTAAATGCCTCTTTATATGGAAACCACAGACTGCCCTCAAATAATGCCTAAAATACTTACCTGAACAAGACGCATTAAGAGGCAAGTAAAGAGCTCACCACGTAAAGTAAATAAATGAATAAGTAAACTTCCCATGATAAGATAAAATATAAATATACTTCCATGGACAGAAAAAACTATTGACTAATGAAGGGGCAGCAATAAAGAAGGTGGAATGATGCTGGTTTCATATAAATTTTCTTATTCGCTTATTCTATTGCTGCTGTTTAAAGGGCTGCAAAAAGTGATCTTGATAATACTTGCCTCCTGTCGTGACATTGCAATGATGCAGTTGTGAGGGCAGATGATTAGGTCTGGTGTGAGAAAAGACTTTTTGATTTTACTAAAATTATATTCACAATATACTTACTTATAGATATATAGCGTTTTCAGGCAAAGCTCTTCATCCATTGGTCCTAATTGTGTAATTCATATTTATCTTCCGGCTGCTACAGCATAAAACATGTGACAGTGGGTCAGGCCTCTTCAGCCATTGGTTAACTTCACTGCGAGTGACGCCATTCTCCCTTTTCGCAAGGAGCAAGTCCACATAAAAAGTAGCACCCTTAAGTGCCAGTATATCATTGTGTACTATTTTAAGACGAAAATTCGATTTCAGACATTTTTAAAGATTGCACTGACCTGGCAGCTTCCCCAGACATATTGTTGCAAAAACAATGAGAAACCAAAAAATAAAATTGACAAAGCCAAAAGGTTGGCCGCCAGCGTAAGACCTGTTGGCTTTGCCAATGCTTCTTTGACAGTGTATTGATGCTGAGCGGGAACTGAAGAAAAAACATGGTTCTTGTTGTTATTAAAAAAAGACTCTTACTTAATATAAACATGTGCCACAGCAGATCCCGTTGAATTTCCCAGTTGAATGGGCTCCTGTAAAGGTGACCATCAATTTATTTACCTGATAAAATGCAGAATTAAAATACCATCTTTGATAAGAAACTAGCAATCTTATTGAATGCCAGTGCGGTCTTTAATATATTACGTAATTGCCGTATATTCCGAGGCATGGCACATTGTTAGTATTACTTTGATAGCCACAGATTTACCCCGTGTTTCTGATGCTAATAATGCAATTGATGTTTCCATGAAAATTGCCCCATTACTTTTAATACGACGCTGTATTTGAAGGAGTGAAGTGAGCATTTATGAATATAAAATATGCATTTCTGACCTGTCTTCATTGACAAGCGCTTCGCCTCCCTCAGCATTCACCTTGCCTGACCCTAAACCATCCCTTCAGCCAAATGAGGTTTCAGATTAAAATCTAAATGTTTTCTTTTATATTTCCAATTCAATGTTTTTTCGTGTGCTGTACTGAAGGAGGTTGAACTATAAACTCCACAGCAGTTAAATCGTAATCCCACAAGCCCTTGTTCTGCGGCCAAACTTGCTGAATCCAAACATACTTTTTCTTTCATGCACGAGGGAGCTGAGAGCCAGCCAGCAGTCTCCTGCACTTGTGGTGTAAGAGTTTGTGTCCTGGTGAGCTGTGCAGCCGCTCACGCTGCCCACCAGTGTTCCCTGCACAGATAACTCCCCTATAGGAAGAAGCAGACACACACATTAGGGAACAGCTGACCTCACATAACTCAGTCATAGCAAGAAGGGCATGACCACATTCCACCTGCACAGATGCACCCTGATGTGTATCAGGAAAGCCTCATTGACTTTTAATTTCTGCTAATTATTACAGACCCTTATCTGACCCTTCTGTGGGCAGGAGCACAACGCCCTTCCACCCTGTAACTAATTTCGCCCTTTACTACCCCTTAATCTCTCAATCAACCCCAAGCGAGCGCCCAGCTGCGAGCTGTTACCACCGCTGTTCTATCTCCTTGGCACTGATCCCAGTCCTGCTTTCAGTGCCCGCTAATCATACCCCTGTCTTTACATCCTATCAAACGGCGAACTCTTGACATCAAGTAACAGCAATGATACTCCTCCCACCAGACCTTGTGGTTCGCGCCGCCAGTAGGATAGCAAGGATGCCATGGGCCCTGGTACAAGCAAGGAAGTGGCCTCTTTCACTGCTGTTAGCAATTCTCAAGGACCAGTGGGCATCTCTGGGCTCTGGTGCAACTACAACTGCTGCACTAATAGCACCTAAGCCCTTGCGCTCAGCCTGCGCTGATTTAAAATTTTAGAAGACTCTTACAGAGAGCCATTCGAACTTGCTATTCTTATTTTGGCAGCATACGGCTCCCAAACTCCACCTACAACATCACCATAAAAAACTTTAATTGGCATAAGGTGTGTGCAGTGGAAGATCAGCTTCCACTGTGCAAACAGTGCCTCTTTGAGGCACTCTCTGCCAAATCATACTCACCCTTCCATGTCCATAGTATGAATATACCTCGTTGTCACGCAGTCTTTTTCCCCGCAGGGAATTACAACCTTGGTTGTTACAACGACCGCGTTGTAATTCCGCATACCATTACCCCGCAAGTCGTAACAACGACTTGCGGAGGGGGGCGCTGGATGTTGGAATAGTATAATTTACTATTCCAACTCCAGTCTGTGCGGACAGCAGGGAAGGTGTTAGATTTTAAATCCAACACCTTCTCCCGCCCTCCGCAAGTCGTTGTTCCGACTTGCAGAGTAATGGTATGCGGAATTACAACGCGGTCGTTGTAACGACCGCGTTGTAATTACCTGCAGGGAAAAAGTTTCATGGTGAACGTTGTTTACCCCATAGTATGCATATTGTACTGTTTAAGTGCCCATAGCCTAAATATTTTTTTATTCTTGACCTGGCCAATCACCTGCGCAAGTCTGCGATGTCCTACATTTCCCCTCTTTCAATCTACTCTGAGATAGTGCTTAATGATGTGAATTTCCTGTCACTTTCCTACTCATGTGTTGATCACTTACTGGATTCAGAAGAACATAAATGAGTAACCTTGTACCTAAACCCTTATAGATTCCCTTACCAATCACTCAATATCTATGTAGGGTAGGTCGTCATTTTAAAAACTAGAACTGCAAAGAGGACTTACCTATAGGTGAATGGGCTCTCCTAGCTTGTACCCAAAGCCAGACCTCTCTCTTCCTAGCATCTCTTCATCAATTTGTACAATCAGTACTTCATGATACATTTACTGCTCCTTCCTATACACCCATAATTAACATTAATTATGATTAAATGGCCTCGTGGAATGTATTTGTTGGATTTTTCTTTACACTATTCCACAGGTCTGGATTGAGAATTCTTCTTTACACCGTGCACTATAGATCTGAGGTAAGGATTTTCTGTACACCATACACAATAGCTGCTGAATTAAGGATTTTTCTTTACAACATACACCATAGCTAATGATTTAAGGAGTCTTCTTTATACCATAGCGGTAAAGTAAGAATACTTCTTTAGAACATACACCATCGCTCCTGAATTAAGGATTCTTCTTTATGCCATAGCTCTGAATAAAGGATTCTTTCTTACACCATACTCCATAGCGCCTGATCTAAGGACTCTTCTCTACACCAAAGCTTCTAAATTAAAGATTCATCTTTATCCCATATATTATAGCTCTGAATTAAAGATTCTTCTTTACACCATAAACTATAGCACTGAATTAAGGGTTCTCCTTCACACCGACACCGCCGCTCCAGAATTAAGGATTCTTCTTCACAAAATACTTTTTATTCACTAATTAAGAGTTCTTCTTTATCCGATGCAACATAGCTCTGAATAAAGGATTGGTCTACACGCTATACAATATACTTTGAATTAAGGATTCTTCATCTCATACACCAAAGCACTCATTTAAGATTTATTTTTCTCACCATACATCTTAATTCTGAATGAAGTGCTCTCTTGACTGTCAGTTGTTCACATAACATAGTCTGCCCCTTTCATTGTATTGCTCGCCTATACTTGTCATTCACTGACCTAAATCTGAACAGTAACATCTCCTGGTGGTCTCTAGGCGTATCTAACCCTGGCAGTCATCTTGTGACCCCTGACAAACCCCTTGCCACTCCTGGCAACATCTTCTGCTTTAGGGTATGCAATGGCTGTAACAGTGACCCAAACCAAGGGAGTACCAAAGCTGTAAATATATGATGTTTCTAGTACACTCCCATCCTAGATCATGCTGTATTGGATAAGTATTCCACCATGACTCAGAGAGAAGGATTGACAGGCAGAGACATGGAAAAAACACAGAGGTACAGTAAATGTAGAGTGAAGGGTTCCTGGAACAGCACAGTTCCAGTGACCAAACCTTATTTACCAGTCCTGCCTGACCTCTTAAAATCTGCCTCCCAAATTTCAGTTTCTAGGTTTTGACACAATTATTGTGACAAGGAGGCAGGCCACAGACAAACCCAGTAACAGTAATTGTCTCTCAGAGACTGAGCCATCAGGTTGCTGGTCAGGAAGCAAGGAATCTATATTTAGCAGGAGAGCATAAAATACATTTGGTAAGTGCAACAGAAACCTTTACATGTGTTAGGCTAATAGTATATCTCACTGCATGCACAAATATTGATGTTTTGATGGCTGCAATATCATAATGCAAAACAAAGAAGAACTGGGAATCCGAAGCAGCACTGTCAAAAATGTTTGTAGCAGCTACAAAGAACACTGAGTAGCTCGTGTTCACTAGCAAGGCCAACACTTTTCAGGGCATAAGAAAAAATGTGAAATTTACAGCACACTTGTCTTATACATTCGATAAAACAATAAACAGACGACAGGCGGTTCTATGGGACATCAAAGGAACAATCTCAAGACTTCAAAGTCTGTTACAGTATCAAAGAGCACTATTTGCCTGTACCAGCAATCGATTCATGGTCCATTGTGAATGTCACTCAACACAAGTTCTGGGTGTTCCTCAGGAAAACACATTTAAGTCACAGAAGAAGTGCATATAGGAAACACTACACAACACTGGATTGACTGCCTTGCTACTGAGATATGCATAGCTTTCTTATAGTGCTCAATTATTTTGTCTTGTCATCTTCTGATATCCCCATGTTGAGAGATTTGCAGAGGTCTCATAATCGATTCTTAACTCCAATTGGCACAACTTTGTCACTACTGTGGCATCCACATAATGTTTACAATTAGTTCGTGGTGGCAGAAGCATTTTAATAGTGTTGTAACGAAAATACACGCCCTGATTTTCACAGAGCAAGCAAGAAAATTTAACAAGCCTGACCTCCGCCAGGGAGATTCAGAATTTTTCTCCTAACATAATGTGGAAAAATGGTGCAGTGTAATGCATTTTATAGTTGAATTTTCACTAAAACAACACAGTTTCATTATGTCATGAAAAGCAATAGTAAACAAAGTTTAGATGTGTGAAGTATAGAACTGCATGCATGCAGACCCCAGTTGCTAACAGTTTTCATGGTCTCTGCTACTTTCTATATCTGCACAAGAGCTCAGTCAATGAAAACACTTTGAAAACATCAATGCAGAGTGGTGATTGTAAACTATTCAACCTCGAAATGGTTTCCTTCTGTCACATGCTTTTTGCTGATGTCTCCTACATGGCTAAATTATAGTCTACCCTTAGTTAGTTCTCTAGTATAGTAGACACTGTTGGAAATGGCCCTTTCTGCAGGGGCACCCCCAAACTGTTTGCCTTCCTCTTCCCCTTTTCTGACCACATTTTTGTTGGTTTTATGACCCTGGGCACTTTAATACAGCTAACCCGTGCTAAAGTCCAAGTGCTCTCCCGCTAAACATGGTTTGATTGTCTTATTCTCAATTGGCATATTTAATTTACTTATAAGTCCCTAGTAAAGTGCACTACATGTGCCCAGGGCCTGTAAATTAAATGCTGCTAGTGGGCCTGCAGCATAGATTGTGCGATCCATTTAAGTAGCCCTTTAAAACATGTATTAGGCTGCCACTTCAGTGCCTATGTGTGCAATTTACACTGCCATGTTAACTTGACATTTAAAACCCTTGCCAAGCCTTAAACTCCCTTTTATTACCTATAAGTCACCCCTACGGTAGGCGCGAGGTCTCCCATAGGGAAGGATGCTGTGTAATTAAAAGGTGAGAAATGTACTTTTAAGTTTTATATGTCCTCGTACTGAAAAACTCCCAAATTCATTTTTCACTACTGTGATGCCTACCCCTCCCAAAGGTTAACATTGGGGGTTTTCCTTGTTACATTTAATAAGTTGTAATTACCAATTGGAAGGTGGTAGAGCTGTCATGTTTAGTAACTCTGAGATTGTAACAATAAATCCCCTTTAATGTTAAAGTCCAATTCAACATTTCAATTTTAAAAATGCCACTTTTATCCCTGTGTGCCTGCAGCCTGTCTCCAATACAAAAATGGGGTGAGTGACAGCTGGACTTTGTGCATTCCCTCTTGACAGCCACACACAGAGCAAACTCAGGTGGGACTTGATGGGAAGATGCGAGGCAGGAACTGGGCACAGCTTCACACTAACACCTGAATAGGCTGAGTCCTGTCCCCACGTAAAGGACTGCTAAACCCCCTGTAGTGAGTCTGGAGCCAGGTTAGTAAGGAAGTACCTCAGTGCACTTCAAAGCACTTCTTTACATTCTCCCCTACTTCAAAGGCACCACTAGGTATGAGAACTGGACTTCTGACCATACCAACAACTAACAAACTACTGGGCAAATGTGCATGCTTTAGTGAGATGAGCCCATTATTAAGCCTTAAAATAAACAATTAGGGCCCTCATACCAGGCCAATCAAAGCATGGCCCACGTTGCTGAGCGGCTTTCCTTCCCTCCCTTTCCCCCTTGTTGTATTTTAGGAGAGTGCAGCGGTTATAATACAACTTATTAGCAAAAGTTCATTTGATGCTACACATTGTACTATTTGTGTCTCTGCTATGTTATTTATGCTGCACCATACTGTACTGATTTAAAATGTAAATACAAACAATAACAAAAGAATAAAAAACAGATGTGATGAAGATGTGTCATGATTCAGCAATGTTTGATCATACAGAAGTTGAAACTAGTCTGGATTTATTTTGGCTATCTTTTTGTTGGCCTACAGTTCTTTCTGATGTTCTTGGACATGCCCTTGCTTGTCATATTTATGCACAACATAAATCTAAACTGTCTGGATATTTACAATCACTATCAGTGGCTCCTAAATCTTAGCATATGATCACTAAAGGATCTTCCATCTTCAAAAGAATATCTTGTGATAATGGCTACAGTGTTTACTTTTGCCAAGATTGACCAGTTTTCATCATTGCACAGATTACCAATAGCTGAAGAAATAGCCCCGTGTTATTGACTGGTATTTTTTTACTTCATTGATTTCTTCTTACAATAATTTCTGATAGATACTCAATATTTTTCATGCTTTTACAGAGCTTTGTCTAAAGTGTCAGTGTCAGGACCTCTATAAGACCAGAACTACCTAACTAACAGGAAGAGTTTGCTCTTTGCAGAGTCAATGGAATTAATGTGAAGGGATTTATCAAACACTAGGGAGTACCTGAAAACGTGCTAGGAGAAAGACAGGACCAGGGCAGAAGAGTGGAGTGGAATCTAAAGACTGATTTGGATATGAAATATGGGTGTAGAGGACAACACTGAAGAGACAAGGCATATACAGTACAGCAACTAAAGGAAGGCAATAAGAAATTCAAAGCAAACTAACATATATGCTAGTGTGTATGCTCCTTGGAAAGTGATCTAGCTGTAACTGAAAAAAATCGAACAATCAAGCAAGGAGCAGTTGAAATCACAGCGTTATGGAAGACACTCAGCAGCTCTTATGGAAGAAGTGCACTGGGTGAGTCTCTGCGCAAAAGGCACTAAGACTCAGAAACTCACTGGCACCCTTGGCAACAATGAATACAATTTCAACATAAACACAAGAGAGGACAAAGGAACAGAGCAAGAGAAACTGAATGTATTTCCAGGACTCAGGGAAACGCAGGACGGGTTTCTAGGAAGTTCTAGGAACTCTGTTTGGTGCGAGATGAACAATACAGAGACAGGGCTTAATAAATCAGGACCAGATTCTAAAAACAAACGAACAAGACTGGGGGACATATTCTCAAGAACGTGTGATAATCATTGCAAAAGTAACTTAACGCAACCTACAACATCGCAGTCTATCGCGGTAAAGTTACGCTGTGTTAACCAAGTATTCACAACACGGTGGTACCATGCGATGGTCACCAGATAACACGTCAAATGGCCGCATTAAAATCAACGCCACACTGCAAAAATGCAAAACACGAATGCCAAAAAAGCTGCGATGAGGCCAAGCCCGATACAAAAAGCTGCGAAAACCTGCCACAGGCCTGCAAATCCCACGCGTCTGGCGGGAAAATGCACTATAAAAGCAGAACAAGAAAAACACACACGAAACAATCCAAAGTGTGCAGCACCATGGAGGTACCCTGACCCAGCGCAGAGGCCAATGCGAACCCCACAAGCTCCACAGACCACCAAGGTAAAACGGGTTCGGGGAAGGCCAGGGAGAAGAGGGAGAGGAAGACAGGGTGCAGTCCGCAGGAAAACCAGACAAGCGTCATAGAGGTGACAGAACACTCCCAGCAACTGTCCCACAATCAGAGTACCTGGAATGCAGCTGGAGTGTCGAAGAATGTCCAATGGATGAGGCCAAGAGGCGCTGGCATGATGTGAAAACATAAACCAGGCACAAAGACGCTGCCAACAGGAAGGCAGCAACAGCGATAGGAGGTGGGAGTCCAGCAACCTAGGAGGAGCAGGAGCAAATGGAGGACAGTCACCATTGTAGAGACGGTGCAAGGAGTTGGGAGTACGGATACAGGTCCAGAGGACCTGACACAACAACAACAGGGTGAGTAACGACCAGGGACTGGGGGTCGGGGGGAGATGGGCACAATGGCACACATGCACAATCAAGTATAGCACACTGCACACCCACAACGACTCAGGATCAGGTCCCTCATCCCCGTGGCACACTGCAGCACACACACATAGCAATCACAGCACAACCCATGATAATGTGGCACCAAGTGCAACACCCACACTACAGAACAGGGGACACAACTGGGTCCGCCCATGCACAGAAACAGGATAATCACATTTGACAGAGCAGGGAACTGTGAGATGCGTATGCACTGGTACAACCTCGTATCCGTCATGTAGTCCAAATGTCCACTCTCCCCCCTCAAATTGCCAGCACCGCCCAAACAGTCACAATGTACAGTGTCACACAGTCTGCATGTCAACAAGAACAATGCGCCTACATACATGTCAACACAATGTCAACATGCATCTCCCCTTCACATTGCAGAGGGACACACAACACCTCCAGTAGGTCAGACCAGACAACCCATCAGTGATGCCGGAGATGACCACCACACCTCCAACACCGATGCCCTACAACAGCTCATGGACATCTCAGTCAACCCACCCCCACCCCCAGGAGCAGTGCAGCCAAGCTACATAGAGAAGGCCCCAGCCCCTGCACAGACCACACAGCAGGAAGCACCCGCCACCACGACTGGCTCCCAACACCTCCCCGAGGCACACATCGCATTCCAATGCCAGGTGTCAGAATGCCAAAAGGAGGTGGCCGAACAGGTGCCGGTGGGCTCAGAGGACATGGAAGAAGAACTACATCACATACGGGGTGTCAAAGTCCCATCAGGGACTACCTACACCCCACAAAGAATCCCCCCACACTGTGACAGAGACACATGCATTTGCACATGTCCTGAACTGAACCACACCCAGAGCCACGGAATCATCATTCACACCCCGACGCTGGTCCTCCGTACGATGGCCCAGCCCACTCCTCATACGCATTGAGTGGCTGACGACAAAACTACTCGTCCAAGGTCTTACCCGCTGCCTGCGGTGACATGTCTGCGTCTGCTGTACACAGCACAATGTAATGTTGTAGGGCTCAGGGCCCTCATGCATACAACAAGACCACAGGGACACACGCAGATAGTTTTTGCAACTGGCTACGTGCACGTGCGCCCGGCCCCTTTATTGGCAGGGTCACATGTACAGTGATGCCTGTGCTGGATGTGTGTGGGGTGAGTGCAAGCCAGCCCCCAGGGAGTTGTTGGTGCTGGCAACAAATACAACAGTAAACACTATGAATACGGAAACAGACAACACCAGCATTACAGGGACAACTGCGGAGCATCATGGAGGTAGCCGGAGCAAGTTCCGAGGCCACACAATGAGCAAACAGAAGTGTTCGTGAGTTGCAGTGCACTAAGGTTGGGGCACAAGAGATGAGCGCGTTCATGTGAAGAAAATGTCTAGGATTGTGTCCCTTCAGGTTATTTCTGATGCAGCTGCAGTGGGGGGTTTCACACCTGCATCATCTTCCTCATCATCGTCCCTGGCCTCCCACACTGTCTGAGGTGATATTGCTGCGTGAGCTCTCCACAGCACATGACCAAAACAGTAAGGGAAGATGATTCGTGGTGCACTGAGTTAGTGGCACCTGGAGTCCTGAGCAGGGGATCAGGCAGAAGAAGGCATCCACGACAGGTGCGAGCAACTCCATCAGTCTGCCAGTACGACCATTTCAGCACTGGCAGTTGGCGGTTGGAGTTGGTCCTACCAGTGGTGGCGTGTGCCTCCTGCGGTGATGTGACGTCTGGGCCTGTCAGGACTCGATTTGATGTGTGAGCCCTTGTGGGCCGCAGTTGAGACCGGAGTCTGCGGACAGCGCAGGGCCACAGACACATGGCGTTGATGACCCCAAGGCCATTGCCTCAGAGACCATCCAATATCTCAGAAGAAAGGTTCCCTGACATGACCAGCACAGAAATAGTGGCTCCGGATGCACAGCGGCCGGCACAGGCACCCTGCCATGGGACGGTGACTTTCGGTGCAGTCCGATGGGCCACACGGACTGAGTGGGTCCTCGTCGATATTGAAGGTGAATGTGACAGAGGGTTGCAGGGGACAGTGGAAGGTGTCCTCCAGGGCATGATGCAGAGGTCTGATGTTATCCGGAAGCAACAAATTGAGGAGTGGAATGCTGCAGCCTGGTTTTCACCACCATTTAGGTATCAGCTACATGAGGATGATGACAACCACCAGTCCTTAGACTCAGCTGCAACCAAATTTCAACCAGAAAGTGTCCATAGCTGTCGGGGAACAGACTTAGTGGCACCGGGACTGAGAGGGGATGCAGTCTGTGATGATTCTGGTACAATGATATGCACTCCGCCATTGCTAAATCAAGACTCAGTTCCAATTGTGTGACCTACTCGGTACCACATACATGGACACCAACATCCATTGGGGCGTAAAGGCCAGGCCACAATGCATGTGATGCTGTCTGTGTGGGCTGCCAAGGGCTCCATGGCTATAGAGAACAGAATTGGTGACAATGGACACCCTTGACGAGTGCCTCATGGTACTGAGAAAGGGGGGTGATCACCTCATTCACTCTCAGCCGGGCGACCAGCAGGGTGTAATAGAGGCCAACCAGTTGAATAAACTGAGAACTCATTCCAAGGCAGGACAACAGTGCTAAGAGGTATGGCCACTCAAGTCAGTCAAACACCTTAGTAGAATCTAGAAAAACTGTTTTCAGTGCTGGGTCACTAGTGTACAAGAGTACAAAAAAACTACAGAGATTATAGGCTGTTGATCTGCCCAGCACAAAGCCCAATTGGCCAGTCTGGGTCATTATTGTCAAAAGCAGGAGTAGTCTCCAGACTATCAATATTGCCAGGATATTACTGTTCATGTTGATCATGGATAGAGGTCTCTACGACTTGCACCACTGTGGATCCTTATCCTGATTCAAAATAGTGAAGATTAGTGCTTCCTACAGGGAAGGATGGAGAACTTCAGTCACCAGGGACTCCTTGTACATGGCGAGGAAATGAGGGGCAATGATTTGAGTGACTTCTTTGTAAAAGGCAGCAGTAAGGCCATTGAAGCTGGGGACCTAATCTCCAGGCATGGCACTTATGACCTGGGTCTGCCACTCCACTGTGAAAAGCTTGTCTTGGAATCTTCGGTGCCCTCCTTCGAGCCAAAGCAATTGCACTGAATTTGAAGGAGGAAGCAAGGACGGGAGGTTTAGCTCAAAATACTCCAAATTAGCAGTTCTAACCGCATCCCAGAAAACGTAGTCACTCAGCACCCGAGACGAGAGATGCCACATAAAAGCACATGTTTTATTGTCCGGGGGGCATCTCTAGTAGCACTGGTACATGATTGGAGAGTGTTTGCCGTAGGTGAGCCACCTGAGCCGTCCATGCATTTATATCACGCATAGGTAACCAGTAATCTATTTTTGACCATATTGTGTGTGTGGTGGCCGCATACGTTTCCTCCACACTTTCTCCATGTCTGGAACGCCAGAGATCAATGAGGTCGTTATCTACCATGGTGAGTCACAATTGTGCAGCAGCATTTGAATGGGGGCTTCTAGAGTCACTGGATATCTCTGCCACAGGATCTAAGAAAACGTTAAAGTTGCCCCCCAACCCACAGCAACACCCCAGGCCCAAGTGTGCCCGCCAGCCTCCAGATCTCTGCAAAGAAGCGAGGTTCATCTACATTAGGACCACATATGGCGATGAGCCTGAGTGGGCGTCCCTGCAACATACCTGATAGCATAACATATCACCTCTTTTGGTCACAGAGAACCTGGTGCGTGTCCCAGGGCAGCCAACTGTAGATTAATATGGCCACTCAATGTGCATAATCGGAATAGTACGCAATGTGCCGTTCGCCCACCCGACCCGCACACAACTGCTCCTATGTCCCCTCTGATAGATGCGGTTCCTGGAGCAAGCAAATGTCTGTGCCGTGTCTCTGTAGAAATGCTAGGACCAGTCTCAAATTGCACCTTTCATTAAGGCCCCGCACATTTCACATTCCACATTGCATCAGCCTTCTGGAGTTAGCGCTTGTATGGCACAAAATCCTTCCTGGCAGCCTGCATAGCAATGGTAAAGTCAGAGAAGATGGACTCCATATTGTCCTGGTAATTGATTATCCACTGATCGCTAGCCAGTCGCAGCACTTTGTCACTATCTTGATAATTCAATATTCTGCAATTATTGGGTGGCTGGTGCTACAGGGGTGGGTGGAGGGGGGCATTGGCCAACTGATCTATGGGTGCATTCGAGAATGAACGTGTTGGAAAGTGCATCCCCAAACAGCGTTCGTAGCATTGTCTTCACATAGTCTTCCATGCATTTCATAGCCGTGGACTCAGGGATACCCATTATTCGCAGGTTGTTTCTTCACAACTGAGTCTCCAAGG
Source organism: Triturus cristatus (assembly GCF_964204655.1). Lineage (NCBI taxonomy): Eukaryota > Metazoa > Chordata > Amphibia > Caudata > Salamandridae > Triturus > Triturus cristatus. The sequence continues at coordinate 694,686,453 of NC_140588.1, forward strand.
CATCATTCTTATTCCAGATAACCTTCGAGACCTGTTCCATCTGAAGCAGCTTCTAACTGGTTGCAGAGATCCAGTCTTCCATCGCCGATGTACAGTGTTTTATGTGTCCTATTCGTTCTTCGTGCTGGTGAGCACATTCCTTCAGGTGATCAAACCCTAAGCTGCACAAAACAGGCCATTGGAGAACTGGAATTTAAAAAAATCAAAAGGCCACTTCCTATAAATTACTGGACATATGGTTTGCTGAAAGGCCGCACCATTGAGCAGAAACAGGTAATCAAAAACACTATTGTGTCCCTGAATATTTCCTTTATGAGACTAATAAAACAATTAAACAGGGAGGATTTAGGCAAATTGTGGAAAGTCATTGATTGCAAATTAACCCCGATCCTACTGTATGGAACAGTAATCTTCAGAGATGTTCTTGCGAATTGGATCGACAGGACACAGTGCACCTCTTATAGGCACATATTTCACTTAACAGATGCAACATCTCAAGCCCAACTTCTCCTACGGGTTAACTTAAAGAGATGTCAACTGATGCTCCGGGCAAGATATCAATCTATCTTATTGCCTCCAGCTAAAGGAGGCTCAAACAGACAATTTAAGGGCCTGTATAGAAAAAGGTTCTTCCCCATGGAAGTCGATTTGGATGTGTCTTTACGCGACCTAGAGGCTGAGGAGCTCTGGAATAGTGACCTTCCGGGCAAACTAGTGATTACATTATTGAACAAAGAAGCAAAGATACTATTAGGCATATTGGACAAGAAAGAAAGTAGCCATACGTCTACCTACAGATTGGCACCAGCACTTTATAATTCTATTAATATTGCATCATATTTAAAGCAACCGTGGTAGTTCAAGCAAAAATGGCAGCCGATGCCTCACAGATTTGGTCTGAACCCATCTACAGCTTACTGGTGTGGCAGAGTGAAAAACGGTCTAATAGGTGCTTTCGGTTATGCAGGGCTGCAACTGAATCATTAACGCGCATTGCATGTATTTGCCCAAGTCTTCTGGAGGAAGGCAAATTTCGTTCAAGGCCGATATTTAGAGGCATATTATCAAGACAGGCGATAAAATTATCGGCTCTTTAGAGGCCGAAAACAGCTGCTAAAACGGCGATAATGGGCTTGATAATATGCTCTATGGAATTCCAATTGAAGCCCAGGTTAAATGTCCTTCACATCTAACATGGGCTTCAATTGGAATTCCATAGAGCATATTATCAAGCCCATTCTCGCCGTTTTAGCGGCAGTTTTCTGCCGCTAAAGCGGCGATAATTTTATCACCAGTCTTGATAATATGCCCCTTCGAATGCTGAATATATGTTCACGTGCCCTTGCAGTGACCTCTGTTTGTAAGGGGCTTCAGACCAGCTCACAGCGAGGTTATCGAAGTTTATGAAGCAGGAGATGAAAGTATTGAACAATAAAGCACTTATTGAGTGACGCCGCGAAGAGAGTCACCCAGAGGGAGAACTGTGCTGCACATGACGCTGCAAGAAATAAGAGTAACACAATTAGAACTAAGGGAAGGTCCAAGGGAAAAGTTTATAGACCTGCAGGTTATATTTCCCTCTTGTCAACACAATAACCACAAAAACAACCTGGGTCTGGTGCTGAATCAAAAAATTGAACCAGGGAACATCATTTACAACTGTTCTGACATCTCTTTAGGAGAGAACCCTTCTAAGACAGGACCCATCAATCACAGAAGGTGGTGGATTTGTCATCATTTGGGTCTGTATTCCTCAGTGTAACGAACATGGTCTTGACATATCGACCAGGTACCGCACAGAGAGAACGCAACAAAGGAGGGTTGCTGACAGATCTCAATATGTGTCAAAAAGCGATAGTATGCCCAAAAGTTGTGAAGAGGGTCCTAAAATAAGCAGCACTAAATAATAATAGTGAAAAATAAAAATGACTAGAGGAGCTCAAATGTTCTTTATTTAGCAGAGTGCCCCTGTCATATTTAAAAAGCAGTATGGCAATTTAGCACAAATTTTAATGCTATTGTCCATATTGGTAGGGTCGACATGTTTCTGCCCACTATGATCTATAAGTATCAGGGCTTTCCTCAGGACCTTAGATGCTGCTATTTAAGTGAAAAACGTGACAAAAAGAATATATACAGTGAAAAATACTTCAAGAAAAGAATCCTACCGCACCGGTCAATTCTTACATTTTAAGATATCGAAACCGGATACCTAGGAAAACAAAAGAACAGTTGGTAGTAATATTGTTCCTGGTGTGCTTAGATTCAGCAATCGGTCAAAACTAGAGCATTCAGTGATGCTTCAAAGCACTTAATAATTGAATTAAATTGCACTTACCCATAGTCATTGGGTTGCGCCCTCACCTCAACCTGGTCCTTACTCAGGGAAGGGGGCCCGCTCTATTTAAAAGGAAGACAAAATCAGGCTCCTAGTTATGATGCCCAAAGTGTAGCCTCCTAGTTAATTTGGCTAGCAGAAATGAGACTTAGACAGTGTACTCTCACAAGGGATGGAAAACATGGCCATGATCTGAATATTGGATTAACTCCAGCTATGTAGTATTTGAAAAAAGCAAATAGTTTTTTACTAAAATAAAACTAACTGTCTGGAAAACTGTTTGTAGAATGCATCGTTATTCTAAATACCCACGAGGGGGTATACTCAATGGTCACGTTTCATAATCTCTAACACAACAAGTGACTTAGTTGTTTGCGGGAACAGAAAGTGCAGCTAGTATCTCGCACTCTAAAATAGTTGGAGAGAAAACAAGAGGGATAGGGGAGCGCCAAACCTACCTCTCCGTCGGTACCCCAGGGCGGTCTTTGAGTAAAGACCGGAGGTACCGACGAGAAAGTCTACGCGCTTTTTATGGCCCAGGAAACTTAATAGACTGCAGGTTCGTTTTTTCGCAAAGGTGGCCAAGTTAATGCCTGTTCTAAATTCTGCTCTAGTGCGCATGTGTAAAAAATACACCGCTAGACTATGAAGGAACTGTTCTCGCACGCATGTGCGAAACAGAGACACTAATCATCAATGGTATGTGATCCGCCGTGCTTACTAGATAGCATTCGAACGCGCGCATGCGTGTATAAAGGACACATTAGTGTACGAGCTGTCCTAAACCCTACGAAACAAAGAATGGCAAAGACAATTGAAGGGACAGGGCCAGGTTCTATCTGGATAACAGGTAATACACTCAAGTGTGCACCGGATTTATAGCAACAGCCAAGGAATGTCGTCATTCAACCCCATGGTATCCGAGTGTAATCGATATACCCATCGTTGTTCTCTGTGTAGCAGTAAATGTTGGACATCTGTTATGTGTGAAGGAATGGGAGGTTGTTCTAAAATAACCCAGTATAGGTCAGTTTCTTTGTGGCCTGCTGCAATGAAATGATTTGTGAGTTTCGTCGCACTTTTTTTACACCGAATAGTGCTCTTATGTTCTGATATTCTTATCTTGATCTTTCGAGATGTCATGCCCACATAATTCTTCTTGCATGGGCATTGTATCAGATAGATGACTCTTTCACTATTGCAATTAGTGTGTTTATTGAGGGTCCAAGGTCTATTCGCACCAATGTCTACCTCTGTTGCATGTGAGGTTTGAGGGCACACCGAACAGGTGCCGCAAGGGAAATGGCCTTTAACAGGAGGTAAGCCCCATAATCTAGTGCTTGCAAAACTTCTCATCTCTCTAGGACGTGTATGTACCAACTGATCCTTTATGTTGAGGCTCCTTTTAAAGGCAAAGAGAGGGGGAGGTAGAGCTTTTCCTTCAATCTTAAGTAATCTCCAGTTCTTTAGGATGCTCTTCTTCAATGCGTTAGAGTAACAGCAATACGTGTTGACGCATGTAATTCTTTCATCCTCATCAGTTGGATTACGAATCCTTTTTTCCAGGAGAGCCTCTCTATGATTATTAACAGCCCTTTTCATAGATGTTCTGATGATTTTCTCAGGATATTGTCTATCAAGAAGCTGTATTGAAAGTTGGGAGGCATGTTCTTGATACTTAAACGCGTCGGAACAGTTCCGGCGTATCCGGAGAAATTGGCCAAATGGCAAATTCTCCCTTAAAGCTCTCGGGTGGAAGCTCTGGAAGTGTAATAGAGAGTTACGTGCCATTGGTTTTCTGTACAATTCAGTACTAAGCACTCCATCATTAGAGCCAATTAGTAAATCCAAGAAGGGCAAGCTGATCTTGGAGAATTCGCAAGTGAATTTCAAGAATTCATTTCTGTTATTCAGCCAAGAGTGAAAATTCTTGATTGTATCCAAAGAACCTCTCCATATGACTAAGATGTCATCTATATACCGCTTCCAGGTCAGAATGTGACCTAGAAACGGATTGACTGTAGAGAGGATCTCAGTCTGCTCGATATGATGGACATACAGATTTGCTAGAGAAGGAGCAAAAATGCTCCCCATGGATGTACCGGAGATCTGTAGAAATAACTCGTCTTCAAACTTAAAAAAGTTTTCTTTCATGGCTAACGTGGCGCAAGCCATGATGAACTCAACTGGTGTAGAGCTCTCAAGGTCCACTTCTTCTAAGAGCATTTTGACAACAGACAATGTCTCATTTTGTGGAATACAGATATATAATGACTCCACGTCAAAACTAACCAGGAAATCTTGTGTAATGTCGAATGGCATCCTATCCAGGATACGTAACAGGTCTTTGGTATCTTCAATATAGGTAGGCATTGCTCTCACAAGGGGCTTCAAGAAAAAGTCTACAAAGGTAGAAAGCGGTTCAAGGAGAGACCCCATCCCTGAGATTATAGGTCTCCCGGGCGGTGGTAGAACTCCTTTGTGTATTTTCGGTAACACATAGAAATATGGAGTTACTGGATGTGAAGTTTTCAAAAATAACGCCTCATGGTTGGTGATCCAGCCTTGTTCCAGTGCACTGTCTACCAGTTCTCCGATGGTCGCCGTGAGTCTTTTGGTTGGATCCAGCCTCAGAGGATAGTAAAACTTCTTGTTATCCAGCTGCCTCTTACATTCACGTCTGTATACTTCTGAGTCCATTAGGACAGTTGCTCCCCCTTTATCCGCGGGTTTCCCAGTGATTGAATTGTCGTCTGATAATGTCTGAAGAGCAAAGCGCTCATTCTTTGGAAGGTTGGTAAAGTGTCGGTTCTCAGTTTGGAAGAGAGTTTCAGCATCTCTCAAGACAGCCCTCTCGAAAGTGAGTACTTCTGGTGGAGTTAAATGAGTAGGTGGAGTAAACGTGGATTTATGTCGTAATCCAGTACTTTTTGTACTCTCCTCATCATCTTGCTGGGTTTTATCCTTAAAGAAGGACCGTAGTCTGACTTTTCTGAAAAAAACGGCTAGTTCTTGTCTAGTTGAGAAGGAATCTCCTTTATACGTGGGGACATAGCCAAGTCCCTTCTCTAGGACACTATTCTCATCTCTAGTGAGTGTCCGTTTACTGAGATTGACAATCAGACTGTCGCGTTGCTTGGGCCTGGTAGTGACGTGTCTTTCTGGTTGCTCCGTGTACGAGACGACGGAGGACTCCAGTGAACATTGGCTTGTGCTGTTCTTCTCTTTCCTCTGGAGCGGCGTTGGCCTTGTCCTAAAAAAGGCTGCTGTTGAAAGTTTAAATGTCCTTCACATCTAACATGGGCTTCAATTGGAATTCCATAGAGCATATTATCCAGCCCATTATCGCCGTTTTAGCGGCAGTTTTCTGCCGCTAAAGCGGCGATAATTTTATCACCAGTCTTGATAATATGCCCCTTCGAATGCTGAATATATGTTCACGTGCCCTTGCAGTGACCTCTGTTTGTAAGGGGCTTCAGACCAGCTCACAGCGAGGTTCTCAAAGTTTATGAAGCAGGAGATGAAAGTATTGAACAATAAAGCACTTATTGAGTGACGCCGCGAAGAGAGTCACCCAGAGGGAGAACTGTGCTGCACATGACGCTGCAAGAAATAAGCCACAATATACTGCAGCAAGGGATTATTTTCATGTGATTGGTATTAATATTGCAATGGCGCCTTCTCTGGATTTACATTTTTAAGTGATGTTTTTAATTAAGAATTTTAATAAGGTATGGTATGTAGGTCAGTATATCAAATGTAACACTAGGGAAAGGTTTTTCTGGATGGGGGTCACAAGGAAAATGGGTGAGTGGGGTCCGCCCGCCATCTATTCTCTTTGTAATGTTGTCAGCCTGGTAAGGACAAGGGCCATATGCATGAACAAATTTTCCCATAGACATAGAATGAGCAAAACCCTTTGATACATCTGGCCGAAAAATCGTAAGGATTGGAGGACCCATTGTTGTGCCTCGTGGACTCGAGGGTCCTCTCCTATTGAGATTCATTGCACAGTTTATGGGTGTTGTTTTAATAGAAAAAAATGGAAGTGCACTCTGGGAGTTTAAATATGTATGCACTTTGTAATTATTTTATTTAATCGTAAAATAAATGTATTCTTCGTCTTTTTCATCATTTTCTTCTTAACCACAAACCATGGCATCAAAGTGACAAAGCTGGCAAAAATGCATTGACCAGTAGTTGAGCAATGGTCAATGGTTGACTGATCAGAATGGAACAAAGGGCAAATACATGAAAAATAATCATAATTGCCCACATAGTCCTATAATAGAATCTAGTTAGTCTCTTTCCAGTATAATCAATCACTAAATAATGTGTGAATCTGCCCCATCCTTGCTATCCCATATCCAGTATGAGTCACCTTTAAACATTATAAAATGCAAACACAACATCAACAGACCACTTTGTGTATGGTTGGTGAAAATCCCAGAACTGTAAAGGATACTCAAATATCACAGTGCTTTGGGACCATACAAATGGCATAAAGGCACTATACAAATAAACATAACACAATGCATCATGACATAACATAATGATAACCCTAATTCTTTATGTGTGGAAAGGTGATCCATTTTGTTGGATGTGTAATATAAATGGTTCGTATTATATTTATGTGAAAAAGCCCATACCTACACTTGTTCATATTTTAAGTTTTGGAGCCTATATGAAGTTGAATTTGTATCAATGTAAGTATTACATTTAAGTTTATAAGTTGTATTACAATACTTTCCCACATTTTTTTTTTTAAAGTTCACTATTGCTTTAAGGCAGGAACTGAACAATATTACCACATAGATAGAGAAGGAGGAAAACATAGGCCACCGTACTTACTCCTGACTGACAACTCTACTACACAAAAGGTACAGAGGACTCGCTTTACAGAATGGATTTCTTTTCCTACCTAGTCAAAGCACCTAGAGGCTTAAAATGCCAATTTGTTAATATTGGATGAGGAGGTCGCACCCACGTAATGTGGCATGCTTCATCATTGGCCACCTCATCCCACCCTGATGAGATGGTACTGACAGCCTGGACTCAACCTCACCTGTGAGGGAGTTCTTAAAATTAACTAAATTCTGGATATTGCCGGGATCCAGATCAGAAAATTAATTTAAAATACCACATGAATTTCCATTAATGAGTAGTACCTTAGGTAGTATTAAAAACAGGGGAAACTGCGGATGTTCTATAGGTATAATAGACCTATCATCCTTAAAAGTGCTCTCATGTTTCTGCTCACTCATGCACCATCAGTATGGTCGGGGGCATTCTTCAGACTGTGTGTGGATGCCTAATTAATAGACTTATCATACGTGTGCAGACATTCACTAGGTGAGACGGGGATTTCCTACCTTTACCTCTTATTCTGAGCCAACCTAGAGGAGGGTTGTAAAGTACTGGTTGGGCTGACCTGTGGTGGCAACACCTTTAGTCTCACATTCGTCAAGAAGGGGCGCCAGGTATTTTAACCTACATTCTCTTGCACCATCAGGAGTCGCCACTTAGTACCTTACAACTCTCTTCCGGGTTGGCTCAGAATAGAAGGTAATAATAACAGATTGGCATTTTGAGCCCCTAGGTGCTTTGACTAGGTAGGAAAACAAATCTGCCTTGTATAAGGAGTGCACTGTAGCTTTTGTATGGCAGGACCTGAACAAGACCATATAACAGTAACTATTGTCATGAATCTGCTGGTGCCGAATTACATATAGGGTGCACAATCCCATTGTGATCTGCTGCACATCCTTAACTGGATGCACCCAGCACAGACTATTATGGTGTGCTTGATATGGAAATAAATGCCCTTTCCCTGCTCCAGGAAAGACCTTGACAGTTTGTGACTATGCTGGGAAAGGGCGTCAGTAAAAGAGAGAGGTGAGGTTTGAAACTATGGCTCCCTCTTTCACTAGAAATGGACCTCGCCTCATTCATAAAAGGGCACCGGGATCTACGTGAAATACTGCACCAGGAATCCAAAAACGCTATATGAGATGTTTTGTATAAGTGCACATTAATTCTTACATTTCTTTGCTCATTCTTTTATCCTTCAGGGGTAAATACATTGAAGGCCCTGAAACTAGTTAATAGTAACATCTGCTATGTACAGCCCTTACTTAGAAAGGGCACATCGAGTGGTAAATAGAGCAATGTTATTATTATTGGAGAGGTGCCCAAATTGTTGCTGCCCTATCCCAGGAGCACCTGAAGGAAATGTCTATGAAAAAAGGACAAGAGACCCTGGCAATGGTCCCAGTTACCGTAGGTCAATCCATGTCATGTTATTTGATAATTTGTGACTTCCTGGAACTCAACGATGTCAAGAGTGATGGTTGTCTGTTCTTTCTACAGGGCTCTTACTCTCCGTTACCATATACTTCATGTTAGGGAGGCAGAGACCTGATCTTCACCAGGTCACTGCCATGTCTTACCCAAAATCCCACCAACTAGGTGGATGCCGTGGCACAGCCAGAGACTTCCTACTGAAGGCAGGCCTCCATCACCACCTACAATGTGTATCTCATCCACTGGAATCTTGACGAAGACCACAATGCACAGCGGAAGCTGACCTATGGTAAACTGAGATAAAAGCTGGAGACCATCAAGGGAAAGGTCCTTGTGGTACACACTAGAGCAGGGCACTAGCTCACCCCCATGCACACAGGGTCTCGTAACACACCAAGTGCTACGAGCTGCCCAGAACAGAAACCAAACAGGTGCAGTGGCACACCTGCCCTAACCAGAAGCTCCGCCTCGCCTCTCCGTCCCCCCACCATCCCAGCTAATGTGACTCCAAATGTACATTTGGTCTAAAAAGAGCTTTTTGAAACACATTTACTTGCCTCGAACAAATTCACATGACAATGTAGGAAGACGTGGGAAAGTGGAATGATTAGTTCTAGACCCTGGCATGAGAATAGAGGAATTGGAGGCAATCGTTATACAACTATTATGGGTTCAAATGAGTTGAATTCCACAATCACATGAAACGATCTTAAAAGCAAGAGTACTGCACGTTTGAGGTCTGGTAGAAGGCAAACAGCTACTTTATCATCGAGGCCAAGCGGCAATTTGCATAGCAGTTGTCGTGGTTGATTAAGATGATCTATCCCTGAATTGATGCAGTGACTGGACCGGCGAAGAATGCAACAGTGTATGCTTAAGTGGTTGCGACAAATCATTAACGACTTTAAATAATGAACCACAAATTATGTTTACATTGACTCAGTCCTCATGGATGACACATATTCTTTTAACACTCCCTGTATATCTCCACCTTTCATAATAATGTGCATGCCATGCCTCAACATTTGTTATTGACCCTGGATCAAGGACCATTCCAAACAAACATACAAAACAGGGGGTGCAGAGCAATGCCATATATAAACCAATCTAATGCCATTGTGAGTTTCTTTTTCTAAAACATACTTATGTTAGATTTTCATGATTAAAAGTTATGCATTATTCTAATTTCACAATATTAGTGTTCTCTTGTAAGATACACTGCAACATTCTTCTGGATGTGCATCGGAACGACCAGAACAGAGTTATGCAGTTCCAAAGGAGGGCGTAGAAGGGAAGAGGGAAGGGGAAAGGATGATGGGTGTTCCTAGTTTACATGGGGAACTGTAAATGGAGTAGCTCCAATTAGGAGCAAGGGCCCTCACACATGCCAAGGGGTGTCATGCTTCATCATAGGGCAGCTCCTCGTTGGGCCGACGCTGCCATGCCCAACAGGGGGGCTCTTTGCCGGTCTTATCTAGTTGCCGACGTGAAGCTAAAGAGGGGTGTGGGGGCATATGTGTAGTGAGTAGAAGTGTGAATTAAAAATAGCTAGGGGATACCAAAAACTGTTTTCTCAGTGACGGCCCAACAAGGAGCTGCCCTATGATGGCGTCACTAATGCAAATGGGGAGTAAAAAGCAAACAGGCTGATGCCACTGCATTATCACGCTGGACGTAGCAACCATTTTGAATGGGTGAAATCCCTTGTTGGGAAGCTCTATTTACCAATACCTCTTCCAGTTATACTGCTGTTGGTTCACAGAGTAATATTCTTAGCCAATACTGTCACATCATTGTGAAGGGGTCTTCTTCTTGCATAGTGCCATGTTATTGCGTTTTAATGGGGTAGCCATGATAGGTGGGGGAACACCACTCAGGAGTCAATAGAAGTGCAACAAGCACTGCATTCTTTCTTGGCAGCACCACTCAAGTTCTGCTGAAATAAAATGCTGCAACCAAGGTAAACTTGTACGAGGAGCCAACGTCTCTCTGACAATTGTGTTTCCTAAAGCTTTGTTCTGTTGATCAAACAAGGCATGGCGATAGCCAGACCTAAAAACCACATCTCAGAAGTATTGAAACACATTAAATAGGGTGCTTAACAACCCACATCACAGCATTATACAATAGCTTAAGTACATTAGCACTTCAAGACTAACACAAGAAGTTATGTTATGTGTTGTGGAGTACTGGTGATTATCCAAAAGCTGTGAAATGGTTTTTAAAACAGTATTAGTTTTATTCAAAAATCTTTGTTTCATTATTTTCCTTCAATGCTTGTAGTGCCCTTTGCACCATTTCTACTTGAACTCATTGTGCCATTGACTCCCATTCAAAACCCAGTATTAAGTGAATGACACTGACTATGTAGGCTTAAGTGGCATACAGTGTATGGTTGGTCAATTTGAATACATATCCTTTCTGGCAGAGGGCATGTATAATGTCCAGTTCAGAGGGCATGGGTCAAGCAGGGGTTACTGGGCCTCAGCCGTGGGGGCAGTGGTGGTTTACCTTGAATGTCCCAGGGTCTGTCCTACTCTGGCTTCACAAACTGGGCCATGTACAACCCCTTCAGCATTTGACTTTTGGGAAAGCTAATTAATTAACCTGAAAAATAATTAATCTAGTTGTTTAATATGTAAAGATTACTATAACACGTAATGCCTTAAAAAGACAGGCTTTTGAAATGTGCTGATTTACAGTAGGCAGCCATAGTTACTTGTGTAGGACATAAAAAAGCTATGAAGCAATATACCTTTAGCTAGAAGCAAACTTAATGCTGCTGAAATGTGTAAAATGTGATTTAGAAGCTTGACCTTAAATTAACATGCTTAGAAATGGTGTCATAACTACAGAATATTCTGGTTTAACAAATGTATTATCTTATAGGCAACATTTTATTAATTAAATGTCATGAACTTCCTACTTTTTCGTGTTTCATATAACGCTTGAATAGAATAATTTGTGCATTTTAAACAATGATGGTTGAATCGTAGTAAAAGGAATGCATTGCCTAATAGCGATTTTGCCTTTTAGCTAATAGTTAATTGTTCTCACGGTGAAACAAACTTAGATGTAGAAGGTCGATCTGTGTTTAAGGCTTATGGGAACCAAGACCAACGTTTCCAGATTCTAACTACGCAAGACTGTCTGTAACTAACCTTGTGATAAAGTGTACAAGCCATGTGTATTTTCTTGGGAACAGAGAAGCTGAACCTGCTTACCAAACAACGCTGACATTCTATTGGTTCATGGAAGGAAGAAGTCTGATTCAATGTTTCTGACATGTTTTCTCTACTTTTATATTAGCGGGTGTTCCTAAGTAGAGAGATCTCATCTCATCTTTCTCTGACTCTCTCGAGGATTGTCCCAGACGCTTGATGCTTGTGGTTACTCCTGCCACTGTTTCCAATCTGCCTTCCTTTACTATATGATTTTCAAAAGTTTGCTACTGCAACTGTATGTTGATTTGCTTGGATTTATTGGGGCTCGGCTGAGTTTTATGAACTACTCTTCATGGGAAGGTCTACAGCGTTAATTTGGCTCAGAAGCTTTATGCTCCTCTGATCTTACATTTTTCTTTGAATTCGAAATATTAACGGGTTCTTGAAATCTAAAATTCTGATCTTAGAATAGGGAATTATTCCTTTATGGAACATGCTTCATACAATATATATTTGATGCTTTCTTCTAACCATTCTTTTGATGAGATTTCGGTAAACCTATTTGATTTATGGACTATGTGAAATAAAGAGAAAATAAAGAAAATAACTTTACTGACCTCTTAATGCGAATAAAGGTATTGGAAAAGTTATCCCAACTCTCATCATTGACTGAACTTAAAACTGTTAATGAAAGTTAAGCTTGTGAAATCTGAATTGCTCCTTGACTCCTAATACAACATTCCAAGGTCCATCAAGAGGAAAAAGTGATTTAGCACGGAAAACCGTGATAGTCCTATAATTGGGTCTTGAGATAAACTTTAGGGTCCAGTCCACACTAGCAGTTTCCTGGTAGCAGAGTAATGGTTTAATGTTTGGAGCAAGGAGCTATAAATAATTGCCCAAGTTAGAATAAAATACCCGAATCTGGGAACCCAATGCCTGGAGCTTGAGGAGTGACAAGGTGTGATTTTCAAAGGCAGTTGCTATTTGGAGGTGTGAGTATTAATAGAGTGATGCAATGTCCACTGCAAGTGTTTATACTGTTGTATTATTGAGTTGAGAGTAAACAGTTTGATGAATGAAGGTTCTTGTTCTATATGAAGAGATGGAAGAATTCCGACTCAGTGTAGTCTAAGATCCTACGATAAAAATAGATTCAGACAAGTGTAGAAGGCACTTGAATAAGCCATCAATTTTGCAGTGTAGAGTGTGAGGTGCCATCACCTACAAAATTGAGATAGACAATGAATAATCTTTTGTGGATATTTAATATTGATTGATGTTAGCAGAACCTAATTGCGCAAACAGGGGAAGCTGCATTAATTAGGGTGAAGTCTTGCTAGTTGAGAATTCACTTGTGAATGAATTTTCTGTGTGTATGATAAAAGTCAGAGGGTGTAAATTGCTTAAAATTCCGATTGTTGAATTGCAATAATTTTCCTTTAGAAAAGCAAACGAGAATTGATATATGTTTTGTTTTATTTTTTGAAAAGTTAGTTTGTGGCGTGTGTAAGTACGAGAGAAATTGTAAAGGAGAATGAGCTGCTGCAGATAGCGAGCCCGTACGTCGTAGTGTTTCGCACTGATTGGGATTGGTTGGTGATGTCAAGGTGCCGGTCTGTGATAGATCAGCAACTTTGTGAATGCCACACAGGATTTTGATAAATGACAACTGAGACAAGATTTTGGAGGGTTTGACATTTACAAAACGGAAAATATTAAATTGTGAATTGTTTACTTTATGAGTCTGGTGAAAAATAAATCACATTTTTCTAAGGAGTTAAGGGTTTACTGAGAGGAGATGTTGCGGTTTCAATACAGAAAGGTGAAGAGGCACCTCCTGAGGGTACTCATGCACATTTTATATTAACTGAGGTGGGATTAGATACATGTTTATGGCTTCATCAATGGTGCAAGATTACTGAGAAAGAGGATCCATTGTGATTTCCCAAATATGAGACTTCTGAAGTGGGAATTATTGAGATATTTAGCGAAAAAACTATGCAACGTCACCACCTGGTTTATATTATTTGAAGCTTTTAGCATGCGGGAAAAGATTGCAAGAGACAAAGAGAGAGAAAAATACCAGAAAAGGACAAAGAGAGCAATGCATAACTATGCAGATACTCGATGGGATGAGGAACAGCGTAGATGGTGGAAAGCCATAGTCGAAGGCACTAGATTATATCCAGCAATTTCGACCGAGATGTCAGAGAAGTGGAAGAAGAGAAATACTAAAGAAAAAGACAAGAAGGGAAAAGAAGACAAAAATGGAACAGAAAGGGATTCAGGAGATGATATATTAGAAGAGAAGTTAGCTGCACGACCACCGTCTTATGCAACTACGACTGATAGTCCTAGGAATAGTGCCACAGCAAGCAGTACAGTAGCGTCAGCTCCTATAGAAACTAGAGGGGTACAAATTGAGAGACCACTTCGGTTCCCTCGCTCCCGACATAGTAAATCTCATAAATGGTTTACCTCAGCCCTGAAACTTCAACATCTTGAGCTACGTCAAGCAGAGCGTAGGTGGAGACGTAATTACCTCAGCACCGATAGGGAGGCGTACGTGCTTGCACGTAAGGAATATAAAAATGCCATCACCACCACTAAGGCCGCCTTTGTCTCTAAGAGAATACTAACTGCCCCTAACAAATCCAAAGAGATCTTCAAGGTTCTTGCTGAATTTACATCAGACGATAGGACTCTCCCCAATCAGGCCCCCTCTGCCGAATCATGCAATGCCCTGAACTCCTTCTTCATGGATAAAATCTTGACAATCAAAAATTCTATCCCTTATTCTCCCTTCTCGGCTATTGCCGCAGCCCCTTCTATTAATTCCTCTACTCTGACTTGTTTTCCGACTCTTGACTCCGACTCTCTGGCCAAATTGGCAACGCGTGTAAAGTCTGGCTCCCCCAAAGATTGCTGCCCTCCCTCAGTGCTCCGTGAGATCTGTTACACTTTTCCGCACAATGTTTTATCCCTACTTAACGTCTCTCTTAGCTCCGGAATAGTCCCAAGGTCCTTCAAGGAAGCTATCCTGGTGCCTTTGCTGAAAAAACCTGGCGCGGACCCTGCGGCCCTCGCAAACTATCGGCCCATCTCCCTTCTGCCTTACCTGTCTAAAATCTTAGAGGCACATGTCACTGCTTGCCTCTCGCAATTCATTGAGGAATCCCATTTCTTGGAAATAAATCAAGCGGGCTTCAGACCAGCCCACTCTACCGAGGCTGTCATTCTCGCCGTGCTGGATAACCTCAGAAATAATGCTGACAGAGGTCTCTCCCAGGCACTGGTCCTACTGGATTTGTCGGCAGCTTTCGACACGGTGGATCATGCCATCTTACTCCACCGTGTCGAGTCAGCTGGAATTCGTGGGCTCGCCCTGACTTGGGTCAGGTCTTTCCTTGAGGGAAGATCTCAAGCTGTCAAACTGGGCCCCTTCAGAGCTACTAGCGCCCCGTCGCTGTGCGGCGTTCCCCAAGGATCATCTCTGTCTCCCCTTCTTTTTAATTTATATCTCCAACCCCTTATCCACTCCTTGGGCAGGTGGGACGTCACCGTGCTCAATTATGCAGACGACTTACAAATTATTTTCCCCCTCACCTCCCCTGACGCCATCACCAACTTCCAGGCGGTCATGTCACACATCCAGCACTGGATGAATCAAAATCAACTGAAGCTCAATCCTGGGAAAACTGAGCTCCTCCTTCCCGGGAGGAGCGCTTCCCACTGGGGCCCTCAGTTCTGGCCCTCTGAGCTTGGCCCTCCGCCTCTTCCCGCTGATTGTGTAAAGAGTCTCGGGGTCATTATTGACTCTGAGCTCAATCTCAAGGCTCAGGTGAGTGCTGTAACCTCCGTCTGTATGTTCCAGCTCTACAGAATACGGAAGGTCGCCCACCTCTTGACTCCGGAAGCCTTGTTACAGGTTATAATAGCATTGGTGATGTCCCGTCTGGACTTCTCCAACTCTCTTTACTTTGGCCTCCCAAAATCCCTGCTTTCCAGGCTACAGATTATTCAAAACCAGGCCGCAAGACTTGCTTTCAAAATCCCAAGATGGCAGTCGGCTAGACCTCTGCTCCATCAATTACACTGGCTGCCTATCAGTGAAAGAATAGCCTTTAAGGTCTGCTGCCTGGTTTTTAAAGCCCGTACCGGCTCCTCTCCGGCTTTTGTAAAGTCCTTGGTTACCCCTTACTGCCCTTCCCGTACTTTGAGGTCCTCTAATCTCCAGTTGCTGGTTGTTCCTCGCTTTAGACTCTCTAGACTAGGCGGTCGCAGCTTTATCCACTTGGCACCTAAGCTGTGGAATTCCCTTCCACTCTCTCTTAAGACTGAGCCTTCTCTTCTGTCTTTTAGGAAATCTCTGAAAACCCTGCTTTTTTCACATCCCCGCTAAGTCTCTTCTGCATTACCTTGGGAGTCTATCAGTGCCAGGAAACTCATGGTGTCAGTGCGCTCAATAAGTTCCCCTTAACATTAACATTAACATTAACAGATTGCCTCACCACAAGTTGCTCAGAGACAGATTGTTCCTACACCTGTGGTAAATCCACCTGTTGTGCATGTACTGGTGCAAGCAACGCAAGAAGCAACTGCAAGAACACAAGGAGCTGTAGGAGGTTTGCCTGTGATAGGATTTGTCCTAACTTCTCAAAATTCACAAATTGTTTTGGGGAGACTGCCTAAGACAGTTCAAGCACTAAGAGATGAGGGAAGAATTGTCTTTAGGACACCAATGACCCAGGAGGAAACTAACTTGATTGAAGATGGTATTTTTCCACCATGGTTTGAGGTATCTATAGGTATTAAATAGACAGAAGACTCAGTGCAAATGACTAGCCTAGAACCTGAGAAGGAGAGGGCATTAAATATCCCAAGATTAAAAATGTAACTTGAGGAAATTATATGGGGATGCTTGGATTCTGTTTTTTTTCTTTTTTTAATCTTTATTTTGCGTTTTATGACAAAAACCAAAAGAACACCTACCCATCCATACCCCCCTCCACCGGTCAGGGTAGAATGTCATTAAACCGTACAAATTCACTTTGACACATTGGTCAGAAAGAGAGCAGAGTAAAATCAACAGTTACAAAACACGATTCTCAACAACAACACATTATTTAAAGTGCAATGTGCGGAATAAATATAATGACTGGACTGAGATTAATAATAATTGACTGAGGTCAAAGCCGGTAATAGTAAGGCATACAAAAATGTACCTAAGTCTGTTATATAGAGTGCGAGGTGCAGATAAATAAAAGGAGAACCAGGGAAATCCCTCCTATCCTATCATTTCAAAACCCCCTCAAATTTCTAATCTAGATAATGGTGCCATTTTTCTTTGTTTAGCACCCTTTCTGGCATGATTTGCTCTCTCTAGACTGTAAATAGCTAATAGGCGGGCAAGCCAGTGTTGGAAATGCGGGGTAGTGGATCCAGCCATGCTTTAGCTAATACCAAACTAAAAATCGTCATAGCAACTGCAATAAAATAATCTATCTCTGGGGTCAATTTTTCATCTACGACTCCAAGCAAGATTACTATTGGGCTCAGTGCAACAATAATATCTAGCTTAGTGCGAAAAAAAGTTTTGGATTTCATTCTTTAAAAAGTTCAAAGAAGCACATGTTGCAAACATATGCACAATGTCAGCACTAAACGTGGAACAGCATGGGCACTTTGTACCCTGTCCCGAGCTCCACTTGGCAATTCTTGCAGGCGTATAATAAAGCATAAAACAAGTTTAAAAAAATCTGTACTTGCAAATTGGCCGACATTAACACTGTTTGGGATAAGTTGAGGACTTTCGCTAATTCATTTTCAGTCACCACCAGCTTATCCTGCTATTTAATGCACTGTTTGTCAAGATCATCTTTCATTTCACAATTCAACATCTGATAATTTGGCCCGATACAGATTGTGTCCTCGGTTATTAGCCGACCCACTAGGCCCCCCCGCTTTTCGCTGAAGGTAATCTCTTTCTTGCAGCTACTTAAAAAACTCTTTGTTGTTTATACTGAATTTTGTCTTTAACTTGTCAAACGGGACAAGGCCCACCGGGGAGAAGAAGACACCTAATTTATCTATGCCTGCCCCAATCCATATGTTCATTTAACCATTGTTGAAGTTTCCATATAGGTTTGGATTATTTAAAACCAGGGTATAAAAATTAAGTCGCCCCAAGACCAGGATCTTCTGTATTGCAACCCAGGCCTTTGCCGTACCCAGAAGACACTTAAACTCAACTTTTTTATAATAGCTATAATCAACTTGCCTTAGCAAACACCCCCAAGCCTCTTCCTAGAGCAATAATTCATATATTGAAGGCATAGTGTTGGGCACTGCCACTTGTGGTGGTTCCCTCAGGAGGATCCGGGTATATTGCAATAATGAAGCCCAGTAGTACAGTCTGAGGTTTGGAAGAGCCCCCCCCTTTCTCTTGGAAGTAAAAGATACCTCAGTGCTCTCCTAAGCTTAGAATAGGCCCATACAAATCTAGTAAAAACCGCATCAAAGATATTAAACCATTCACTAGGGAATTCTGATGGGATTGCTCTAAAAAAAAATACAAGATTTTCGTGAAATAAATCATCTTTATCAAATTGCAGCGACCTACCATAGTAAGATACAGATTATTTAATCTAGCCAAACCTTTCTTGGTTCTATCGTCCAGAGGATCTAAATTAATATCGACAATAGATTCAACTTTCTAGGAGATATAAACTTCCAAATATTGTGCTTTCTCCACCACTCTGTCATCCACTAGTATGATATTTTCATTGATAACAACTTGTGTCTTTTCTTTGTTTAGCGAGAAACCAGGCATGCCCCCAAATATAGCAGCTTCTGCCTCTATTGCTTTAATAGCAACCTCCGGGTTGGGTGTTAGGGCTGCCACGTCATCGGCATTAGCCAGGATCTTGGTCTCATTGCCATGCAAAATTATTGGTGGAACAACAGTACTTTTCGCTATTTTCCTTAAAAAAGGATCAATATACAATGCAAACAGGAGTGAGGAGCAAGGGCATCCCTGTTGAGTTCCACGAGTAATCAACACTGCTCCTGTCAGGCTACCCGAAATACAAACCCTAGCCATAGGTTTGTAATATAAGGCCTTAATTCCACGCACAAAACCTGGACCAAAGTCCCTTGCATACATTGCCTGCCAGAAGAACTGCCAGGAGACCCTATCAAATGCCTTTTCAGCATCTAACACAATCAGTGCCATAGGGTCTCCTGTCACTTCCGCTGGGTCAAACAGTGATATCACTTGTCGAATATGGTTGTGGTGTCCCTACCGGTGATGAAACCATGTTGTTGCTGAGTCACCAGTTTTTTAATGACCTGAGCTAGTCTGGCTGCCAGCACCTTGGAGTAAACCTTTTAATCCCCATTTATCAACGTGATTGGCCTATAACAGCCAGGGTCCGCAGGAGGTTTGTCCTTTTTCAAAAAGACAGCTATTTTTGCCACCGACCATGAATCATGAGGTATGGATCCGTTGAATATATGATTAAAAAGTGGCTCCATCTGGTCCTTCAGCTGGGGGGCAAAGGTTTTGTAAAATTCTAAAGGAATTACGTACACGCCAGCCACTTTACCAGGAGGGAGGCAAGTGAATGCTAGCAGTATCTCATCTCACGTTAGCGCTCCTTCTAGGGTTTCATGCTCCTCTAGAGATAGTTTGCTTACAGGTACTGCTTCTAGAAAACCCTTAATTCTTTCAGAGCATACCTGATTTCCCTCTGAGTACAAGTTTTGATAAAACACTTGAAATGCCTCTCTGATTTTATGAGCATCGGTAACCAAACCGAGAGTTGGATCACGTATTTCTCTGATCTCACTATCGGTACACCTCTGCCTTGCTCTTACTGCCAGATGGTGCCTTACCTGATCACTGCACTCATAAGTTCTTTCCTTCCAGGCAATATACTTAACTGCTGCCCTATTTACATAAATTGCCTCCAGGTCTGTCTTTGCGAGTACTACCTTAGTTTGCGCTTCACTTATATCCCCAGCTTGTTGTATGGTCTTCGCAAAGTTCTCCTCGGCCAATGCTAAATTATCTTGTTTAGCTTGAATCATTAGCCTATCTTGCTTACCATTATTCAATGAAAATTTTAAGGTCTCCCCCTTAGGCAGGCATTAAAAAAATCCCACACCATACAAACAGAGGCACTGCCAATATTCTCCTTTAAAAAGTTGGAATCCTCCTACTGATATACTCACCATACTCCTTGTTGGTTAAAAGTATACGTTCAAAGCTCCATTAGTTAACCTGCTTCCCCCTATTCCCTGCAGCTCTAAGACAAGAGGATTGTGATCCGAGAGGAACCGGGGGTATCGTTTGATCTGGCAGGTCGTGATCAGCTTGTTGGACACAAAAAAATAATCAAGACGGGCATGCGTGCTGTGTGGAGCTGAAAAGAATGTATACCGTCTACAATCTGATTCTTTTTATGCCAGACATTGACCAAGCCATGATCCTTGTCTACCCCTTTAAAGGTTTAATACACCTTAGGCTTCCTCCCAGTATATTGGAATTGTCACCTATATCAAAGTTCCCTGGGAGGTTGAGATTAAAATCCCCACACAAAACCACAGGTAGGGGATGGCCCGTTAACTCCTTAGAAACCTGAGTTAGGGTGGAGGGATCACCAAGCACACTGCCATAAACTGAACATAGCGTAAACTTGCCTCCACAGGGTGAGTGACAAACTGCGACTACCCATCTCCCCCTAGGCTCATGCCCTACTTGTTAGAATTTCAGCTGGCTTCCTCGGGCTAAAACCTCCACACCAGAAGTACGCACGCCTTGGGAGGTACAAGCTACCAGTCTATAGCCCAGGAAGTTAAAAATATCTCTCTGTGAGTGTATGTGCCTCCTGGAGGCAGACAATGTCTGCCCTCAGAAGTTTTAAACCCAGAGAAGTCGTGGCTCTTTTCTCAGGGTCGTTTAAGCCATATATATTGATAGATGCGATACGGATCATTGGCCCATCATTCATAAGCCAATATTTCTCCCCCACACCAACCCTTCAAAACGACAATATCCTAAAGTCCACCTCCATGGGTCACCACCCCGCCTCTATACCCTCTTTCCACCCTTGCTTTGTTCGTACCGGTTTTTTTGGCCTTCTTTCCTCAGCCTACCCCCCCCCGGCCGTCTCCCCTTCCCCCTCTGCTCCCACCCCTCCACTGAGCAACCAGGCCTGGCCTGTATGACATCGTCTAGCCTCACAAACCCCAATTCCCGGGCCCCCTCCACCTACCCATGACGAACCATCTTATACATATTTTTCTATATATTTCCCCCCTTTTTTTTACCTTAATTTATCCCCCAATTTTTTTTCCCTTTTCTCTTTTTTCTCTTTCCTTCCATACCACTTTTACCCAGGATTCAAAATATATTTTCAAAGTATTTCCCCCTGAATCAGACCCCGCCCTGCTGATCCCTAAGCAATCGCTGAGCTTGAATCTCTGAAAAAAAGGTGCGGGTGCACCCCTTCCATACCACCTTCAATTTTGCCGGATAGTGTAGGTACACTTTGGCACCTATTTTCTGGAGGGGGCAAACATCTCCCTCAATCGCCATCTTCGCTCTACTGTAGCGTGAGCGAAGTCTGGCCATGCAAAGAAGGTAACACCCTCAAAATCTCTCTTGGCATTAGGGTCAGATCAAAACTACTTTGTCTCAAAAGAAAATTTCCAAAATAAACCAACATAGCCCTAGAATATGCATTACCATCCGCCCATTGTTTTAGGGTATTAGGGGGAATCGGTGTGCCCTCTGAATTTCTCTCAGCCAATCCCATCCCGAATGATCTGGGAATGCACCATTTAGGAGTTTGACAACATAGTCTCTGGTGTCCCCTCCCGCTCTCCCTTCTGGAATCCCCAGTAACCTTAGATTGTTCCTTCTCTGCCTGTTTTCATAGTCCTACATCTTCTGCATCATCTCCGTGAGCTTAGGGTCCTGGAAAGAGCTTGTTTCCTTTAACTCCGTGATCTCCTGTTCGAGAGTATCAGTCCGAGCCTCTATGCTGGTCATCCTGTCGGAGATTTCAGTACAGGTCTTGCTTATTTTCCTGACTGCACCTTGTAGTTTTTTAGAGGCCTGCTGGACCCGTCGATTATCTGTCTGTACTTCAGCTTAATTGTAGCCAAAATTGGGGAAGGTGGAGGTTCCTGTGCTATTGGGCATCCAGCGGTAGCACCCTCCAAGCCCTGGGTGGGCTTGTCCAAAAGTTGAACAGTGGAGTAGTCCCGCCTAAGCCTGGGGGACCCTTTCTTTGACGGCTCCCTCTGGTCCTTGATAGCCTTATCACTACTTAAGTGCGTCTTGTCTCGACTGTGGGCCTTTTTTTTGCCTCTTGACCCTTCTGATCTCTTTTTCGCCCAGCAGAGATAACTGATCCATCCGTCGAGCTACTGCTAAAAGATATGGACTGTGATGATGTTGACGAACCTAAGTTAGGCATTGAGGAGTCCGAATCCTTGGCTAGGGAAAAACAATTCTCACAGTGCCCCGTCCGGTCAGGTGAAGCCTGCGGACCAGGGGCCCCCAAACAACCGGAGTTAAAAGAGATAGGATCAGCTTCTGTTAGTTGTGAGGAGGGGGGATCCGAGGCCCCCATGATCATTAGGATCATTCTCGGGACATTCCTCCCCAAAGAGATTCTGCTTGTCCTGCCGGATCCCTCCTACCTCCTCCTCGGAGGTGCCTGCGCGATTCTCCCTTTCGCATAGTTTGGAGCTTCAAGTCTCATCCCCCTCCGTGATGATTCTGGTCACTGTTTCATGCACTTGGGTAACAACAGGTGCAGATGTCAGCACTGAAGCTAGGGGGGTAGTCACGGTAAAAGAGTCCTGAGGTTTTGTAGAAAAGGTCAGAAATTGCGGGCTGGCCTTCAGCTGCCACTAGCATATTGCTCCCTTAGGTGGCCCTTTTACCTGCAATATCTGGCTTGTTTATGGTATCACCAGGCTCATCCCCTTTTTTTTGCTCTTCCATTCCAACCCAGTTTCCTTGAGGCCCCCCTGGTGCATGCTGGTCTTAGCAGTCCCCGCCGGGTCGGTAGCAGTGGCAGCCACATTCATTAATTTAGCCTTAGAGGCTTTAGAGTTCCTGCCAGCCATCATTGTGTGAATCCTGGACCGTCCTGCAGCAACAATTGTGCTTGACTGCCTCAGCATGTCTTCCAAGGCTAAACACTGTCCCTTCACAAAAGCGGCCTCACGGAGTCTCCAGCTGTGTCTCCCACTGCCTTTCCCCACACCCCGCTGATGAACTGCTGTGCCGGATCCAGTAAGCAACAAAAAATAGAAGACCCTCCAGCATTCATTGCTGCTCCTGGAGCCGATCTCCCTCTGTGACCGCCGTTTTCGCGCTCCCAACTGCTCCGCTGCCCTGGATCACCGCCAATACGTCGTCGGTAAGACGAGGGGAGGAAGCCCTTGGTAAAGTGAGCTGCTCAGCCAGACACCATCTTTGCTCTAGGATTTAGAATTTCTGAGTACGTATCAAGAGAAATAATTAATTTACCTATGTAAAGAAAGTACAAGATGAGCAGCAATTACATGTGAGAAATTGACTGAATTGGCCCAGAAATATGATGCTGATATTCCAAAAGGCTCTCCTTACCAGAAGAGTTATAGGGTACAATTGGATGATGTGGTAATTGAAAACATGCGTCCTACAGGAATGCGATTACACATTACTGAATTAATGAAATGTATTAATAAATATAGTGATTTTGAAAGATTAGAGAGCAAATGGGCAAAGAAACATGAAAAGAAAAAGAAACCACAAGAAATAGGAAAGGAAAATAAGGAGGCAGACGAGAAAGAAGCTTCAGCTTATCCACTTAGAGAATTGCGGGAGGAGTATATGTTCATGTGGCTTGGAGCAGAGGTGATCTTGTAGCATTTACAAACAATTTCCCAAAATTGAGACAAATCTGTGCAGTGGTACACACAAGTTGATTGATTTGTGATAATTTCAAAGGTGTTGTGAATACATTATTTGATACTGTGGCACCAAGGGATTTGTGGAATGAGTGTGCACTGGTCACGTGATGAGCCACTGAGATGTGAACGCACTGATGCACCATCTTCTGCAGTTATGGAGAAATATAACTCAGTGATTACCTTTCTAAAAGGCAGAGTGCCTCCAAAGGACTCAAATTGATTGAAAATTCATCAAACCACCCAAGAAGCAAAATAATCAGTTTATGAGTATTTTGAGCGTTTGCTGCAGGTGTTTCAGCAGCACAGTGAAAGAGAATACCCTGAAGAAAAGGACATGGGGATTTTTGCATCCTAGTTTCTTTTGAGATTAAGACCAGATATCAGTTCCCATATCACAGAAAATGTAATCTGTCGGCAGAATAAGTCACTTGATGGGATCCTGCGATATGCAAACTATTGTAGTGGCAAATTAGAAATGAAGCAGAAAAAAATTAAAAAGAAATTTATGTTGGCACAAACAAAATTGGCTCAACAATGGTTCCAAAATTCATTCTTTTGCAAGAAATCAAGGAGGTAGACGCAGTGTTGTCGTTCCACAGAATGGTATCCAGAAACATTCCTGAGATTTTGGTATTTCACTGGGTAGAGGTAGGGGTGTAACTATTGATACAAGTTCAGGAATGGAGGCTTCAGCATTAAAGTGTTAAGGAAAATTACTCCCTGTCACGTCTGTCACAAGGTCGGGCATTGGACGAGTGTAGATTTAATCCTGATGATTATGTATATGTGCCTATGCAGAGGGGGCGTTCAGATGCCAGTACACCAGATGCATGTGCCAATGCAAAAACAAGTCCCGATGATACAAGTCTCACAGGCTCAAATGATCCCACAAAATATGGCAAACCCGAAATTCAATGTGAAGCAGATGCCAAAAGCAAACACAAATTCCTTCCAGAATACAAATCAGAATATGTTCTACCAGTTCCCTAATGCAGAATGCTTAACAGCAATTTCCTGTTTTTCAGAGTGGTGGCTAAGGCTCAGACACTTCTCAATGATGGGGCCTGAGAGGGGAGGATCATCGTGTGCTTGACGCAGTCTAAGGGGTAGATTAGAGTGGTCCATTTGTAGATGGTGAAGTAAATGGCCACCCCATATTATTTCTGATAGATACTGGTGCTACCAGATCTACTGTTAGATTGTGGAAGTCCCAGAGCTACCCTTCACTGGAAAGAAGATACAGGTTGTAGGAGTTTCAAATAAACAGAGTACCAATCCAATTTCAAAGAAGGTCCCTATAAAAACAGGCTCATTTGAGGAAAATTTCCAAGAACCCCACCGTACCATCTGTTCCCTGAAAAAAATGCAGTAATTACGCCTTAAATAAAAGACATGGTAGAGAAAGGAATTTTGAGGGAATTAATTGGGAGTCCATGTAATACTCTGATCATGGGTTTGCAGAAATCCAATTGAAAATATTGGATTGTGCAAGACCTGTGGAAAATTAATGATATAGTTGTCCCATGGTACCGAGTCCAGCCACAATATTGTTTCAAATTACTTGTACTGCAGAATGGTTTACAGTCATTGATCTCGCTGGGCTTTCTTCTCAGTGCCACTGCATGAAGATGGCCAGTTCCTTTTTTCACTTGTGTTTCAGCAGAGAGTTTTGGCATGGGGTCGAGTTCCACAAGGGTATACAGAGAGCAGTAGCGGCCGGAGGTGGGAGTGCTGCGGGCAGAGCGGCGGGGCGGGGGTGGAGCAGGGTGGGGGGTAGTAAACTATGGAATACAGCCGTACAGAGGTAAGTAAACAAATAAATAAATAAAACAAATGTCATTGCGTGCGCTGCATTGCCAAACGCGATGCAGCGCGCGCAACAAAATTAGTTTTCTTTATTTATTTGTTTATTTACCTCAGTTGGGCCATATTCTATAGTTTACTACCCCCACCCTGCTCCACCCCCGCCCCGCCTCACCGCCCGCAGCACTCCCACCTCTGGCCGCTACTCACAGCGAGTCCATCAATTTTCAACCAGATCTTGAAAAAGAATCCAGAGTCATTACAGATGCCCTATAGATTAGTACTTGTGCAGTATATTGATGACTTATTTGTGACATCAGAGACACGAGAAGCTTGTAAACAAGATGCCATTGCTTTGTTAAATTATGTGGCTGAGAATGGGCATAAAGTGTCTCCAGGTAAACTGCAGTGCTGTCAGAAAGAAGTTGAATATCTGGGACACATAATTGAAAACAGGAGCTAGAAAGGTGTCACCAGAGAGAGTGGAAGCAATTCTTCAGGTGAATCCATCTCGAACACAGAAGGAAGTCAGAATGTTTTGGGGAATGGTTGGCTACTGTAGGCAGATGATCTGAAACTTTTCACTAGTGGCTAAACCTTTAATGAGGTTGACACACAGGGATGTGTCTGATCCGCTTCTATAGGACAACAAATGTTTGAAAGTCTTCCTAGAACTGAAAGAAAATCTTTGCCGTGCCCCAGCACTAGGAATGCCAGAATAAAGTAAATCATTCTTTATATTTTGCAGTCAGAGGGAGGACTGCTCTCTCTCAGTGCTAACACAGATGTGCAGTGATGCTTGGAAACTAGTGGCTTATTTTTCAACCACCCTTGACCCTGTTGCTGCAGCTCTGCTTGGCTGTCTTAAAGCCGCTGCGGCAATGAGCTACAGTATGGAAAAGAGTGCGACCATAGTGATGGGACATCAAGTAATTGTAATGGCCCCTCACTCTGTGGAGCTTATATTGACAAGAACAAAAACACAGCACATGATTCATAATAGTTTGACAAAATATGAGCAGAGAATTTTATCTCCAGAGAATGTTGTAATTAAAAGATGTCAGATTTAAAATCCTTTTACAGTGCTTCCAAAAAATGATGATGTTGGTGACTCCCTGGACTCTGTGCACACTATACCTCATTTTGGTACAGTATATACAGCTCCTGCTTCCTACAGAGACAATACCATATACTAAAAAAGTGGAATGCGAACTGCGCCCAAAGTTGGTTCTTGGACCAGGGGCCTCCCGAGATAAGTACCCAGGAACCCCATGGAGGCTGTGTGCAGAATGGAAACAGCTGAGTACTTGATAGAAGCCAACGGGAAAGTCACGTTGGAGTTTTGAAGAAGAACACTTCCCATTGGACACTGAAGAAACCCCAGTGGAAGACAGAAGGTTGGAGAGGCACCCCACCCGTGGATACCCCAAGAACCAGGACACATCCACCAGGGAAGCCAAGTGCATAGGTGTGAAGTGACGCCGGAAACTGCTGTAGATCACAATGGAGGACTTAAGTAAAGATGCCACTGGCGAAGACTCTGAAAGAGTCCGGGGGAATCCCCGGATTAATTCTTGAAGAGAAGAACCTGCAAGCAGAGGGGACAGAGTCTCTGCCACTCAGGGGTGACCAGGAGGCACGGAAGATCAATGCACACCGATGTCGGAAGATGCAGGAGTGATGCGGGGACCTTGTTGCTGCAGCTGTGAGGACTCAGGAGCCATGTACAAGCTGTTAGAAGTAGAGAACCAGGGGTTCAGTGTCCAGCGGGAGCACCAACAAGCCTTGGCAGCTGCAACTGGCGTGGAAAGCAAAGAAGGAGCCACATTACGACCAGCAAGGTCCAAGTGTTAAATGGTAGCGGCAGTTTCAATCGATAACCTCTCAAGTATTTGCCCGGCGGTAATCGCCTCTCATACCACTCGATAATTTACCAATGAAAGAGGCAGGCGCCGGAGACTGGAAGGCAGGAAACAAAGTTTTATTCCGTCGGAGCAGAACACATCAGATCAGACAGCAAGGTATCGTCACGAGGTGCTCTAACTGCATCTCTGAGACCTGGTCTCTTATACACAGGTTTATTGCTTTATTACACATAGTACATTCTTGAGATTCCCTTGATGCATGAGAGAACATCCCCTGAAGCCCCGGCTCAGATCCGATCCCACACATAGCTACAGTAGAAGTTCCCACCTCACCCGCAGTAGGAGAGGGCTATCGCGCAGCAGGGTATTCCGCCAATTCCCGGGGGTGTGTGCAACCGGCCGGGTCTCAGGGGGTAGGGGCTTTGATCCACTGTAATCCCTTTGATGTGGGGTGTTTCCCTTACAGTAGGGGCAATAAACTGCATCCGCAGGGCTAGGTGATGGCCTGGGACCAGTTCGGACAATGGGGCGCAGAGGAAGGGGGTTATCAAAGGAGAGGCATGACCATGTATGGGATGTCTGTCGGATGTGGTTCCGTAGCAGGGTCGCGCAGAAGGAGATTGTTTACGGCCTGTATGAGAGAGCGGGGGTGGCCGGCGCGCGGGGGGATGCTTGCAGCGTCAGGGGAACGCGCTGGCGATTGACAATGAGTGGGGGAGAGAGTGGGGTGCCTAAAAATGGCTGCCGCGTGCTCGCTGTGCGTGGCGCTGGGGAGAGGCAAGATGGCACAGATAATGTTCAGTTTGCAAGCTAAATTTCCACAGTCCTCCCTTTTAACATATCTCGCCAGCTTGTCTAGTTCGGATTTATCCCCATAATACTACGGACTTCCACCTCATAAAGGGCTTTCATCCGCTCTGTTTCAAAGTTCAAAGTCTTAGGGCAGATGCAGTTCATAAAAAGCGAACATAAAGGTGGCAGACACTGAATCCCCAAGCAACATCCACATAGTATCATAACCGGTATTAGGATAAATGAAAACAGCCTCCATCCCCAACTTTTAATAGTGTCCCAAAACCAGCTCCCAAGTGACCACCCTTCTTGCTCCTGATGGACCTCTGCGGAAAGTCTGTGGAGGCGTTCAATTGCTTTGTAGACTGAGGGTGAGTTATCCGGTACGTAGGTACAACAGCTGGACCCAATGATGCGGCATGCTCCTCCACGATCAGCCAGAACCACATCTAGAACAAGGCGGTTCTGAAGAGCCACCAGGCGGACGGCCTGAAGCTCAGCGGTGTTGTTGGCGAGGGCGCCAGCTGTAATGTTTATTGCTGTTTCGACTGCCTGGGTTAAGTGGCGGATGGCACGGCTGTTTACCATTGGACCCCAGAGTGGAACAAGTCCCTTTACTGCATCCAGGAACTGTGCTCCGGTGGAGTCGGCTTGTACAATGTCTTTGGCACGTTTCTGTCGGTGATGGTTTGCTGGAGCCACAAATGTCGGGGGAAGGACAAAAGCGATGTAGCAGGTGCCTCCCCAACCTTTCGGGAGCCAGGTGTAGGCCTTAGTACCACAGATGAAGTACATATTCGGGGAGGCAACAAAGGAGGGTGGATCGACTGAGTCCAATGTTCGGGTGATGAGGCAGGAGCTGTGGCCCACCAGCTGCGCCCCTAGGCCTTCGAGGCACACAAATCCAGTGATGTTGACGACGGTTAGGGCCACTGTCAGGGTGGCGGCCGTTCGTTTCCGGAGGTAAGAGAAGGGTGACGAAAAGTATAATAATCTTCGAGCTGTGTATTCTGTCAGTCTTTGGGTTTTTGTAGTAGGTCTTCGGACGTCCGGTTGCTTCCATCATCTTCGTGTCGGGTGCTTCCATCACCTTCAAGGAACTCTGTAGCGGGCAGAACCACAGACTTTGTTTAGTTTCTCTCCTGATGGCCTTTGAGGGGACTAGGCAACCGCTCTGAGATTTTAACTTAGTTTGTGGTCTGCTTAGCCGAAGTTCTCTCCTTTCGTCGCAAGTTATACCCTTCTTTGGATGGCACAGTGGGATCGGGATATTCAGTCAATTCAAGTGTCTCTGTATCCGGGCAGCGGCTCAGGGATGGTCGGTCTTTGTCCAGAAGTTCCTCTTGGGCGGTGATGTTGTCCGTGGTTGTCAGGGTCGGTGATACCTTCTTGCAGTGGTGTGCATGCAGCCAATTGCGTTTCCCCTCCACTCGAAGAGCTGTTCGGGTGGTGATCAGGACTTGCAGGGGGCCCGTCCACCGGGGCTCCAGACTCTTGGTGCGCTGGAAGTTACGCACTAAGACGAAGTCACCGGGTTGGATGTCGTGTCCGGGGCCCCTGGAAACATCGGGAATGGCGTGCAGCACCTGCTGATGGATAACAGACAACGTTTTAGTTAGATTGTACAGATAATCAGACATGAGGACGTCCGGGACGTCGTGGATGGATGTTGGTTTTGGTGCAGTCCAAAGGTTCATGGGCCGCCCGAAGACGACCTCGTAGGGGGTTAAGTGGTGTTTGGTGGGGGTGGAACGCATTGATAGCAATGCTAGTGGGAGAGCGTCTGGCCATCTTAGTCCTGTGGTGGCGACTATTTTTGCTATCTTAAGCTTCAATGTGGCATTGTGTCGCTCAACCAGGCCTGCAGATTGGGGATGGAAGACCGCATGGAATTTCTGTTTTACACCCAACCCTTTTAAGATGAGTTGGATAACTTCGGCTACAAAGTGGGGGCCGTTGTCGCTCCACAAAATTCGACAAAGGCCGTATCGGGGGAAGAATTCCTTCAGTAGTACTTTTGCAGTAGTCATAGCGGTGTTGTCGTGGGTTGGATAGGCTTCCACCCACTTGCTGAAGGCACATACAACAACAAGTACGTACTTCAAACCCTGGCA
This sequence comes from Triturus cristatus, assembly GCF_964204655.1. Classification (NCBI taxonomy): domain Eukaryota; kingdom Metazoa; phylum Chordata; class Amphibia; order Caudata; family Salamandridae; genus Triturus; species Triturus cristatus. The sequence goes on from NC_140588.1 coordinate 694,716,811, forward strand.
CCTTTCTAACTGGACATAGTCCATTTGTAGGACTTCAAAAGGGTGATTGGGGACCCCAAACCCTCCCCGGGGTACAGCAGTTCCTTTCCCAGGGTTGTGTTGGAGGCATACTAGGCATTGTTGGACCAGACGTTTGGCTGAGTCTGGGATCTTGTCGTTGTGCCAGACTTTGGAGACGAGTTCGATCATGGGGGCAGACCCTATGTGTGCGGGGGAGTGTGCCATGGTCAGCATGGGGATCAAGTATGAGTCTGGTAGCAACCATTTGTTCAAGTCTTTAGTTCGCCAGCAACCGTCATCGTCCTTCAATCTCACCCGGGCCCATTCAGCTAATTCGTGAGGTGTGCTGGCTAGTTGGATATCCCTAATCGTTTCCCTAGCATCCTTCCATCTCTCAGTTTGTGACCTGGTCACGTACATACGGGTCGTGGACCTATTCTCGGCTGTGGTTCGGGCAGTAATGTCAGCTAGTGCATTTCCCTGTCCTATAATGTCTGTCACCTTCTTGTGTGCCTGGCATTTGATCACGGCCAGCCGTGTGGGTAGGAGGACTGCTTCGGTCAGGGCAGAGACTAGATCTCCATGCAGGATGGGTGTGCCATGAGAGGTCAGGAATCCCCTCTCTTTCCATAAGAGCCCAAAGTGGTGAACTACCCCGAAGGCATACTGACTGTCTGTGTAAATGTTTGCGGTTGTCCCTGCTGCCAGAATGCATGCTCGTGTGAGAGCTATAAGTTCCGCCGCCTGTGCGGATCGCTGTGTGATGCGGGCTGTCTCAACAACTGTTCGGGCCGTGGTGACTGCATAGGCAGCTGAGGTGGTGCCATCGGGGAGCTTGATACATGAGCCATCCACCCACAGTTCTCCGTCAGGGTTCGGGAAGGCAGTATCTCGGAGGTCAACCCTACTTTTGGTCTGTTCGTCGGTGAGGGTCACGCAGTCATGTATAGGGGACGCATTGGGGTCAGCGTCAGGGAGAGGTAGTAGAGTAGCTGGATTCAGAGTGGTGCATCGTTTCAATGTGATGTGGGGTGCAAGCAGAGTCAGTTCGTAACCGGTCAATCGTGCGCTAGTCAGGTGTTGAGTCTTGGTTTGGTTCAGGAGGGTGTCAACCGCATGGGGTACCAATACAGTGAGGGAGTTCGAGAGCACAATCCCCTCGCTTTGCCGGATAGAGACAGCGGCGGCGGCCACTGCTCGAAGGCAGGCGGGCAAAGCTCTGGCTACGGGTCGAGAGTGGCAGAGAAGTAGGCACAAGGGCGTTGTTTAGGGCCTATGGACTGGGTTAGGACAGACAACGCACACCCCTCCCTTTCGTGGGTGTAGAGGGAAAAAGGTTTAGTGTAGTCTGGGGTTCCTAGGACTGGGGCTGAGCAGAGGGCGTCTCGTAATTCTTTGAAGGAGGATTGACATTCGGGTGTCCAAGGGAGGGGGAAGGGGACATCTTTAGCCAGCAGGGAAAGCAGGGGTTTTACGATAAGACTGAAGTTTGGCAACCATTGTCGACAAAAGGAGGTGAGGCCTACTAGGGACCGTACTTGCTTCTGAGTTTTGGGAACAGGGGTTTCTAGGATGGTCTGAATTCGGTCAGGGGTAAGTTTTCTCCCGTCTTTGGATAGTAGGTGGCCTAAATATGTTACTTGGGGTTGGCAGAATTGTAATTTCTTCCTGGAGACCTTGTGACCATTCTCCGCGAGGAAGCGGGGAAGGTGAATGGTGGCTGTGACTGCAAGTGGAGTGGTGTCGGCCGCCAAAAGGATGTCATCGACGTACTGTATTAACACTACTCCATCGGGTAGTTGGACTGCATCTAGTTGTCTCTTGAGGGCTTGGCTATAAATGCTGGGACTCTCAGTGTAGCCTTGGGGTGCCCTACAGAATCTGTATGAACGGGCTTTTAGGGTGAAGCCGAAGAGGTAACGGCTGTCCGGGTGGATGGGGATGGAAAAGAATGCGTTCTTGAGATCAATAACGGTAAAGGTAGTGGCAGTGGACGGAATCAGGGTGAGGATGGTGGTGATGTCTGAGACCACGGGGTACTGAGGTATGACTATTTTGTTAACTTCTCGTAAGTCAACAATAAAGCGGTATGCTTTCTCGTCTCCCTCGCCTTGCTTCTTAACAATGGGTAGGATAGGGCTGTTGCAAACATTACTGACTACTTCTTCTACCACTCCTGCATCAACTAGGGACTCGATGATTTCCACCAACGCCTTCTCGCCTTCAGGCGATATCCGATACTGTGGAAGCTTTGGGAGCACTGCGTCCGGTCGGACGGTTATGTGTACTGGGTCAATCACCATGCGCCCTACATCTGAGTCGGTTTTAGCCCATAGATGTGAAGGTAATGTGTCGAGTAGGGACAGGTCAGCATCAGTTATAGAGAGCATACGTCGTGTGTGACAGGGTCTGGACAGATCTGGGTTATCGTGCAAGATGACCCAAACTCCGTCTGGGGAGCATCTGATGGTAGCTCGAAAATGTTTTAGTAAGTCAAGTCCCATAATAGCATCGGGGGTGTTGGAGGAGAGCAGAAAGGTCGTGTCAGTGACGTTATCGTCTAAGTCAAAGGAGATTGGTGCTGATAAGGGGTTAGTGGAGGGCGTTCCATCGAAGCCTATTGAGGTTACGTGTGAGCCAGACAAGGGTGCCCTAGGAATCAGTCGTTTAGATAACGCGCTACGTGTCGCCCCAGTATCTACCAGGAATGGAGATTTCGTGCCTAGGACCTTAGCGGTGACGTAAGGACCTTGCTGGTCAACACGGAGTTCGACTGGATCCCTCCCTTGCCCCTGGCGGTCCTATGCGAAGTCATGAGTGCTTTCGTAGTCGGACTGCTGACACTGGTTTTGTCGGGGGCGATCAAAGGTGTTTGGTCTGCCTGGCCTGTCGTTGATGGCGTCGTTCGTGAGCCCTCGTCCCTGTCCTCTATTTCTGGGGTCATATGCTGTGTTTCTGGGATCCCTATTTTTGTTAAGTTCCAGAAGGACCGGGCACTGGGATTTCCAGTGTCCGAACCCTCTACAGAACGCACATTGGTTCCCATCTAAGTCTCTCCGTCCGTTGTAGGGTGTAGGTGTATGGTCTCTAGGGGGTAGCTTTCTAGGGGCGGTTGGTTGGTAATTCTCTTTCGGGGGTTCCCTTCCTATGGTCACCCCTTGCAACTGTGCTATCATTACCCTCTCCTTTAGTTCCTTTTTCTTCTTCTCTGACGCCCTATCGTTCTCGTTCTTCTGGTTTTCGTAGTATTGGGCCATCTGGAGAACTGCTGCGGGTTTGGAGGCTGCCCAACTACTCTCGCTGGTCTGTAGTTTCTGGGAAACTTCGTGTGACAGACCCTTCACATAATTCTGGACAAAGAGGTGATGTCCGGTTGCGGTGGTCATGTCTTGGCCACTGTAATCGGAAAACACAGTCTCGAATCGGGAGAAGTATTCAGACACATCCTCCTGGGGTTTCTGGCGGCAAGCCGTCACTATCGACCAGTCTACCTTTCTTTCTGGGATTAGAGTCTTCAGCTTTTGTACAATCTTGTCTGGGAGCTCTAATATGGCTTTCGGGGGTTTCTGTCCTGGTTCTCGTTGTTTATCTATGGTATCGAGTTGTACCCAGGTATATCCGAACGGCTCAGCGTGGTCAACTTTCCGGATTTGTTTCCACACATCAGCCGGCAGACATAGCCCAAAGAACAAGTCGATATCTGCTAAAGTCATTATCGTTGAGCCTAAGGCTGTACCCAATTCAGTGTAGAAGGCAGTCGGGTTCTTTCTCAAGTCGGGTAGAGTTTTTCTAAAGGTTAAAATATCTTGCCGGTCCCACGGCTGGTAGACCCAGTTATATACGACCCTTCCCTTCGCATCTTGGTGGTTGATGTCGTCATGTGTTCCCTGACCTCGTGGGGGGACCCAGTAGGGGGCAGCTTCTTTGATGGGCATCATGGCATCAGCCCTTCCTTCCTGGGGCTTAGTCGCTATGGGGGTTTCTGCTTTGGTGGTCTGTCTATGTTCTTTAAGGTGTCGGTAGACCTCGAGTGTACGAGTGAAGAGGTTCGTCACGTCGCCCTCTCCTTCTTCTCCGATGTCTACCTTCCTATATAGGGCCGCTAAGCCTTCGGGACCTTTATCGTGGTATCTATCCTCATATGCATTCAGGGCGTGATAACAGAGCCGTACGACAAAGTGTCGTCTGCGGCTGTCGGCATACGAGTTATACACGTCTGTTATATACTCCTCACTTTCTTTTCGCTCCACCAGTGTCCCTACTATCTTATCAATTCCTGCTCGTTCATCCTTTGTTAATCGATTCATTCTGGTGGAATCTTTCTTTCCCATCTCATGGTCATCTAGCGTTATAGCCGACGTAGGGTTCAGTACAAGAGGCTCAGCCGGCGCGGAGGCCGTGAGGACCGAGGCCCCTGTACTGCTTTCACTCGTGTTCGGGGGTTGTGGCTGTTGCACTACTGATTGGGAGGGTGCATATGGAGGGGGCATGTAAATGATCGGGGGACCTAACAGTAATTCGTCATTCGTTCGCTGCTTGGAGGACAACTCAGGGTAGAGCAAAGAAGGGGTCCTAACAGCGTACTGGCCTGATGTTTCGGGCTCCTGCCTTAGTTTAGTTTCCCTTCTCTCCTTTATTTCTTCTTCTAACCTTCTAGCGGCAAGGTGGGCTGCCTTTCGTAATTCCTTTTCTGCTTTTACTTCTTCCCTCTTTTTCCGTTGCGTTGCTTCTTTGCGCCACATGCCGATACTGTCAAGCATAGTAGGCGTTGTCTTATTGCTACGCAGAGCTATTTCTAGCGCTTCTATCTTATGGTCGTCGAAGGATCCCATCAGTGGCCACTGACTCTCGGGGTCCTTCTTGGTATATTTATGCCACAGCTTGCTATAAGCTACGGCGACTAGTCCATATTTAGTGAACATGTCCTTATTAGGGGTGCCCTCCAGTGGAGCCGGATGGTTCACCTCTAATAAGCGGTCCGGGCAGAACCAACTACCAATCAGTGGGGAGAAGATAGGCATGACGGGTTTCAACGGGGACAAAAGTCAGCACTACCTATCTTTTCACTGCTTGCAAAGACTAGACAGAATATTTCTATTCCTCGTTATTTGTAAGCAGAGAATACCTCCAAAGAACCAATATCGAACAACTAGTGTTCGGACAATCAATCAATCAATCAATGGGGAGATAAAGATAGGCACGACGGGTTTCAACGGGGACAAAAGTCTGCGTTACCTACCCTTCACTATTTGCAAAGACTAGACAGAATATTTCTATTCTACGTTATTTGCAAACAGAGAATATCTCAAAGAGCACTATTCTTCAAAACAATCAATGTTCGGACAATCAATCAGTGGGGAGATAAAGATAGGCACGACGGGTTACAACGGGGACAAAAGTCTGCGTTACCTACCCTTCACTATCTGCAAAGGGAGAGAGAGAGAGAGTATTTCTACTCCTCCCCGTTTGTAGACAGCGAATATCTCAAAGAGAACAATCAATGAGCAATACTAGTATTTCCAAAACTTCAAACAATCAATCAATTATTTCGCAATTTGTCGTGTATCACGACCTTACCCGGACCGCGTGGACAGTTTCTCGTCTTCCGCCTCCAGCGCCCGATCGTCCTCTACTCTCCGTATTTGCCGCGGCACTCCTGATGGTTCCCAGTCAGGACCGTAGATCACTCGAGAGAGGTCTGCTCGGAACCAGTGAAGTTCGGATGATCGGCTGCCAGACGAGGGTCTATTGGGCAGGAGCTCTCCCGATCGTTGCAGTCGTTCACTCTGTCGTCGGGACCTCTCCCACTGGATCCACGTGTCGCTGATGGGCCCCACGTTTGGGACGCCAATTGTTAAATGGTAGCGGCAGTTTCAATCGATAACCTTTCAAGTATTTGCCCGGCGGTAATCGCCTCTCATACCACTCGATAATTTACCAATGAAAGAGGCAGGCGCCGGAGACTGGAAGGCAGGAAACAAAGTTTTATTCCGTCGGAGCAGAACACATCAGATCAGACAGCAAGGTATCGTCACGAGGTGCTCTAACTGCATCTCTGAGACCTGGTCTCTTATACACAGGTTTATTGCTTTATTACACATAGTACATTCTTGAGATTCCCTTGATGCATGAGAGAACATCCCCTGAAGCCCCGGCTCAGATCCGATCCCACACATAGCTACAGTAGAAGTTCCCACCTCACCCGCAGTAGGAGAGGGCTATCGCGCATCAGGGTATTCCGCCAATTCCCGGGGGTGTGTGCAACCGGCCGGGTCTCAGGGGTTAGGGGCTTTGATCCACTGTAATCCCTTTGATGTGGGGTGTTTCCCTTACAGTAGGGGCAATAAACTGCATCCGCAGGGCTAGGTGATGGCCTGAGACCAGTTCGGACAATGGGGCGCAGAGGAAGGGGGTTATCAAAGGAGAGGCATGACCATGTATGGGATGTCGGTCGGATGTGGTTCCGTAGCAGGGTCGCGCAGAAGGAGAGGGTTTACGGCCTGTATGAGAGAGCGGGGGTGGCCGGCGCGCGGGGGGATGCTTGCAGCGTCAGGGGAACGCGCTGGCGATTGACAATGAGTGGGGGAGAGAGTGGGGTGCCTAAAAATGGCTGCCGCGTGCTCGCTGTGCGTGGCGCTGGGGAGAGGCAAGATGGCGCAGATAATGTTCAGTTTGCAAGCTAAATTTCCACACAAGGGACTCACCAACTGCAGGAGAGTCAGACACCGAGCAAGCAGGAGTGCCCACAGAAGCAAGGAAGAACCTTGAGAGGACCCATCGGCCAAAGGCACAGGAGTCGCAAGAGGACCTTTAGCAGCTCACAAAGACGAAGGTCTGCAGTGCAGAGGATGCGGTGAGGACGAAGATCTTAGCAGGAAGAGATGCCAGAGGCGGGAGCTTCTTGTTGCCCGAAGATCTGGAGTGCAGAGTCGACAAGCCTTGGCAATGGCAAGTTCACGTGTTGCAGAGGTTTGGTCGAAGTGGTTCAGACGAGGGGTACTGGCCTCAAAATTGCAGAGAGGATAGGTCAGGCCTCAAGGGAGTTCAAAACCACCATCTGTTTTGCTGAGCCTTTCGAAGTCCATGGGACCACAGGAGCAGCAGACCGGTGAGCTTTGTTGCGGTGCCTGCAGATGCAGACTGTAACTCCTTCCTGTGTCCTTGATGCTCACAAGCCTGTTGAAGATCCTGAAAGAAGCACAGACACAGATGATGAAGAAGAATTGCAGAACAGCAAGACCAGGAGCAGTATGAGTCTTCCCTGATGCAGTCTCGGTTCTCGGTTTCAAGCGAAGTGCAAGTATCCAAACAGTCAAATAGTGACGTGGTTTCAGGCTTGAATTTTGTCCCGTGTTGAATCTGAGGACTCAGCCACAGGTAAGCTCTTTTATACCCTAAGAGAGGGGTTAGACCGACTCTGGGGTCTCTCACAGAAAAAGGGTCTGGACAGAGGGGAAAATACTCCCACGCCCTTTGTCCAGTTTCGCACTAGAGCAGGAGCCAAGGACTCCCTTAACTGGCTTAAACCAGAGAATGCAAGAAGGGTACCAAACATGCCCTTCAAAGCAGTCTTGTGGTGCTGGCAAGCGCTTCCCAAAGGCGAATACACTAAGTCCTGTCTGGGCGGTGGTCATACCTCCCTGTGACAGGAAACCTGCTCGAGTTCAGCTCAGCAGCAGAAGGGCAGAATCATGTCTGTAGTCAGCAGCAGCACTAACTTGCTAGCAGACCCTGAAAGGCTGTTACCGGGAGTACTGGGGGCTTCGTGGAGTGCATGGAATCATACCTTCAACACCGTTAACGGTGTTTGATTCCAACATGTTTAATGCTATACATGCCCAAGATCGGCACAGCCACTATATAGCTAGCCATCGTGTAATGACGGTTGGCCACTACATGTATCAAGATGGCTGACCACACTCACAAAGCTTGGAGAATGGATTCGGGGTTTGTAGGGGCATCCTGCTCGTGCAGTGGCACCCACACACTTATAAACCACCACCCTACCCTCAGGATTGAAAGGCCTGCCTTAGGGGTGACCTATAGGTTTTAACTGTTGTGACCTCAGATATAAGGAAACTAATATCTGTCATAAGTGGTGCCAGCACCAGCTTACACAGGCTGCAATGGCTGGCCTGTAGTCAAAGTTTGAGTGGTCTCTCATGGGTGGCACAATTCATGCTGCAGCCCATGGGAGACCCCTGGTGTACCTATGCTCTGGGCACCTCTGTACCTTATAATAGGGACTTATAGGGGTACATCAGTAGCCAATTGAAGAGGTACAGAAGTACTTACCATGACAAATTTAGGGAGGAAGCAAAGTGATTGGGGTCCTGATTAGCATGATCCCACTCAAGACTAGTCAAAAACATACTGAAATCAGCAAAAAGTGGAGGTAACCATGAAAGCAAATCCTAATTTCCTACAGTAGGCTCTTCAGGCAGTAGTGTTGTTTCAGGGGTGGTTGCCATTGATTTTTCTGGGGTGGGTGGTGCTCCTCCACTCCCTCTCTCCTATTATACAGTATTGTTGTTGGTTTCCCAGCTTGGTGTTCATATCTGTATATCTAGGATGTTCACTCTGTTCCTCTCGCATCTTAGATACAAATACCAACATACATTGGTAATAGACCAATCTTTTGATGGTTACCTCTAGTTTATGGGGTTTTCTAGTTCCTACACTGGTAAGTCTCCCCTCTTGCCGGGGGTGACCGGTGGTTTGCTCCCCCAATGGGGATGATAATACTATTGGAGTATTTAGATAAACTTGTATACACCTATAGATATATATATAGATCTATATGCCTACACACATGTTCACATGTATACAGGTATATATTGCAAGTATGGTTGTGCTGAACTACTTCCATAGAGAGTACGTACCTGCTTTTGTCACTGTGCTTCTCTGAAGACTCTGGTTTGATCTCAAATTGGTTTTTGCTAATGCCTTTCTTTTCGTTTTTCCTCTGGCCTTCTATGTCACATAGATCTGGAGGGTTGTTTTCTCTAGGAAGCTTTTCTCTGTCTGAGAGGGGTCTCTACCAAACATTCTTGTTCTTCTTAGAATGCTTTTATTCAGCACTGTAAGGAATTCTCTCTCTCTTTCTGTCGTGAATGTGCTATGAGATTCCCCTTCCTCTGTATCACAGAGTGGGGTTAGATCACGTTTTCGTTTTTACGATAAGGAGCAGGTACTCTAATTCAGTGGTATGGGCTGATATCCTTGGTCTTTTAGCCTCGTCCAGTCATGGACTGATTTTCTTTGGTAGGGCTACATAGTCTTATTGTTTTGATGAAGTGTTTTTCTCCAACACTTCCATATCTCTTTGCTATGGGTTATGTTGTCTACTTGTTTTTCTTGCAGACTGCCTACATTCCTTCTAGTAGAGCGTGTTCTTTGCTTCACCTATAATTGTTTAGACAGCCTGGTTACTTTAGCTCTTTATGGACTGGCTACTCCTATTCAGGGATCTTTTTCTGAGTTCAGTTTGCAGACCCACCTCCAAGGACGGTGTTGCTTGGGTATCTAATTTTAAGATAAGGAATCTGCAGCTAGATGTCTCTATCAGATGAATACGTTACTTACTTTCGATTACGCCTTATCTGGTGGAGACAGAATCTAGCCACAGATTCCTTACCTACCCACCCATCCTCCCCGCTCTGCAAAATGTTGGTCCTGATGCCTACAAGATCCACTTCTTGGCATTTTAATGTCCTTCTTTAGGACTTTGAATTTATTTGACACAAATAAGTCTCTTTTTTGGTGCACTGTTTCCATAAACAGTACCTATAAGTGGCTCTGTATTGGCATGAAAAATTGTCACAAAAAAAAGTGATGTCAGCGCGTCAGGGGAGGGCCTATATGGACTCTGTTGACATCACATCCAAGGGACGATGTCACTACAGAGTCACTCAATGCCCTCTACCAACGTGCAGAGATACTGCTGTACAAACATTCCCGGATTCAGTCTGGTGCCTGGGAATAATTCTAAGATGAATAATCTGCGGCTAGATCCAGTCTCTACCAGATAAGGCAGAGATACTGCTGTACAAACATTCCCGGATTCAGTCTGTGTGGTATTCTGGATGGAATAGCAATGTCTTGCATGTGTCATCTGGTATCTCCAGCTCATTGTTATGATGTAGGGATGTTCTAATTGTTGCCTAGGTGAGAGAATGTAATGGTTTGAAGGTGGGGTTCTTGACCAGTGACTGTTAGAAGAGAAACTGTAATGCTGATGAGCTGGCTGCAGGATTGGATGGGTCCAATCATCTTGGAATAAACCTGCTTATATTATATGAATCTTCTGGATCAAGTTATCTTATTTTGAGCTAAGGAGATTCTCACATTGGCGTAGTCGGCAGCTGGACCAGAGGAGGACCCAACATCCACAACGCTCTGCTTTAACATTGGATAAGAGGTACTCTGTTCTCTGTTTAAGGGGCTGGGAGCGTTCGCCGTGAGTTTAAAGTTTTGAGATTTGTGGGATCGTCACGGGCTCGCCTCTTGTTATTTTGTTTTGAGTAAAGATCAAAACATCAAGAAAACGTTTTAATTCTGGGAACACCCACTGCGCTCTGCTTTGATGTGGGGAAGAGTACTCTGTTCTCTGCGTAGGGGGCTGGGAGCGTTCGTCGTAAGATAAATATTTTGAGCCTGGTGGGATCGTCACGGGCTCGCCTCTTGATATGAGTTTGATGAGAGATCGGAGTTTAAGGAAATCGCTTTAATACGGAGAAGTTTTTAAAGAGAACTGCGAAATTCAAAGGAAGTTTACCTGAATGTGCGTGATCTGGTTATGCAGAATCTTCTTGTGTGCCTCTTCGTGGTTTCCTGTCTTTGGGTGCCTGTTCAAGTTCAGGCTTCAGTTTGAGACCAGTGCCTCAGGAGGAGCTCTTCACTCGACGATCGTCTAGTGTTTGTGATGACGTAGTGGAATCCTGCAAGGGGATTTGGTGAACCACTATCGTCATCATCAGCGTCTGCAAGCGTCATCTTCAGCGTGTTGGATAGCGCCTTGGCAACGGTGTAAACAGAATTCTGTGGGGCTCGGTTGCTTCTGTCTTCGTCATCGTCTGCAAGCGGCGTTTTCAGCGAGGTGTTCAGAGCGCTGACAATGGACGTACATTCGTCACGAGAGTGAGGGGCATGCTCTAAAAAAAAAAAATCTGTTTGTTTTTTGTGTGTTCAGGCATAGTGGGATGTTCAAGTAAGTGTCCGCTTGCGTGATATTTTTTTTAGGAAGCCACGCTACGGATTCTACTTGGGACAAACTCGGACAAACTCATTTAACATTGGGGTTTTAAGTTGCTATTACTTGTTAAGTGCTTTTCTTTATCTTGCTTCTAGTTTGTTGCAGAACTCAAGCAGTGTGACGTTTTTTTAAATTTTATTTTTGAGGGGGTACTGCCATCTAATGTGCCATTGGTATATTTGTGTTTAATTTATTATATTTTTAGAGTGAAATGATTTAGAGGTAGAAGGAGCATTTTTAGGATTTGACTTCAAAGGATTGTAATAATTGTTTACACGAATTGTAATATCATTGGAAAACATTGCTTGACTGTGTATTGCCATGCAGAATATAACTGCTCCTCCCTTTTTTTTTTCAGAACCAGGTGAACCCACTATAAAGAAGAAAGTCTTTGAGCGATATGCTAAAGTGTGTGGTAGTAATTTAGGTGTGGAGAGGAAGACTGCTCTTCTCTTACATTGTCTCGGATCGGAGGGGCAAGATGTTTTTGATCATTTAGCTGTTGAAAGCCGGGGTCTAAATGAGTATGAAGTCTGCATTAAAAAATTAGATAATCATTATTTATCTAAAGTTAGCACAATATTAGAGTGCTATCAGTTCACCAAGAGGCTTCAAAATGAAGGTGAATCAGTTGAAGTGTATGTTACACAGCTAAGGAAGCTTGCGACTTCCTGTAGGTTTGACCAACTATTGGAAGAGAGGATAAGGGATCAGTTTATGTTAGGATGCAATCTAGAGAAGGTTCGTGAAGAACTCTGGTTAAGAGATTAACCCTCTTTAGAGGAGGTCTTGCAAGTTGCGAAAAGAATTGAACATTCTTTGAAGTGTGTAGACACCTTGAAGAATGATGTGAAAGTCTCTGTTCAAATGGTGAAAGAGGGCAATGGTAGTAAAAACTTGCCTGAAATTGCTGATGCTGTCAAGAGTAAGTCAAAAGCTTTTGTTCCCAAATGCTTTAGGTGTGATAAGCTTGGGCATTATGCGAATGATAAAAAGTGTCCAGCGTTGAAGGCAACTTGTGTGAAATGCAAGCGCAAGGGTCATCTTGCGGTTGTGTGTAAAACTAAAAATTATACTGGTAATGTCAAAATGGTTGAGACTGAGCTTCAAGATGAGGACTTTGTATGTGGTCAAATTGTTGTACAGATTCAAGCTGATGTACAACAAAATGATTCAGGACAGCTTGTGTCTTCTCCTTTGGATATAATTCATGTTGAGGGTGAGAAGACAAAAGTTTTGTTTGATTCTGGGGCAAAAATTACTATTATCTCAAAAGCATTTTTTATGGAAAAGCTTGCTGGGAAGGTGAAATTATTTAAACCTGATATATGTCCGTTGGCCTATGGGGGTGAACCTATACCTCTATGTGGGTATTTTGTAGGTTTAATTGAATATGGCGGACGATATCTATCAGGGAAGGTGTATGTCTCCAAGGAGGGCGACAGTATTATAAGCTGGTTCCATCAAGCAGACTTAGGGGTTATGTTGGATCCGGGGAGTTCCACTCCTATCATTCTGAAACAAAAAATTCAAGCTGTTCATTTAAAATCTGAGAATGGTGTTATGGGTGACATTAAAAGTAAATTCCCAAAAGTGTTTAGAGAGGGTTTAGGATGTCTTAAGGATTTTAAACTGAACATACCGCTACGTCCTGACTCTCAGCCTTCGTCTTGTAAACTCAGAAGTGTTCCTTTAGTGGTGAGGGATGAGATGAACAAAGAATTGGACAAATTGAGAGAAGGGGGGATAATTGAGGAGGTCTCCAATACTGAATGGCTTGCTCCGGTTGTCGCTGCACGCAAGGCCAATGGGTCTCTTCGGTTATGTGTGGATTTAAGACAGCTAAATAAATGTGTGGTTGTGGATAAGTATCCACTGCCCAATATCACTGAATTACTCACGTTACTAGGTGGTGCTACAGTTTTCAGCACTATTGACTTAGCATCTGCTTATCACCAGATTGAGTTGGACATGTCTTCCAGGGACCTGACTTCTTTTATCACACCTTTTGGGACTTTTAGATTTGTAAGGATGCCGTTTGGCTTAGTATCTGCGGCATCCGTATTTCAGCGTGCCATGGAAAGGGTTCTTAAAGGGTGTGTTGGGGTTTGTGTCTATCAGGATGACATTTTGATATTTGCTAAGGATCATGTGGAGCATTGGAAAGTGCTTTTTGAGGTTTTGAACAGACTGGAGGATGCTAATTTAACTGTAAAATTAGAGAAGTGTCATTTTGAAACCTCTTCTATTCATTATTTAGGGCACACAATTTCTGGTGCGGGTATCTCTCCAAAGCCTGATTTGGTTAATGCTATTTCTCGCATGCCTCCTCCACCTTCAAGAGAAGAATTGATGAAGTTTTTTGGTATGGCGGAGTATTATAACAAGTTTTTTGAAGGATTTGCGGAGCATTGCTCAAGCATGAGGGCACTCTTGAGGAAAGGTGTGGAGTTTAAATGGTCTCGTGAGTGTGATGAGGAATTTAATGGGCTCAAGGGTAAGCTCTGTAATGCACCTAATCTTAAAGGTTTTTGTTCATCAAGGAGGTCGGTTGAAACTACGGATGCAAGTTTAAAAGGGTTGGGTGCAGTGTTGCAACAGGAGAGTGACAATGGTTTGGAGACTGTTACTTTCATTTCAAGAGGCCTTAAGGGTGCAGAATCACGCTATTCTGTGATTGAGCGTGAGGCGCTTGCGGTTTTTTGGGTGGTCAGGAAGTTGAAGAAGTTTTTATGGGGTACCAAATTTTTTGTTAAGTCTGATCACAAACCGTTGTGTGAGATTTTTGGAAAAAAAGGTATTGACCAAGTCTCTGGAAGAATCAGTAGGTGGGTCATTGCTCTTCAGGAGTATGATTTTGAGATAAAGTACATTCCTGGTGTTGAAAACACAGTGGCTGATACTCTTTCTAGGTTGGTAGAGGGCAATGGTGAAGAGGAAGTCTCTGATGATTGGGCCGAGGGAGACTCACATGTGTGTTTGGTTGATACTGGCATCATTGATGAGGATCAATGGCGGGAAAAGTTATCTAAAGATCCGGTATTATCTGAGGTGATGAGTTTGATACAGAGAGGCTGGTGTAAGAAGAAGGCTGGGTCAATTGAAGCTATGAAATTTTGGGGAGTGAAGGACGAGTTGGGTGTTTGTAATGGTATTCTGTTACGTGGGACCCGGTTGATACCTCCTTTAGACTTAAGGAAGGTACTGGTGGATATGGCTCATGAATTACACTCTGAGATGTCTAGGACCAAAGAGCGACTTCGTTCTTCTTATTGGTGGCCTGGTATGGACTTGCAAATTGAGAGAATTGTTAGAGATTGTTTGGTGTGTGCAGCAAGTGAAAAGTCGAAAGTTGTTAGGGTTCAACCCATGATTATCAGAGAGCTTCCAAGTGGCCCGTGGAAAGAAGTTGCCCTGGATATTGTGGGTCCTGTTCATTTCAATGGTCAACAGAGTTATATGTTTGTGCTGTTGGACCATTTTTCAAGGTGGCCTGAGATACAGTTCACATCTGGTGTTGAGACTGGTCATGTGATTCGATTTCTTGAAAATCTTTTGGCTAGAGAGGGATTTCCAGAGTCGATCTTAACGGATAATGGGGTCCAGTTGGTTTCAAAAGAAATGGAGAAGTTTCTTAAGGACAGAGGCATAAAACATAAGAAATTTTCTCTATATCATCCTGAAACCAATGGGATGGTTGAAAGATTCAACAGAGTGATTAAGGAGACGATCTCTTTAGCTAAAAGCACTGGGAGAAATTGGAAAGAACAAGTTTTAAAGAGAATTGAGGTTTATAGGATGACTCCTCACAGTTCAACGGGACAGTCTCCTTTTGTTCTGTTTAGGGGGAGGGCTCCTTGCACTCAGGTTGAACCTGCATGGGTTCGACGTTTGGGTAACTCTGTGTGTGGTTCTTCTGTTGAGAAGAACAATGAAGGGTGGAGGAAAAAAGAGGAGGACAAGTGTCAATACAGGAAGGCAAACTTTGATGTAAGAAAATCTACCAAGCTTACGGAAGTCAAGGTTGGAGATCAGGTTGTTGTAAGACTTCCAGGTTCTAAAGTAAGTTTTTCAAAACCTCTACATGTTGTTAAAGTGTTTAACAATGCTGTTAGAACTAATGATCATAAGGTTTGGAACTTAGGAAGGATTTTTGTGTGTTCCGATGCTAGTGTGAAATCAGAGAATACCTTGGGAAAGGATTTTGGGTTATCTGATTTCTCACACAAATCTTCTAGGGCTCTGAGAAAACCGGAATATTTAAAAGACTATGTGTCATGATGTGTTTTTTTTGGGGTTAGTGGAATATGTTCTTTGTAATTGTACAAACATGTTTATCTATTTCGTGCTTATTCTTTCATGTTTTTGGGTTTTGTTATCGGAGGGAGGTGTGTGGTATTCTGGATGGAATAGCAATGTCTTGCATGTGTCATCTGGTATCTCCAGCTCATTGTTATGATGTAGGGATGTTCTAATTGTTGCCTAGGTGAGAGAATGTAATGGTTTGAAGGTGGGGTTCTTGACCAGTGACTGTTGGAAGAGAAACTGTAATGCTGATGAGCTGGCTGTAGGATTGGATGGGTCCAATCATCTTGGAATAAACCTGCTTATATTATATGAATCTTCGGGATCAAGTTATCTTATTTTGAGCTAAGGAGATTCTCACAGTCTGGTGCCTGGGAATAATTCTAGGATAAATAATCTGCGGCTAGATCCAGTCTCTACCAGATAACCAGAGCCAAAGGTAAGTAACTTATCCATTGCTGATCCTGCTGCTGGAAAAGAGCCAATACTGAGATTCTAAGAAACATATTGCAGCTGTAGACAATATATAATCCATCTACTTCTCTTTAAGCCCTGCTGTATCCTATGATAGCAGCACAGTATAACCGAAGAGACCTGCACCTAAACGTGAATTCATAACTTTACAAGTTACGATGTCATCCTCTTCATTTAAAGTATCTCTTGTTACCACAATATCAAAGCTTCAAAACACATGCAGAAACTGACGCAGAATCTCTTACAAGCTGCAGGATAGTTATAAAATGTAGCATCCTCGAGCATTCTATTATCTGATATGTGGATGGCAAGATGTGAGGAAGCCATTGATTCTTTTTAACCTCTTCAGCGCTGCGCGGATTCCCGCGCAGTGCTGAAAGATCTGAGCGCGGGCGGGGCCATGACGGAACGGTTCCGTCATAAGCACAGCCCAACCGGCGTGCATGACGGAACCGTTCCGTCATCGGCATCGAAGAGGTTAAATGAAACTTCTTGGCCATTAGTATTAATGTCCAATTCAGTGGTACTTATTTTACCTGCCTCAGAAGGAAAAAATAATTGCTTTAGCCCTATTGAGTTTGAATGTGTAATTGAGACACTGAGACTAGACCTAACAAGCCACATTAAGCAAGTCACAAGTGTCCATACTAATTGGAACATCAGGGCCAATGCCAGGTTATCCATTTCCAACCCCTTAGACTTGAGCTAATGGAGGTTCAGTGAGTACCACCTCAGTTTTAGACCTTATATTGCTCATTCATATCATACCATTTCCATAGACACTATTAGCTTCTGATCACACATGCTACACGTGTACTAGCACCAAATTATGCAATTCCTAACCCAGGGGAAGGTAAGGGTGCCATATCTTTAGGGTGCAGGAGCTGTAAAGTTGATATGCCCTCTTCTGTTAATTCAGGTAACATGTCCCTGACTGGAATATCACTCTCACCAATCAAGTCAGTTAATAGTCTAGTGATTGTCTTGATCTTGACTGTGGGTGCATACACTTTAGGCGTATCTTCAATACTTTTATGTTCCAGCAGAGGGTGGAGGGTATGTGTCCATCAGTGACGCTATTGAGAATAATGTGAATGCAGACACATTTTTTAAACCAACCATAGTTAAAATTGTTTCTTGGCAAATGGGTTACATTTTTTAACTATAGACCTTTTTGATAAACTTTCTCCCAATTTAGGCACACTTTCAGATTTTTGGGATTACACCCTGAACATGAGTTATTCAAAGCATATACAAAACATTTGTAAATGGCACAGAATCAATATAACGTTTGAGAAACAAAGTTGAAGTGGACCAAATTTATTGACCTAGAGAACAGAGCTGGAATTGACCCAGCATCTATTATTAAGTACCACACCATAAAATAACACTAAAATGTTTTTTCCAAATGCATGGATCTCAACCTTTGTGCTTTTCTGCATCTTCTGCTAAATAAAATGAACATTCTTCCTTCACAGAAGCATTTATCCTTGGAATCAGGAGATCGGGAACTTAAGTACAGTCAGTTTACTGATTGCTTTTAACAAATTATTGTTCCAATACACTTGTTGTAGGCAGGTCTAAATCACTTATGAATGATCCCATCTCAACTTCAAATTACTTTGCAGAATATTCTGAGAGCATATTCTGTGACTTTTCTGATAGTACAATCTGTACAGATGGAAGATTGGAATAGCTCTAGTTTGCCCACAAGATACACAATGCATTATATTTCAATGAGATTGCCAATATTGGTAATATGTTAATATCGGACTTCCCATTTAATCAAGCCCAGAGCCCTTGACCAGAGCTTTTAAAATCATATATGCCTGGAAGGCTCATTAGTTTATGTTGCTATAAAATAAGTCTTTGAAGAAACATAACCCAAATTAAATAATGTTTCACGGTGGATGAATTGGAATGTATCTGATGTTCCAGCTCAATGTAATCAGGTATGTTTCTAAATAAATGTGTCTCCCCTCAAAGACCAAGGTGTGGTTCTGTAGAACCACCCTCCAACCAAAACTTAGTGAGTTAACCTGTAACTTATTTATTTATTTATTTTTTAATTTTATTTTTAGTGTTTTATAGAGCGCGAACTTGACCCGTTTGGGTATTAGAGCGCTTTACAGGAACAAAACAGTATACAATAGGTTTGAAATCACAAAAGTACACAATAATATAGGAAGGGGCAAGGTGCTGGGTACATAAGGGATAGAGGGTACGTATGTACATTATACATATTACTCGAGGCGATAGACTCAAAGTGTACAATAGGGTAGGTGGACAATACTTATCCTTCGTAGAGATAGACTATGTTAGTAAATGTACATACCTTAGCAAGAGTCCCTACTAAATGTGATGACTGGACAGGTATTGTGAAAATCTGAAGTTTGCATTTCTTATTCTTGGTATAGACACGTGCATGTCTCCTCCTCAGACATTAAGCTTTCTCCAGAAAATAGTACTTGTAGTGGCTCATCCAATTGAAATATGAGGTTTGTGGATATCATTTATGTTATGAAATAAAGGTGCCTAATGCACTATTATTCAGGCAGCAAGACGTACGATTAGAGTGTTCATGAATTTCTCTTGTCAAATATACAGAAAAAACAGAGAAAGTGCACATCACAAATCACCAACTGGAATTGGCAATACATGGGCACAGGAATCCAGTCCCAAAATGGTATTCACTTGACATTTTTTATTGTGTGGGCAAAAACTAACAATCACTACTTCGTATGTATAACTTCAAATGTGATTTTATTGTCAAAAAGTCCTAAGCAATAGAATCTATATTGATTATTCCCTGTTATATAGAGAGGAAGCCGGGGAACAACACTTGAACTATAGATTATTTATATACAATAGAAAGAGGTACCTCAACATTATGAAGTCACTTCTAGATTGAAAATCAAATTCAGATGCTGGTAAAACATATATACGTATTATTCGATATGCACTCCAGTATTTCTGATCAAGCTTCGAGTATTTTTCACTTTAAAATCCAAATACACTAATTTTATTTGCCTGAATTTCACCTTTGGAATTATTACACTTTAATCATATAAAATTGTAAAGTACTGTGATCATAAATAACAACATTTCCATTAAAATGTACGTCGAAATTTGAAGAAAGAGTCTAGAGTGGACCATATGCCACAATCAATCAATCAATCAGGGGTCAATCGGGGTTTGAATAGCGCAGCTACTCACCTGTGAGGGTTTCAAGGCACTTAGGGGGAGATGGGTGGAGCTGCTGATCCATCTGGGTTCAGTCGAAGAGCCAGGTCTTGAGATGCTTCCTGAATTGGGTCAGCGACGGGGATTGCCTAAGGTGGAGAGGCAGGATGTTCCAGGTCTTTGCAGCGAGGTAGGAGAAGGATCTTACTCCGGTTCTTGTCTTGTGAATCTGAGGGACATAGGCAAGGGCCAGCTGGGTGAAACAGAGGTGCCTGGCGAGAATGTGAAATGCGAGGCGGTGGTTCAGATATGCTGGTTCAGCGTTGTGGAGGGCTTTGTAGGTGTGAGTGAGGAGCTTTAGCCACAAAATGAAAAATATCTGGGGGAAATTTCATAAAATGTGTTTTATTGTAACTTTCCTAAATAAGAACACTCACGGACATAATTTACAAAATATATTTTGATTAATTTGACACCCACATACGTTCATCTCCCATCAGAGGATGCTTTTGAATTGGACAAAGATTGGGTGGAATGGTGCTCTCCAGACTAGCCAGACAAAAGCATTATAAACATTGCAAACATAGCTCATTGTCCACTGGCATTAAAGGGTAGAAGTGGTACTGTTGGTAGTTTCCAATGGTAATATTAGGGGTTTGTGATATTAGAAAGACATGTTTAAGGACTTTTTGGTCAATGGTGAGCCTTAAACCAAACTGTTGAGTAACCAGTGTAGGAAAGTAGGATCTTTCTGGCACATACCCCCACATTGTGCCTGTGTCAGTGTGTTTTGACTGTAGTTCACTGGAATCCTGCTAACCAGGACCCCTGTGGCAATGCTATCTCCTCTAAATTACATGGTAAATACTTTGTACCCCTCACAATTGACATACTGGGTTACCATTATAAGTCCCTAGTATATGGTATTGAGGCCCCCAGAGCATTGATACACCAGGAGTCTCCCATGGGCTGCAGCATTCATTATGCCACCCATGGAAGCCCGTGCAAACTGTGTATGCCAATGCACTCTGCATGAAATGGTGCTTGCACCTTTCACTTTGGATTCCCTTATATCCTGTTCACTGCACTTTAAACCTATAAGTGACCCCTTAGTTGGAACCATGCACCCTTTTGTTGGACTGAAAGGTCTAAGTGTGTCGCATCCCCTATCACCACATTGTCAGGAGCAAGCATAAGGGATGCCGTCTTGGGCAAAACACTGGCTCCCAAGTAAATCAAAAGCTGAAAATATTATCAAAATCTCATGCGCCAACAACCAAAGATGGGTAAGATACATGACAAGCAGCACCAACAACTTCAACGGGTGGTGCCAGCTGGCCAACCCCCACAGAGGAATGTCAGAGAACCATTCCTAGCTTGAATCCCCAAGGCTTCCCTCAAGCACGGACCCCTCAGCCAAGGCCCAAACTCACAATCACTACCTGGATTGTTGCAGGCCTTAGACCAAACTTGACAAGCAAATCCGCTCTGACCCACTTTGACAGAAATGACATTCTTTGCCTGCAGGAGACATGGGCACTTAGCTCATCAGTTCTACATGGCTTTTACGAATTCTTTAAAGCAGTAAAATGCACCAATTTTTTGGGCTGACCATCGGGGGGCCTTTCAATCTTCATCAAACACGCTTGCAAGATCAAGGCCATGCCCCTAAGTTAACAAACCCTTGCCATGCTGGGGAGTTTCAATTTCTGGCACATCATGCAACAACAAAGATACCCCTTCTAATAAATGCAATTAAAACATCCAAACTGCCTGCCATCAAAATCCTACATGACAGCCTGGAGGATCTCTTCTTTAGTTTGCCACGCACTAACTTTTGCTAGTAGGAGACTTTAACATCAGGGCACTGGGGAGGACTGATAACCCTGCAGGTAAAACCAAAGAATAGAAAACAAAGAACAATCTCTTATCTAACTACAATCTACTCTCTGCTGAACAAATTTCTCAGGGTCAATACCCTCACGCAAAGTTCCCTGACACATTCAGAGTGAATTCAATCATTGGATACCTTTTCCTGTCAGCCCTTTTAGCTAGCCACCTGGTCAAATTGGAGATCCCCGACTGCTGTGAAAGCGACCACAAACCCCTGAGCATAACACTCAACCTAAATGCGGCAGTGGTCGCCATTCTCCCAGAAGTTGGCCTATCTACGCGGGCTGAAGCTTTCAAGCTAGTCAAATGGCGAGCGTCAAATACCTCCAAGGTGGGCAAGTGGCTGGAAAAGTGATGTCAGAGTTCAACATCAGCTCCCAGGGAGACTCATACCACAGCTGGGATGGCCTAATAAATAAGCTTAGTGATCATTTGCTGGGATCCGGAGCCTCCCAACAATACTCTAAGACCCTTGTGAAAGAGCAGCCCCTACACACAGAGAGCATTAAGAAGGGGAACCCATGCTCACAAGCCAAATCCTACCGCAAACTCCACAAAGAACATTGCTTCCTAAGTACATGTTTTGTATGTTTAGCAAAGAAACATTCTGAGCAAAAAGAATGGCTAAAAATACACCAAGTGCTGCAAGAAAAAAGCCTGGCCCATTTCAGGAATTACATCAATAAACTCATATCTCCCAACTGTACTAGGTACAACGCGACCCCAGAAGGATCCTTGGTGCGACATGTAAACGCACTATACAACAGCCTGTACCAGGACCAAGCGACACCCCTGGCCAGGGAACAATAGACCAAAGGCCTGGAGAAATTCAAGCTTTGGTCGCCAAATGCCCAGGTCTAAACATATAAAAGCCATTAAAAATAATGGCGCTCCAGTCCCCAATAGCTTTCCAGCAGCATATTCCAATGCGCACCTGAGGTCTGGACAAAGGTGTTAACCCCTCTTTTCAACCACTTAGGAAAATAAATAATGTAGTGGGGAAATGTTTAGAGAGAGACGCTTTGAACTGAATTGCCTTAAAGCACTACCTGGTTTGGTAGATGAATCTGTTTTTATAGTAGCCCAAACAGGGAGGATGTCACTGCGTAAAGATTTCTTATTACAAGAAGAACCAATGAATCAGTGAAAGGATTCTGCAACATTAAAGATGACAGAGTGGCATATGCCAGCATAAATCAGCACAGTATAGTATAATTTACTAAATTGAGTATCATATTTACAAGCCCCTATCGCCACAGGAGTCTCACTTTTAATGATGTTAATAAGGCAAAGGGTTTATCGCCACAGGAACAAGGTGGCGTTACGTCACTTAACGTGGCTTAACGCCGCCTTGTAAATAAGGCCCCCTTTCATGCTACACTGAAAGGGGCGTGCAGTGGGTGTTGTGGTGGGCGTTCCGATGCAACACCCATTGATTCTGATGCTGCCCCCTATTTACAAGGGTGGCTCAAATAGGAGGTAACACCAAAATTAAGACCAGGGAAACAACATGCCGAACTGAGGAGAAATGTTTGATTTCTCCTCTTTTTTGCTGTTTCTATGGGGCATATTAAAAAGGACCGCGTTAAAAATTATCGCCGGTTTAGCGGCAGAAAACTGCAGCTAAAGCGGCGATAATGGGCTTGATAATATACTCTTGAGAATTCCATTAGAAGCCCATGTTCTGGTGTGAACCTGGGCTTCTATTGGAATTCTCCAGGGCATATTATCAAGCCCAATATCGCCGCTTTAGCGGCAGTTACCTGCCGCTAAAGCGGCAATAAGTTTAACGCCGTCCTTGATAGTATGCACACAGAGAAACAGCAAATCGCCATGAAGGACTGTGTATGTGCAGAAAGGTGTCCCTTCCTGAGCATAAACAATCTTTAAAAAAATGACGATTTGCAACTTCTAGGTGTGCTGCACAATGCAGCACACACAGGAGTTTCAAATTTGCATTCTGCATTGTTTATGTGCAGGAAAGGACACCTTCCTGCACATACACAATCATTCCCCCTAACGCAGACATCCTTGTACTGTGGTGCAAGGGTGCCTCCGTTGTGCTAGGCAGTTAGATTTTGTGCTAGCGCTAGGGGAAACGCAGGGGTGCGCCGCGTTCTTGTGAATACGGCGCATCCCTGCATTTTCAGAATGATGAAGGGTAGCGTTAGCAATTTTTGCTTAACGCCACGCTTCACCATTCTGTTATAAATATGCCCCTAAGTGTCTTATAATATTTTTCACTGGAAACACAGCCCAAATGTAATATATAAGAACAAAGTCATAAGCAAAGTATGAATTATATTAAATATAAACATAAATTAAGAAGAGATTAATTGGGCAACCGGATTCTCTGCGGGGTGTAGATTATGAAAATCACAGTCTGCCTACTTTTCAGTAATACAATCACATCGCATGGACAGTTGAGGGGGTATGGTGGGGCTAATTTTGCAGTGTTGTCCCTCCACCTGTAACAGTTTACCTTTTTATACACCGCATCTGCCCCACGAATGTAAAGTCAATTGATGGTGGAAATAGATTATTGCATGACTGATCTCACAACTGCCAGCGCGGAAGAGCTTAGAGAATCAATTAATTAATGGATAGGTAAGGGGAATTAGGGAAAAGATGAGAGAGATAGACACAGCATTTAAGCACTTCCATGGACAAAAAACATTTTTTATGGAAAGAAAATGACAGGCTAACACCTTTCAAACAGTCTTTAGAAATCTGGTTCCTCCCAAATTAGTCACCTAGCCTACAATGCAAAATAGGCGAAACTTACACAGTTCAAGAAAATTTATGATAATTAAAAATGATGCTGCATAAAAATAGTGTAACTGTATTCTGGCATTGCCTGTCTTAGGAGAAAGGGTCATGGGGCTGGATTGCCTTGAAGGTTCCTTGCTAAGGAGAAGTCCTTTTGAAAAAGAAAAGACAGAGACAATATTTGAGAGTCAAGGTAATTATGGTGCATGGCATATGGGTGAGATGCATAAGTTGGATCAAGTACCATTATCTTCAAGCCAATCTTGCACCAACTCTCAGACAACCATGTAACTAGCTACATGTATCCTGAATGACTGATGACCCAAACACTGAAAAAAACCAAAAAGCAAATCAAGTTTATCTAGGCCCATGATATATGCCACATTAATATCAATAACTCTGTGGGGACCACACGCCGGCACACCAGCTCAAGCGTCTGGATATCCTCACAAGCGATTAGTTTAGTTTATTCTACAAATCGACATAATATAACATATCAGGTTGTGCTGTGCTGTGCTGTGTTGTGTTATAACAATCAATTTGCACTTGCCAATCGAGCAAATAGTGAACCTTTTATCCAAATAATCACCATATTAGAGTCCATAGGAGAGCTCCTCCTTGATACATTTGTGATGGAAGTAGCGAGCCTGAGAAATGTCCTCCTCCTGGATGTTGTTGGCAGGATGCACAGCTTTTAATTTCTCCCACAAAAGACAGACCTGTTGAACAAGAAACTGATAAGAAACTGAGGTGCATTTACTAGAAAATGACGCATGGTGCCCTGCAAGCAATCTTGCTGAGCTGCATCATTAGGAAAGCGCAGGGATGCATCGTATTTAAAGCAATACGACGCATCCCTGTGCTTTCCTCTGTGCTGGCGCACAACTGACTGCCTAGAACGTCAATGCAGACACACTTTCACCATGGTGCAAGGGTGCTTGTGTTGTAGGGATGATTGTTTTTGTGCCGGTAGGTGTCGCTTCCTGAACATAAACAATCATAGAAGGAGGAAAACACCATCAAGGCGTTAGAATCTGATGCATTCCCAGGTTTATGAAACCTTGTAAATCTGGGAATGCATCATAATCCATTGGTGTTGCGTGAGAACACCCACAGCAACACCCAAGGAACGCCCCTTTCATGCAGAGTAATGCTTGAAAGGGGGCCGTATTTGTAAGGCCATGAAAAGCAAAGCAGGTAGGCTTTGCATGGCCTTGTAAATATGGCTCAGCATTGTGTACCACTGGAGGGTCAAAATAGTGACGCCCCGGTGGTGCAGGGGCCTTGTAAATATACCCCTGAGTCTTATAGCCAAGGTAAACTGAGAGCTTTCAGAAGAAACAAGATATGCTTTTCTGCAGTAAACTAAAGGCCCAACAAGTCCCACTCCAATAGACACATAGAACCGTGCATCCAGAAAGATTACCCATACAACAAAACTGCCAAGTTTAACTTTGGTCCTCCCATTCATAACATAATCATGTGGCATTCTTTAATGAATCCAAGTCACCTGTTTGCAAACCAGTGTGGTATCTGTCTATTCTTCCCTTTTTCCATGGAAACTATGTACATAAGCAATGCTCTCCTTACAATCTTCACTGACAAGCATGGGATTCACAAAATTAAGGTCTTTGCCAGTGCAAAATTATCTTTTTGGTATGTGTAAAACGCTAATTGTGATTCCGTAGCAAGTTACCAAATCACAATTTGGGTTTGCAAGTACACACCCAATCCCTATTTTGTATGTTTTGAGCATTACTTCCAAAATTGTAAAGAATGTTTTGTAAATTAAATCTGGTCACAAAACATGAATATTTTAAGGACTATATAGAGGTTATATTAAGTTATTAACCCATTCACAAACAACATGGAGTCCCAAGGAATACCTTCCCCTTTTTGAATGTTCACAAAATATATATTTAGGAGTACGCAGTGGTCCCAAGGACCACTGCATAGTCTTTAAAAACGTTTGTAAAACTTTTCATTTGTTTAAGAAAAATAGCCTTCATAAAAATAGATGGCTTTATTGAAAAGCAAAGCGATACCAAAGGGGATGATGGACGGAGCGTTTGAGCAAATTAAACACTCACCCCCAGTCAAATGATCTGGGTTTAATCCATCATCATTCTTTAGCTCACTCCACCACCCCAGTTCAGACATGGCCATATGCAAATCAGTCTGACCCTGTACCTCATGGGAACAGTCCAGCCCGAACTGCCAAGCCATGTCTTCCCTGGACCAGAAACAAGCATCCTGGGACCGGTTTCGGGTTCATAACCCTCATCGGCCAGGCTATCTTGAATCCAGTGGCAAAGTGAGCAAGGGACCCACGTCTGGGCATACCCTGCCAATTTAGGGCGAACAAAGCAACCAAAGGGGATGATGGACGGAGCATTTGAGCAAATCAAACACTCATCCCAAGTAAAAAGATCTGGGTTTAATCCATCATCATTCTCTAGCTCACTCCACCACCCCAGTTCAGACATGGCCATATGCAAATCAGTCTGACCCTGTGCCTCATGGGAACAGTCCAGCCCGAACTGCCAAGCCATGTCTTCCCTGGACCGGCGGAAACAAGCATCCTGGGACCGGTTTCGGGTTCATAACCCTCATCAGCCAGGCTATCTTGAATCCAGTGGCAAAGTGAGCAAGGAACCCACGTTTGGGCATACCCTGCCAACTTAGGGCGAACAAAGGGATACCAAAGGGGATGATGGACGGAGCATTTGAGCAAATCAAACACTCAACCCCAGTCAAATTATCTGGGTTTAATCCATCAACATTCTTTAGCTCACTCCACCACCCCAGTTTAGACATGGCCATATGCAAATCAGTCTGACCCAGTGCCTCATGGGAACAGTCCAGCCCAAACACCAAAGCTATGTCTTCCCTGGACCGAAAACAAGCATCCTGGTACCGGTTTCGGGTTCATAACCCTCATCAGCCAGGCTATCTTGAATCCAGTGGCAATGTGAGCAAGGGACCCACGTCTCGGCATACCCTGCCAACTTAGGGCGAACAAAGCGATACCAAAGGGGATGATGGACGGAGTGTTTGAGCAAATCAAACACTCACCCCCAGTCAAATGATCTGGGTTTAATCCATCATCATTCTTTAGCTCACTCCACCACCCCAGTTCAGACATAGCCATCTGCCAATCAGTCTGACCCTGTGCCTCATGGGAACAGTCCAGCCCAAACTGCCAAGCCATGTCTTCCCTGGACCGGAAACAAGCATCCTGGGACCGGCTTCGGGTTCATAACCCTCATCAGCCAGGCTATCTTGAATCCAGTGGCAAAGTGAGCAAGGGACCCACGGCTGGGCATACCCTGCCAACTTAGGTGGAACAAAGGCATACTAAAGGGGATGATGGACGGAGCGTTTGAGCAAATAAAACACTCACCTCCAGTCAAATGATCTGGGTTTAATCCATCATCATTCTTTAGCTCACTCCACCACCCCAGTTCAGATATGGCCATATGCAAATCAGTCTGACCCTGTGCCTCATGGGAACAGTCCAGCCCGAACTGCCAAGCCATGTCTTCCCTGGACCGGAAACAAGCATCCTGGGACCGGCTTCGGGTTCATAACCCTCATCAGCCAGGCTATCTTGAATCCAGTGGCAAAGTGAAGAAAGGACCCACGCCTGGGCATACCCTGCCAACTTTGGCCGAACAAAGCGATACCAAAGGGAATGATGGGCGGAGCGTTTGAGCAAATCAAACACTCACCCCCAGTCAAATGATCTGGGTTTAATCCATCATCATTCTTTAGCTCACTCCACCACCCCAGTTCAGACATGGCTATATGCAAATCAGTCTGACCCTGTGCCTCATGGGAACAGTCCAGCCCGCACTGCCAAGCCATGTCTTCCCTGGACCGGAAACAAGCATCCTGGGACCGGTTTTGGGTTCATAACCCTCATCAGCCAGGCTATCTTGAATCCAGTGGCAAAGTGAGCAAGGGACCCACGTCTGGGCATACCCTGCCAACTTAGGGCGAACAAAGGGATACCAAAGGGGATGATGGACGGAGCTTTTGAGCAAATCAAACACTCACCCCCAGTCAAATGATCTGGGTTTAATCCATCATCATTCTTTAGCTCACTCCACCACCCCAGTTCAGACATGGCTATATGCAAATCAGTCTGACCCTGTGCCTCATGGGAACAGTCCAGCCCAAACACCAAAGCTATGTCTTCCCTGGACCGGAAACAAGCATCCTGGTACCGGTTTTGGGTTCATAACCCTCATCAGCCAGGCTATCTTGAATCCAGTGGCAATGTGAGCAAGGGACCCACGTCTCGGCATACCCTGCCAACTTAGGGCGAACAAAGCGATACCAAAGGGGATGATGGACGGAGTGTTTGAGCAAATCAAACACTCACCCCCAGTCAAATGATCTGGGTTTAATCCATCATCATTCTTTAGCTCACTCCACCACCCCAGTTCAGACATAGCCATATGCCAATCAGTCTGACCCTGTGCCTCATGGGAACAGTCCAGCCCAAACTGCCAAGCCATGTCTTCCCTGGACCGGAAACAAGCATCCTGGGACCGGCTTCGGGTTCATAACCCTCATCAGCCAGGCTATCTTGAATCCAGTGGCAAAGTGAGCAAGGGACCCACGGCTGGGCATACCCTGCCAACTTAGGTGGAACAAAGGCATACCAAAGGGGATGATGGACGGAGCGTTTGAGCAAACAAAACACTCACCTCCAGTCAAATGATCTGGGTTTAATCCATCATCATTCTTTAGCTCACTCCACCACCCCAGTTCAGATATGGCCATATGCAAATCAGTCTGACCCTGTGCCTCATGGGAACAGTCCAGCCCGAACTGCCAAGCCATGTCTTCCCTGGACCGGAAACAAGCATCCTGGGACCGGCTTCGGGTTCATAACCCTCATCAGCCAGGCTATCTTGAATCCAGTGGCAAAGTGAGCAAGGGACCCACGCCTGGGCATACCCTGCCAACTTTGGCCGAACAAAGCGATACCAAAGGGGATGATGGGCGGAGCGTTTGAGCAAATCAAACACTCACCCCAGTCAAATGATCTGGGTTTAATCCATCATCATTCTTTAGCTCACTCCACCACCCCAGTTCAGACATGGCTATATGCAAATCAGTCTGACCCTGTGCCTCATGGGAACAGTCCAGCCCGCACTGCCAAGCCATGTCTTCCCTGGACCGGAAACAAGCATCCTGGGACCGGTTTTGGGTTCATAACCCTCATCAGCCAGGCTATCTTGAATCCAGTGGCAAAGTGAGCAAGGGACCCACGTCTGGGCATACCCTGCTAACTTAGGGCGAACAAAGGGATACCAAAGGGGATGATGGACGGAGCTTTTGAGCAAATCAAACACTCACCCCCAGTCAAATGATCTGGGTTTAATCCATCATCATTCTTTAGCTCACTCCACCACCCCAGTTCAGATATGGCCATATGCAAATCAGTCTGACCCTGTGCCTCATGGGAACAGTCCAGCCCGAACTGCCAAGCCATGTCTTCCCTGGACCGGAAACAAGCATCCTGGGACCGGCTTCGGGTTCATAACCCTCATCAGCCAGGCTATCTTGAATCCAGTGGCAAAGTGAGCAAGGGACCCACGCCTGGGCATACCCTGCCAACTTTGGCCGAACAAAGCGATACCAAAGGGGATGATGGGCGGAGCGTTTGAGCAAATCAAACACTCACCCCCAGTCAAATGATCTGGGTTTAATCCATCATCATTCTTTAGCTCACTCCACCACCCCAGTTCAGATATGGCCATATGCAAATCAGTCTGACCCTGTGCCTCATGGGAACAGTCCAGCCCGAACTGCCAAGCCATGTCTTCCCTGGACCGGAAACAAGCATCCTGGGACCGGCTTCGGGTTCATAACCCTCATCAGCCAGGCTATCTTGAATCCAGTGGCAAAGTGAGCAAGGGACCCACGCCTGGGCATACCCTGCCAACTTTGGCCGAACAAAGCGATACCAAAGGGGATGATGGGCGGAGCGTTTGAGCAAATCAAACACTCACCCCAGTCAAATGATCTGGGTTTAATCCATCATCATTCTTTAGCTCACTCCACCACCCCAGTTCAGACATGGCTATATGCAAATCAGTCTGACCCTGTGCCTCATGGGAACAGTCCAGCCCGCACTGCCAAGCCATGTCTTCCCTGGACCGGAAACAAGCATCCTGGGACCGGTTTTGGGTTCATAACCCTCATCAGCCAGGCTATCTTGAATCCAGTGGCAAAGTGAGCAAGGGACCCACGTCTGGGCATACCCTGCTAACTTAGGGCGAACAAAGGGATACCAAAGGGGATGATGGACGGAGCTTTTGAGCAAATCAAACACTCACCCCCAGTCAAATGATCTGGGTTTAATCCATCATCATTCTTTAGCTCACTCCACCACCCCAGTTCAGATATGGCCATATGCAAATCAGTCTGACCCTGTGCCTCATGGGAACAGTCCAGCCCGAACTGCCAAGCCATGTCTTCCCTGGACCGGAAACAAGCATCCTGGGACCGGCTTCGGGTTCATAACCCTCATCAGCCAGGCTATCTTGAATCCAGTGGCAAAGTGAGCAAGGGACCCACGCCTGGGCATACCCTGCCAACTTTGGCCGAACAAAGCGATACCAAAGGGGATGATGGGCGGAGCGTTTGAGCAAATCAAACACTCACCCCCAGTCAAATGATCTGGGTTTAATCCATCATCATTCTTTAGCTCACTCCACCACCCCAGTTCAGACATGGCTATATGCAAATCAGTCTGACCCTGTGCCTCATGGGAACAGTCCAGCCCGCACTGCCAAGCCATGTCTTCCCTGGACCGGAAACAAGCATCCTGGGACCGGTTTTGGGTTCATAACCCTCATCAGCCAGGCTATCTTGAATCCAGTGGCAAAGTGAGTAAGGGACCCACGTCTGGGCATACCCTGCCAACTTAGGGCGAACAAAGGGATACCAAAGGGGATGATGGACGGAGCTTTTGAGCAAATCAAACACTCACCCCCAGTCAAATGATCTGGGTGTAATCCGTCATCATTCTTTAGCTCACTCCACCACCCCAGTTCAGACATGGCTATATGCAAATCAGTCTGACCCTGTGCCTCATGGGAACAGTCCAGCCCAAACACCAAAGCTATGTCTTCCCTGGACCGGAAACAAGCATCCTGGTACCGGTTTCGGGTTCATAACCCTCATCAGCCAGGCTATCTTGAATCCAGTGGCAATGTGAGCAAGGGACCCACGTCTCGGCATACCCTGCCAACTTAGGGTGAACAAAGCGATTCCAAAGGGGATGATGGACGGAGTGTTTGAGCAAATCAAACACTCACCCCCAGTCAAATGATCTGGGTTTAATCCATCATCATTCTTTAGCTCACTCCACCACCCCAGTTCAGACATAGCCATATGCCAATCAGTCTGACCCTGTGCCTCATGGGAACAGTCCAGCCCAAACTGCCAAGCCATGTCTTCCCTGGACCGGAAACAAGCATCCTGGGACCGGCTTCGGGTTCATAACCCTCATCAGCCAGGCTATCTTGAATCCAGTGGCAAAGTGAGCAAGGGACCCACGGCTGGGCATACCCTGCCAACTTAGGTGGAACAAAGGCATACCAAAGGGGATGATGGACGGAGCGTTTGAGCAAATAAAACACTCACCTCCAGTCAAATGATCTGGGTTTAATCCATCATCATTCTTGAGCTCACTCCACCACGCCAGTTCAGATATGGCCATATGCAAATCAGTCTGACCCTGTGCCTCATGGGAACAGTCCAGCCCGAACTGCCAAGCCATGTCTTCCCTGGACCGGAAACAAGCATCCTGGGACCGGCTTCGGGTTCATAACCCTCATCAGCCAGGCTATCTTGAATCCAGTGGCAAAGTGAGCAAGGGACCCACGCCTGGGCATACCCTGCCAACTTTGGCCGAACAAAGCGATACCAAAGGGGATGATGGGCGGAGCGTTTGAGCAAATCAAACACTCACCCCCAGTCAAATGATCTGGGTTTAATCCATCATCATTCTTTAGCTCACTCCACCACCCCAGTTCAGACATGGCTATATGCAAATCAGTCTGACCCTGTGCCTCATGGGAACAGTTCAGCCCGCACTGCCAAGCCATGTCTTCCCTGGACCGGAAACAAGCATCCTGGGACCGGTTTTGGGTTCATAACCCTCATCAGCCAGGCTATCTTGAATCCAGTGGCAAAGTGAGCAAGGGACCCACGTCTGGGCATACCCTGCCAACTTAGGGCGAACAAAGGGATACCAAAGGGGATGATGGACGGAGCTTTTGAGCAAATCAAACACTCACCCCCAGTCAAATGATCTGGGTTTAATCCATCATCATTCTTTAGCTCACTCCACCACCCCAGTTCAGATATGGCCATATGCAAATCAGTCTGACCCTGTGCCTCATGGGAACAGTCCAGCCCGAACTGCCAAGCCATGTCTTCCCTGGACCGGAAACAAGCATCCTGGGACCGGCTTCGGGTTCATAACCCTCATCAGCCAGGCTATCTTGAATCCAGTGGCAAAGTGAGCAAGGGACCCACGTCTGGGCATACCCTGCCAAATTAGGGCGAACAAAGGGATACCAAAGGGGATGATGGACGGAGCGTTTGAGCAAATCAAACACTCACCCCCAGTCAAATGATCTGGGTGTAATCCGTCATCATTCTTTAGCTCACTCCACCACCCCAGTTCAGATATGGCCATATGCCAATCAGTCTGACCCTGTGCCTCATGGGAACAGTCCAGCCCGAACTGCCAAGCCATGTCTTCCCTGGACCAGAAACAAGCCTCCTGGGACCGGCTTCGGGTTCATAACCCTCATCAGCCAGGCTATCTTGAATCCAGTGGCAAAGTGAGCAAGGGACCCACGTCTGGGCATACCCTGCCAACTTTGGGCGAACAAAGCGATACCAAAGGGGATGATGGGCGGAGCGTTTGAGCAAATCAAACACTCACCCCCAGTCAAAAGATCTGGGTTTAATCCATCATCATTCTTTAGCTCACTCCACCACCCCAGTTCAGACATGGCTATATGCAAATCAGTCTGACCCTGTGCCTCATGAGAACAGTCCAGCCCGAACTGCCAAGCCATGTCTTCCCTGGACCGGAAACAAACATCCTGGGACCAGTTTCGGGTTCATAATCCTCATCAGCCAGGCTATCTTGAATCCAGTGGCAAAGTGAGCAAGGGACCCACGTCTGGGCATACCCTGCCAACTTAGGGCGAACAAAGCGATACCAAAGGGGATGATGGACGGAGCGTTTGAGCAAATCAAACACTCACCCCCAGTCAAATGATCTGGGTTTAATCCATCATCATTCTTTAGCTCACTCCACCACCCCAGTTCAGACATGGCCATATGCAAATCAGTCTGACCCTGTGCCTCATGGGAACAGTCCAGCCCAAACTTATTGAAAAGCAATCACAGGCATGGCGGTCTGCTCAAGGTAGCTGCCTTCACAGGGATGTTGGGTGGCCTGTGAGTCATAACTCATTAATATGCATAAGGAAGGTCGAATTGCAACCCACTACAATTCAGTATTTTGCAACCCAACCTATTAGTACATAGGTCAGATAAGAAAATACCAAAGGATTCACTAATAGTAGGTGTGCAAATTCATACATCTAGCCCTTATTGTATAGCCATACTTTAGAGGTATAGTGTAACAATTGAGTGGCAGGAGGTAGGCTGGTGTTGAGTTATCTTCCATATTTATCATGCTCGCAATAATAGAATTTAGCATAGAGTGCTGGAATAGGGACTAAAATGCATCAAGAGTTTCTGAAGTCTTTGTTGCTTTACAAAGGTTCCATGAATTAAATTCTCTCTGCTTGGCAAACTCAGATGATGCTTACTTTAGATACATCAGGTCCAAAGAATCTGGAGCTTTACAGCTTATTCACACATGTGTGTAGTGAAATAGATGCACTACACTGCACTGTGCTCCTTTGCCTTCGCAATCAATCACAGAATTTCATTGTGCAGTTGTGGCACAGTGATTGTTGAAAAGTAAGTCCAGGTTGGAACCTTCCATTTTTAACAAAAACAGTTTGGCCAGCTTACCATTATAAAAAGTCAAAGTTATGTTTTTGGTGGTAGGGTGTATCGACAGTGAACACAGAATTGATAATGATGAAGTAAGTGGGGGTGCACCAGGTAATGAAGTCCAAACACTCTTGTAGTTTCAAAACCTTTATTTCAATGTATTCTTTTCTTTTTTTCAATAGCACATACAGCTCAGCCAACGCGTTTCGTTCCAACTTTAGGAACTTCATCAGGGCTTAAATGACAGTAAAGGTCTAATTCCATAAGCATCGATATTCAGTGTATGGTAGCCAACTTATTCCACTGGATAACACAACACCTGAAAACCTGCGATGAGCCCTTCCGCGATGAGGAAAGCAGGGATAAGCAACGCAAGGGCAGCAAACTCACGCACAATGCGGGAACAAGCACAAGAACAGCATACGGAAAATGCCACTGCGGAGTACCACGGATGCTCCCTGGCCAACTGCAGAGGACAACATGCACACCACTACATCCAAGCACCGTGGAAGGACAAAACCGACAGGTACACCGCATGAAAGAGACCAGTGGCAGACAAATCAGAGCCGCAGGAGCGACACACCCACCGTGCAGCATACACACATAAGCAGAATTGCACCTCGACATTGGTAACATCCCGGTACAAGCAGCAACCCCTCCACAACTGAACACAGGACACAACCGGATAGGCAAATGTGCACAACTAGGCAAATCACATCTGTAACCCCAGGGATACATAACATGACAATGCACAATTCCAACCTGTAACCTGCAAATATGTTTTATTCACACATGCAGTGCAATTTGACATCTACTACTGTCCCATGATTGCTACGGACGGACACAATGAGAAGTAGGTGTCAATGATGTAGTTCCTATGGGCCATTTCTAGCACAGCTGCAGTGGGATGTGGGCCACTAGCCCCATTACCATCATCATCATTGTCCGGTACCTCTGGAACTGCGATCCATGGGGCCCTGGTGCAAACACAGATGTTGTGCAACACACAACATGCAACGATCATCTTGCACACAACATCCGAGCTGTACAGGAGCTTCCCACCTGTGTTCGGGTCCCGGAGGGGTGTCATCATCCAAGAGCAGAGTACATATCCTTGATCACCTGTGACAGTGCAGGGAGAAAAGAGTCAATGTGATGGCAGGCCCACCAATTCAATGACGCCTGTGCTGGCTGTGTGTGGGGTGAGTGTAAACCAGCCCTCAGGGAGTAGCTGGTGCTGGCAACAACTCCAACAGTCATCAGGCACTCAGACATGCAATGTCATAACCACAAGGGGGGATGACTCGAGTTGCACAGGACCAGTTGCCCTGGATGCACAGCGGCTGACACGGGTCCACCGCCACGGGACACTGACCTGCGGGAGAATGGGACAGGGTCATGAGGGCAGAGCAGTGCCTCACATGTGTCATGGCTGCACTCCGCATCTCCACACGTCAAGCTGTTGTGTGGCTGTGGTGCCATGTAATGTCTCTATTGGGAGCAGGGTTAGTCCAGGATGACCATGGAGTGGTGTAGTCGTGTCTGGTAGATGGTTGTGTAGTCTGACATGTCGAATATGGCTTGGTCACGTGTGCATCCCCACAGATGTGCTTTGTGCGTTGGTGGCTGTGGGAAGTGTGGTGGGTTGATTTGGTACTTACTAATGAGCAGTCCCGTTCCATATGTGCCATCCTGGAAGCGCTGGTTGATGATGGACTGTTGGAAGATGAAGGAATCGTGCACACTGCCTGGGTAGTTGGCAACGACATTGGAGAAGAGTCCCCGGTGGTCCACTATTGCCTGCACATTGCTGCAATGCGTGTGCATTCTGTTGCGGTAGTGGTGTGCAGTATCCGCAGGGGGCACAAGTGGGACATGTATGCAGTCGATTGATACCTGCACGGCCAGGAATCCGGCTATGGCGTAGAAGCCTTGCTTTGTCTCCAGCTGTTCCTGCGCAATGTTGGGAAAGTGAAGGTACTGAGGTATGAAGCTGAGGATGGCATCCAGGACAGGTGTGATGAACTTTGATAGGGCTGGCTGTGAGACTCCTCCGACTCTGGCAGTTGTTGGTTGGAATGTCCCAGAGGCCAACAGGTGCAGCACAGCCAGCAGCTTTGTCTGAGGTGGGATGTTGGTTCTCCGCTGTGTTGGGACCGTCAGCCTGTGGGCGATGTGGGTCATGATGCGGAGAATGGTTGTCCGTTTGAGCCTGTAGTGGGCAATGACTTTCGCAGGTGTTAGGTCTGTGAGAGTGGTGCGTTTTCGGTAGGTCTGCTGTCTTACTCTACGCTGCCTTTGTGGTGGTCCGGGGGGGCGGGTCTGGGTCCTGGGGGTGGTGGCGGACCTGGGGGTGGTGGTGGTGGGTGTTGTGGCCCTGTTGGGGCTCCGAGCTGCATGATGAGTAGCTCCATGGCATCGTTTGTTCTTCGGATATGGCTGTGTGCGGGGCTCCATTGCCTACTGCAGGGAGTCGCCTGTCTTTACACCTGCTTGAGGCAGGTGTTAAATACCTGTGGCCACCACGGCTTATCGCCTGTTTTTGGTTCGCTTCGCAGTTCTAACAGTTCGTTGTGAAAGTGGTGTTGTTGTTTTTTCGTGTGTTGGTGCACGGGAATGCCTACTCTGCATCTCATTAGAGTTAGTTGGTGGTGTCCACCGTGGTGTTATATTTTGGGGCAGTTATCGCGGGAATACTGGCGATGTCTGCAGTTTGCACCTGCTTGTGAATGGGGTGTTAAATCAATCTCCACTTTTGTTGTGTTATTAATAAAACTTTTCAACATTTATGTACTGAATGCAGCAGTCTTGTTTCTATTTTCACATATGTCGCAAAGCAGTTGTACAACCCTGCACCCTAGAACCATCTGAATAAAAACCCAGATCCAGGATTCCTTAAATAATGAGTTAAATGTTTGACCCCTGGGAGACTTATGGTGCCCTCATGAAACTGATATGGGGGCCTTCACTGGTGGCTGCTGCACTCTTGGCAGCCTTCAGGTAGTGGTGCCCTGTCCTTTCTGGGGCATCACAAAACTCAGGGGTATATTCACAAGAACGTGTGATAATGTTGCGGGGATTCTGCTCTTGCACAGAACTATGCACAGGAAACCAGGACCTCAGTGAATTGTGGTGTACCAAAAAACTCACCTCAGTACCCAGAACCCCATTCCTTCTCCGTACTACAGCGAAGCTACCAATGATTAGACAACCCAGAACAAGCGACTTAGGGTACTCTCAGGAATAGTGGGAATCAAGAACACTCTTTCGTTTCTATTTTCATACAAGTCCACAACGTGAGTAATCCGAGACATGCAAAAGTTTAAAATGTTTATTTTTAACGACGGGCTCTAAGATGCAGTATTTTGGCTAACATAAGCAGGCAAATGATTAGAAGTAAAACAATCAGCATTGTTACAATTCCATAAAACACAAAGGGAGAAATCATGTTATAATGACAGTGGAAACCGGTCTTATAGCGCCTTGTGTACCACCCTCCCCTGGCTAGGAGCTAGTTTTATAATAATTGAAGGTTTCTAGGTTTGAACGGGGAACCCCATACCTCCAAGATCAGCTGAGGTGAATCACATCACAGGATCAGCAACGCTCTCTTTAGGTGGAAAGGTTTTCTCGAAGTCCCAGCATCATGATTGCAATGCAATATTAAAAGCACCCGAGTTTCAGATATTTGCAGCTGTGTCTGTGTTGTGTCTAGAGCGTGGGCCGATCAACCTGAATCAACAGCATACATTTTTATTTGACCTTGAAGACTTCTGCACACAGTGTACAGACTGAGGTCACGGTGTAAGTCTAGGGATGTGAAAAACAGACCGTTCTCATGTGAAGAAAAGCAAGCAGTTTAACTTATAATAACAGTTACATGTAGTGTCGTGTGCAAAAGCGGCAAAGCGGCAAAATGGCGTTTAACTTTTAATACGCTTATGCTAACATAGCAATGAGTGCAGGCAGAACCCTGTCTTCACTACACCCTCCCCTGATCGGACCACAAACAAGAAAAAGGAAAGAAATTTAGGAACACAGAGTTCAAGTTCGAGTGAGACAGAACCAAGTTCATATTTTGCCAAACCGGATAATTGGAAGTGATAAGTTCGAAGTTGTGAGGTAAAAAAAAGTAAAAACACGAAAAAGCGGCGGTATACTGCCCACCCTCAAGTGAAAGGAAAACAAATAGTATAAAAATATTGTATTACAGTGCACGTTGAAGATGGACAATTGCCAATTTAATCCATCAGCGTATAGGCACAGTATGTTGCAACAGCCTCCAAGAGGAAGTCATTGTTATTATCAGCAAACGATTCAGCCATCCAATTTAATAAAGTAAACGAACATACATGTTCTTCGATAACCGGAGCCTCAAGCACCATCAGAGGAAAACTTGCGTGTTCTTCGAGGTAACTTCGTGCCAGGAAATCATGTGCAGCTGCACATATATCCCAATTCCCTAGAACTCCATGCGCAGCCACGCAGGCCATAATCCTGATACCAGAACAGTCCAACTAGTGAGCCACTAAGGGACTCATCAGTCTATCATAATCCGGGGCAGGAGACGCTGTATTGGAGAGATACAAATCCAAAACCCATTCAAATGCATAATCCAGGCATTGGAACACAGGTTGCACGCTAGTAAAGTATGAAAACCTGAAGGATAGTCCATAGGCTACGCTCAAAGTGGCCACAGGTAGCGTTCCATAGTATTCAAGCATCTGGTTGTAAAGCTGGAACAGCCAGGGTAGGCTGTCTTGTGACACAGATTGTGCAGCCATTTCGTAGCAAACAAATCAACAGCAGCACACCGGCAGGCAAGGCGAGAATTAATGGTAACCCGCCGAAGATGCTGGAAAAAATAGAATGAAAAAATGCCGGATCACACCAAATATTGTTTGAAATGAGGTCACTAGGCCCACAATTTTGAAAAAATGTGCCAAGCCAGTTGTTGACGAGGCATTGAATATAGTGTGAATCAGAGCACCGAAATGTAGTGGGAGATCAGTATTTAAAAGAGCATGCACCTCGGTGCGGGTGTTAGCCACGTGAAGGACAAATGTTTCATGAGAAGAAGTTAGGGTGACTTCTTTTTGGGACAATAGAGCCCTTATTCTTCTCATCTTGTTGAACTCTGCTTTCAAGGTTGGTATGGAAGGCCAGATGGATATGTCGAGTCTCCCATGCGGGGGTGGAAAATGTACATTTTTACAGCAAACTACACGTTGGGAGACAGTTACAATGTACGGAATCCCTGCTAGCATCCCGCAGCATTCTTCATTATTCAAAAGCAAATAACTACTGTTAGCCAGTAACGTAAAAGTGGGTGTTATTGCTGCCACTGGATTTCCTTTTAAAATGCAAGCTAAATTCGGCGCCGTGCAATTGTATATTTTTGCATACTAATGAGTGATCAGGTGTAGAAGTGCACTCCTCGCCCTTTAAATAAACTTCTTTACCCTCTCTCAGGCACCTGAATGTGAATGGGAGCGACCATACTTCATGGAGAAAAGTGCTACCTAACGGTTCATATCTGCCTAAGGCATAGTGTTTCATACATGAACTGAACTTAAACAAGGGAAAGGGTAGTGTTATTAACCCATGAATGAGCCATACAGCCGAGTTAGATTCATGAGGTATTCATGTAGTCCCAATGAACTTTCCCATATTTCAATGTTTGTAAAGTCCACGCAAACTGCATGATAGAACACAATTGATTTTGACCATGGTACAAAACAGACACTTCATCCTGTACAATATCCACAACAGATGAAACAATATTATCTAATGTGTAAATTCTGGAAGAAAGAGTATTAATGCTATTATCAATGACAGCAAGCACTTTTTCTAAATTAGCTTGATCAATAGCCCTTAATCGAGAAGCAGCCTCAATTTGAGATAATTTCCAAACTTCGTTGTAAACAGCATATACCCATCTTTTGGACCTGCCTCTTACAGGTCCTTTAACAAAGTCATTCAAATCAACGTCGTCAGTCAATTGGGACAAATGAAGTTTAACTGACGCTAAGGTGGAATGTTTAAGCCAGTTTTGACATAATTTGCCTACTGAATAGGTAGTAACAGAATGGGAGTTTTCAAATCGGGGGTCCACCCTAGCCTGTGTATAGCCTGGGGCCAGACCCAGAAAACGATGTTGGCAGGAATCAGAACTTTTTTGCCATAATAACCATCCTTGAGGATCCAAGCTGGAAATATTGAAGGAGGTATTTGTAATTAGGGACTGCAATTCATCAAGGGACATATCTGTGTGATTGTTCCATGTAGGATAAGCACCCAGATCAGGAATGGTAGGGGCATTCATTTTTTTAGAAGTAGTTAATCCAAAGCAAGTAGTTTGTGAAATAGTAGAATTCAAAAACAACATGTGGTTAGGGATGAGGCAAGCACGATGCAAAGCTTCTATGCCTTGCACCTGCCAGCTTTCAGAACCCCAAACAGATTTAAGATCAATTGTATCTTTCCACAGCTCATAGCCCCCTATAGCTAATTGTTCCATAAAGGACTTTGAATACAGTAATTTAGTTTGTGTGAGTCTAACTTTGGAAGAGGACCCAGTAGTCATTTTGAAATAAAAGGCTTCAGCATTGGATCGTCTAAAATCAGTAAAATATGTACATTTTTTCAATAGAGTTTTCGAACTACCCTCAATGGGAGCTGGGCAGTGTTCCCATTGTGTATAATTAACCACATTTCTAAATGTATTAGCTTTATGCAGGAAATGAGTGCCATAGTGCTGATAACAAAATAACTCCGCAGAATTTGCTGAGTCTAAGTACAAATCTTCAGCATCAAATGCAGCATAATATTTCAAATCAGAAAAAAGAGCCTCAACGACTTGGCCATCCCAATCGTCAGAGCGTATGTTTTGTTTCACAATACCCCCCATAGAAACACGAAGTACATTGGGGACATTGATCACCTCTGTTGGGCCATGAATTTGAAATTTTACAGCATCCCATACAATCCCATCTAACAAAGGCCAGGCAGTAATATTGACAAAAGTCTGGTCCCTCTTCATGATGTGTGATGAGGAGTGGGGTGCCAAAGTTCCATCAATTAATCTAATTGCAGATCTTTCGGTACGATAATGTCCATTTACTAGACGAAAAAAGACAACCACAAATCCAATCGACATGAACAAAAAAATTGAGATGAGTACCAACCAAATATAATTTCAAGGGAGAATTAAAAAATGTCTTTTAAACCAATCAGCAAAAATATAAATTTTCGAGGGGGCACTCGATGTTGTAGAGTTAGTGTCAAATGAATAACTTGACTGGTCAACTGCACTTGTCTGCACACCAGGCAACGACACATCTGTGGGATAGGTATACTCAGTATCTTCATGGGGATCACCAGTCAGTGGAGTCAATAAAGGATTAGTAACTGTATGCATCTGGATGGCAATGTCAGGCCTGTTCATATTTGCCGAGGCCAAAACAAAATTTCTCAGCATTGCTGGACAAGTGACCGCTGGAGTCATACTAAGAAGAATAGGCCACTCGTTGTAGTTTGACATTGTCAATGGAGATGTACCGGTTATCCTTGCGACCAGGAAGTAGAGGTAAAATGACTGTTCTTGTACCCTGCATGCCAAGCACTGGAACAGGTGCACGAAAAGAGGGGCCAAACTCCTTCCTGTTCTCCACCTTCTCAAGGACCAGGTCTCCGATTCGCGGTAGCCAGCCAACTACCGGAATCTGAAGTGCAGCATCAGTTGTCCAGGACAAGTGTTCCTTTGCAAGACTATCTCGAGTCTCTTGTAGAATCTGTAATACAGCAGAATGATCATCTACGTCAAAGGGTGCGGCCGACGCACCATGTCTATACCATCAAGGTCCTGGACAAACATTTTTATGCCAAAGAGCATCTCGTATGGGGTCCGCCCACCCAGAGACCTTCTAGGGAGATTATTAAGTGCACGCTGTACGCAATGCAAATGGGCCAACCAGTTTCTGCCAGTACCTAAAACCCTAGCTGTCAAGGATTGCTTTAAGTCACGGTTCATTCGCTCCACAACAGAATTGCCCTCAGGCCGGTATGGAGAGAAAATTTGACCTGCATCCCCAAAGACCTCATGGCTTCCTTGTATGCCTTAGAGGCAAACGCTGGACCCTGGTCAGAATGGAGGGTGCCACATGCAAAAATTCCCACAAAGACACACAAATCCCTGATGACAGTTCGAGCATCAGTGCTGCGTTGTGGCCAAGACCATAGAAAGAGTGTGCACGAATCCACTGCAACTAAGATGAACTTATACGCAGTATCAGAGGAGAAAGGACTGCAGTGATCTAAATAAATACACCCAAGTGGTTTATTAGATATGTACAACTGTGTTTGTAGTGGACGCGCAGCAGTCGAAGGCTTAATCTGCTGGCAGATGTCACAAGTAAAGACATAATCACGAGTCTGTTTATACAATCCACGCCACCAGTAACGTTGTTGTAAGATAATGACAGTCGCTAAAATGCCTGCATGAGCCGAGGCCATACCTTCATGAGCGGCTGTTATCAAGGAAAGTCTGCGGTCCGCGTTGGGAATCAATCTGTCACCAACGTCGTTAATTCTCACATAGGGAACTTTATCAGGATTTAAATGATAAGAGTATCTAGAAGGGAAACCTTTAGGGTAATTACCTCCCTTCTCTGTTGCAGCAATAGCTGCCAGGATGTCATCATCAATCTTACTTTTGGGTCTTGTAACTGCTGCTACTAGATATGTTGCCACTGCTGTTTTCGCTGCTTTGTCAGCTAAACTGTTACCAACAGCGTGTACTCCTACGCGCTGGTGACCAAGAGTATGAATTACATTCACGAGAGGCAGATGCTCTTTAAGTTCTGCAACTCGAACCCAAAGCATTTTATGTTTGATTGTGCTACCTTTGGAATCACGATATTCATTCTGAGTCCAAAAGAATACATTTTCATTGGAAGACTGTACACAGTAGCATGAGTCACT
Source organism: Triturus cristatus (assembly GCF_964204655.1). Classification (NCBI taxonomy): domain Eukaryota; kingdom Metazoa; phylum Chordata; class Amphibia; order Caudata; family Salamandridae; genus Triturus; species Triturus cristatus. The sequence goes on from NC_140588.1 coordinate 694,759,739, forward strand.
TACAATAAGAGTAGTCACGCGGGGATCAGCAAACTCTAGTGCAAGCAACAGAGCACGTAGCTCTGCCAATTGGGCAGTACAGTCCCCTAATGTCTGCGTGTGGACGACATCGGACTTGAATTTGCCATTCACCATGGTACCCACCACCATTGGGCAGGCCGCTGAATAAGCATGCTTAGATTCTGTTGCCGGTTGCGCCGAACCGTCAGTGTAAATGATACAATGGTAATCCTCAAGCAGGCGCATGGACAGAGGAGCAGGATGAACAAATTCATACTGTAAGTACTCCTGTGTTTGCAATGAGGAATCAAAGATAATCGTGACATCCGGAGACTTCAAGGAAGTGGCCCATTGCATCCAACAAGGATGCAAAGCTTTAGAATTTGGTACACTGGCTCTCGTTACTGCCTCAAGGGCAGGATACGGTATGACAACCAACATGCGTTTCCCCTGCGACAGCGCTCTTTCTTTTAGAATCGCTATCTGTACTGCAGTCAAAACTTTTTCGACAGAAGAAAAGCGCATTTCAGCCGAAGTGTACAAGTGTGACTTGTAAGCTATAGGGACTGTGTCTCCCTCATTAAATGTCAAATACGAGAAACCCACTGCGCCTGGCACAATTCTTGTTACCAGGTTTGTGTGGTTGTCACGTGTCAGTAAGTATTTAGATTCAAAAATATCAGACTGTAAAGATTGCAGTATAGCTGAATGTTCAGGAAGCCAGCAAGATTTGGTAAAAGTAGGTTGTATCAAGGCATATAGCGGCTTGATACGCTGGGCATAATTGGGAATGTAAGTACGTCCGAAATTAAAAAAACCCAGTAAAGATTGTAGTTTTTTCAGAGTTGTAGGAGCGCGCAAACATTCGCATTTCTCCAGGAAGTGAGGTGCTAAACCTCGTCCTTCGTTGTTGAGCTTATAGCCCAGAAACAACAATGTATACTCTGCAATGTGCGATTTTACAAAGTTAAATTTGTAACCGAAGTCCACAACCATAACAATGATGCGGTCAACGCGACACAGATGCGGCCATAATTCGTCGTCTGTGAGATAAATATCATCAACATACGAGTACGCATCAGGGTCGATGCTCTCTAATAGAGAGACAACACGTGCCACAAAGATGCCCGGGCTGTTTTTATAGCCCATGGCTAATTTTGTTTACTGTTTTTGTTTGCAGCCAGAAGTAAAGGCTGTCCTTTGACTACTAATAGTGGACAGGTTATGACTAAATGGAAATGTCAAGTGTGGTCTTAAACCTTTTTCTCACGAGACTATCAACCAGGGCTGAACTGTGGGTATTCTGTACCGTGCACGTCCGACAATTGAAAAATTACCGGCCTATTTCGCAACTTCCTTTTTTAGCCAAGGTCATGGAGCAGCATGTCCTGAAAACTTTATCCGGCTTCCTCGAAAATTCAGAGCTACTCCATCCACGCCAGGCTGGCTTCAGAGCCCACCATAGCACGGAGCTAGTTATGTTGTCTGTTCTCGACGACCTCAGATTAAAGGCTGACAACAGAGCCCCGAGCGCCCTGATACTTTTAGATCTCTCCGCGGCTTTCAACACGGTTAACCATTCCATTCTACTGACTCGATTGGCGGATTTGGGATTTAGGGGTGCTGTCTACAACTGGCTAAAGTCCTTTTTATCGGGACGGTCGCAAAGGGTTCAACTCGGCAGCTACTCCTCAAACAGGGGAGATATCCCCTGTGGCGTGCCCCAGGGTTCGGCTTTGTCCCCTCTGCTTTTCAATATATATCTGCAGCCCTTAGTAACTGCACTATCCAAATTGGACTGCCGAGTGTTCAACTATGCAGATGACACTCAATTCATCCTGAGCATTGACAACTCGGCCCAAGCTCAAGAAACTGTTCAAAACATCCTACGATTCACCACGAACTGGATGACGGTTAATTCTTTGAAAATTAACCCTGACAAGACGGAGGTCCTCGTCATTCCAGCAAAAAACAACTTCTGGAGTGGCCTGTTTTGGCCCAAAGATCTTGGGGCCCCCCCATGTCCGTCACCAGTCGTGAAAAGTCTAGGAATTAAAATCGATTCAGAACTTTCCTTGAGTCATCAGGTCCACTCAGTAGTGGGCACCTGCACCGGCGTCCTGAGACAACTGAGGAAACTGGCCCCTCTCTTATCAGTTTCCTCTTTAAATTCAATAGTCTCAGCCACTGTGTTATCGCGCCTTGATTATGGAAATGCACTCTACTTAGGACTCCCTTTGAAACTGATGAACCGCCTACAGGTTGTGCAGAATGACGTCGCCAGGCTGATTTTTAACCTTCCTAGGAGGACCCATGCATCCCCTTTGCTGCACAAGTTACATTGGCTGCCCGTCAGACAGCGTGTAAAATTCAAGGGCCTGTGCATCGCCCATAAAACCCTCTACGTCCATGCCCCTGGCTACATTCGGGATCGCCTAGCTAAATACGTGCCAGGGCGCGTACTTCGCTCTACAGAGGCCTTCCAGCTAGCCTGCCCTCGGAGTAATCTGGCCACCAAGGGTGGCCGAGCCTTCTCAGTTGTTTTGCCACGACTTTGGAACCAATTACCTGATTCTTTGCGTAAAGAACCGGGTCTGTTTCCGTTCCGAAAGCTGCTAAAAACCCTGCTATTTGAAGATACTCTTTAGCTGTGCTCGCTACAAGGATTGTCCGTACCTTCTTTGATGCAATCTCCTTCTGTCAAGCGCTAAGAGACCTGCCGGTATATATGCGCTATATAAATAAACAAACATAAACATAAACATAAACAATGAGAGTTCAAATGCCGATAATCCAAAACTAGGCGGTACGACCCATCAGGTTGGTTACAGTGAAAAGAGGATTATTCATGGACGACACACGTTTCAATTACACCTTGATATTCAATTTTTCAAGGATTTCCGCAACTGGAGCTTTCGCTCTCGCCGCATGGGATATTGGGATAGTGGCTGTGGCATAGACCGCAATGGAATCTCATGGCTAGGCGAAAGTTTATCCCAACCGACTTGAGTACGGTACAAAGCCGGTGTAAGCACCTGAGCCCACTCTTCTGCAAAGTTCTGCACCTGCTCCTTGGGCACAGTGTGTGCAAAACTAGGGAGTATTACCTCCTCCCCTCTTGGAGCAGCCAAAACAAAAGGTGGGGGCCAGTCCGCCTCCGCTAACAAAATGTCATATGTTGAGGTCAGATTTTCCCAAAAAATCCCTTTTATTGCGCGCTGTATGTCACCTTCAATTAGAATGACTATTTCATATAGTCTGTCAGGGAGAGACACTCTAGTGTCAGCAGTTTTTACTGTGATGAACGTGTCAGTTGATGTCGCCTTCAGATACGGACGCAGTGCTTGCCACACTATTGTAACCTCCGCTGCACTGTCTAGCAGCGTCAGCGCCCATGTCTGGTTCCGAAGCTGTGTTCTCACTATCTGTGGCATACCTTGCGGTTAATGCAGCAGCTTTCTTTTTCTGAAACTGAGGGCTTTAAAGTGGAAAGTCGTCCTGCTTGCCTTTACCATCAGCCGGGTGGGGCTGCTCACGTCCTTGCGGGGCACCCCGACCTCTGCCGCGTTCTCCTCCACCGGCTTGTGAGACCGATGTTTCCTGTGAAGAACGAGGAGAACGTTGATCAGGAACCTGAAATCTATCAGGAGACCTAATTCTTGCGCGATCGCTCAACTCATGTGTGCGTTCAGTAGACACTGGTATCAGTGATGCAGGACGTGACCCTTGTTTCTGTTGCTGCTTCCCCTGCTTTTTATTTTTCCAATTTTGTTTAGGAAAAACTGGACGGTCATCTTTAGTAGACTTAGTCGTCTGAGTTTGAGGTTGAGCTGCTATTTCAGCAAAAGGCTTAACACCCAAACTATTGCGGCCAATGGTCTTGTAAGCCTCCGCAATAATCTTTGGTAACTGCCGGTGTTTATTGGCGTCGGCGACGTGGCGTAACTCATTTGACACTTGAAAGTTAACCGCATCTCCCTTGATGTTAGCAAGGATGAGATCAGCAACTACGTCAACCACTCCGACAAGCCTCATTCCCAACTCGACCGCCGCCTCCGGACCATGCTCATCCTGAACACGCATGATCACGGAGGGCTGGACAGTCATAGACGGTGTGCCGAAGCACTTCGGATAGACTGCTGCAAATATTTTACACCAGTTCTCACAATCCGTTACCTCGGATACTAAGTCTTTCTGCAAACTTATTGTGAGAATCCTGTGCTTTTCTACAGGAGTCGTATTAGGAAGTACTGCTTCCAGCTGGTCAAATTTCTCAGCAAGCCAATAAGGCATATCGTCCTTATTCTGGGGGCGCTTGCCCATTACCAAATTAGCCATGACGGGACTAATAGAAATCCTGGCCGGTCCAACTGGTTGCGTCGCAACACCAGGTGCCCCCACCTGGAGGCTGTGAGTGACGTATTGCACTAAAGCCCTGTGCACCGCTATCATGGCGGTATGTAGCTGAAGTACGTCGTCCACTGGGGCTTGCAAATAACGTGGATGTGGTGTGAACCCGGCCAATATTGGCCATGTGGCCCCAGGGATAGACAAGGGACCTAACCGAACCGGAGTTACGGCATGAGGGAGGGCGCCATTAAACCAAATATGATGCTGCCATGCCGAAATCAGAATCTCCTGTGTCCTATATGGTGTGTAATTCGCAAGTATCGCGGTGGGAGTGTAAGAACGGAATGTATCATCATCCGTATTCACCGCAGGAAACGTAACCCAGGAGTAGAAAAGCTCAAAGGGGAACACTGCATCAGCACTCACCACAAAGATTACACATACCATCATCGGGCACCCCAAACTGCGTCAAATGACGCCGGAGCGCTCCGCCACTATGCGGTGCTAAATTAATATCACCCATAAGGACACAGTGAAGAAAAACAATCTACATGAAATTTAGCACAAAAAGGGTAGCAATTCAAAATGCAAACCTTTGTAATTATCAAGCTTGAATGAGCCTATAATTCATCTATATAGGTAGGTTAATCTGTCACGTCTGTCAACCGGAAACAGAAGTGAGGGTGTTGTGGACAAATATAAGCACTACTACTAAAGTGTCTCGAATATAAGACCAAACGTTAGGTGTGCCATGTTGCGGGGATTCTGCTCATGCACAGAACTATGCACAGGAAACCAGGACCTCAGTGAATTGTGGTGTACCAAAAAACTCACCTCAGTATCCAGAACTCCTATCCGACTAACATAAGTGTCTCACTCGTTCTCCGTACTACAGCGAAGCTACTAATTATTAGACAACCCAGAACAAGCGACTTAGGGTACTCTCAGGAATAGTGGGAATCAAGAACACTCTTTCGTTTTTATTCTCATACAAGTCCACAACGTGAGTAATCAGAGACACAGAAAAGTTTAAAATGTTTATTTTTAATGACGTGCTCTAAGATGCAGTATTTTGGCTAACATAAGTAGGCAAATGATTAGAAGTAAAACAATCAGCATTGTTACAATTCCATAAAACACAAAGGGAGAAATCATGTTATAATGACAGTGGAAATAGGTCCTATAGCACCTTGTGTACCACCCTCCGGTGGCTAGGGGCTAGTTTTACAATAACAGAAGGTCTCTAGGTTTGAACGGGGTACCCCATACCTCCAAGATCAGCTGAGGTGAATCACATCACAGGTTCAGCAACGCTCTCTGTAGATGGACAGGTTTTCTCCAAGTGCCAGCATCATGCATGCAATGCAATATTAAAGGCACCCGAGTTTCAGATATTTGCAGCTGTGTTTGTCTTGTGTCTAGAGCATGGGCCGATCAACCTGAATCAACAGCATACATTGTTATTTGACCTTGAAGACTTCTGCACACAGTGTACAGACTGAGGTCGCGGTGTAAGTCTAGGGATGTGAAAAACAGTCCGTTCTCATGTGAAGAAAAGCAAGCAGTTTAACTTACAATAACAGTTACATGTAGTGTCTTGTGTAAAAGCGGCAAAGTGGCAAAATGGTATTTAACTTCTAAAACGCTTATGCTAACATAGCAATGTGTGCTAGCAGAACCCTGTCTTCACTACAATAACTACCGCAAGAGTAGCGTAACGCAACTTTCAATCTCGCAGCCCATCGCTGGAAAATAACCTGTGTCAATGTGGAATTCACAAGAAGGCGGTACCATGCGATAGACACCAGATAACGCGTCAAATGACAGCGTCAAAATCAACAACACGCCGCAAAAATAGGAAACGCGGAAATTCATGCAATTAGGCCAATTGCGGCACAAAAAGTAGCGAAAACCACCCAAAGCACAGGCCTGCAAATCCCAAGCGTCTTGCGGGAAAATGCACCATAAAAACCACAGAAACAACACACCAGATACAAGCCTAAGCACGGAGCAACATGGATGCACCCTGACCCAGCGCAGAGGACAACGTGAATCCCACAACCCCCACAGGCCACCAGCAAGGAACAACGGGCATGGGGAAGGCCAAGGAGAAAAGGGAGAGGAAGACGTGGTGCAGACTGCAGGAAAACATAACCAGCGTCACGGAGGTGACAGAACACTACCAGTAAATGACCCACAAGCAGACTACCATGAATGCAGCCGGAGTGTTGAGGAGGCCAACGGAGGAGGCCATGAGGTGCCGGCAGGACGTGACAACCTAAACCAGGTACAAACCCCCTGCCAACAGGAAGGCAGCAACGGCGACAGGAGGTGACAGTCCAGCGCCACAGGAGGAGCTGGAGGAAACCCATGCCACAACCATCAGTGTGGAGACGGTGCAAGGAGTAGGGAGTACGGACACATCTCGAGAGGACCTGACAACATCAACAGGGAAAGTAACAGACAGGGACTGGGTGGCCGGGGGGAGATGGGCACAATGACACACCTGCACAACGAGGCGTAGCACACTGCACACCCACAATTACCCAGGATCATGTCTCACATCCCCTTGGCACACTGCAGCACACACACATAGCAAGAACAGCACACCCACATCGATGACAACGTGGTACAATGGCCATAGCCGACACTGCAGAACAGAGGACACAACCGGCTCTGCACATGCACAGAAACATGCTTACTATATCTGACAGAGAAGGAAACTGTGAAATGGAAATGTACGCGTACGACCTCACATCCGTCATGTAGTCCAAATCTACACTGTCCCGCAGAAGAATCCAGCACCTCACAAACAGTCACAATGTACATTGCCAAACAGTCTGCATGTAAACCAGAACAATGTGCCAACAAACATGTCAACACAATGTCAAAATGCATCTCCCCTTAACATTGCAGAGGGGTACACATCTCCTCCAGCAGAACTCTGAAGACAACACATCTGTGATGCCGGAGAGGACCACCACACCTTCGACACAGACGCCCTACAACAGCCCATGGATATCCCACGCAAACCACCACCAGGACCAGGGCAGACAAGCTACTTAGAGGAGAACACAGCCCCTGCAACAGACCACACAGCAGGAAGCACACGCAAGTACAGCTGGCCCACGACACTTTACCCACCCACACATGGCAACCCAATGCCATGTGTCAGCACACCAAAAGGAGGTGGCAGCACAGGTGTGGGTGGGATCCCAACCCATGGAAGGCAAACTAGATCACATACGTTGGTGTCTATTACCCTTCAGGGACCACCTACACCCCACAATGGAGACCCACACTGCCATAGAGACACATGCAGATGCACATTCACAGTACACAACCACGCTCAGTCACACACTCACGTTGCCCTGCATATAACGGCCCTGGCCATTCCCCTTATGAATTGAGTGGGTGACGACATAGCTACATTTCCAAGCTCCAACCCGCTACCTGCGGTGACATGTCTGTATCTGATGTACACAGCACACTGTAATGTCCTAGGGCCCAGGGACCTCATGCATACAACAAGACCACCGGGACACACACAGATATCATGTCGAACTGGCTACGGACCCGTGTGCCCGGCCCCTTTATTGGCAGGGCCAAATGTACAGTGACGCCTGTGCTGGATGTGAGTGGGTTGAGTGTAAGCCAGTCCACACGGAGTGCTTGGTGCTGGCAACAACTTGAACATTGGACACCAGTGCAACGGAAACAGAAAACACATGCATAACAGAGTCAACTGCACATAAACATGGTGGGAGCCGGAGTAAGGACAGAGGTCCACCAATATTCAGTCAGGAGGTTTCGTGAGTTGCAGTGCACTGAGGTAGGGACACTAGAGATGAGCGCGCTCATGTGAAGTAATTGCTAGGATTGTGTCCCTTCGGATTAGTCCTGATGCTGATGCAGTGGGGTGTGTTACACCTGCATCAACTTCCTCATCAACGTCCCAGGTCTCCCACACTGCCTGAGGTGACAGTTGCATCCGCAGTCCACAGCGCAATACCCAGTAATGGTTCCGGGTGTGTGGCTTGACTACCACCTCCAGTCTGCATTCTTGCTTTGGGGATGTTGCCTCCTGCCCTCCGATTGTCTGTGCCATCTCCCGTATGCACACTTGACACATCTTCCCTATCATATTCCCAGGTCTTCCCCACTGCATGAGGTGACATAGCTGCCCAACATCTCCACAGCACAAAACTCAATCACTAATGGACAATGGCTTGCGGTGCACTGAGTCACTGGTACCTGTATTGCTGAGCAGGGTATCAGGCCGATGATGGCATCCACGACAGGTCTGAGCAACTCCGTAGGTCTGTCAGGACCACCGTATCAACTCTGGCAGATGGTGGTTGGTGATGGTCCTTGCAGTAGTGGCTTGTGCCTCCTGCAGTGATGCCATGTCCGGGCCGGTCAGGACTCGATTTGGTGTGTGAGCCCTGGTGGGATGCTGTTGGGCCCAGAGGCTGCATACAGTGCAGGGCCACAGTGAAATGGCGTTCAGACCCCAAGGCCAAGGCTTCAGGGGCCATCCAATATCTCAGAAGAAGGGGTCTCGGACCTGACAAGCACAGAGTTATTGGCCCCGGATGCACAGCGGCCAGCACAGGCACCCAGCCATGTGACGGTGACTTGCGGTGCTGTCAGATGGGCTCTGCAACCTGAGCGGGTCACCATCAATGTCCGAGGTGTATGTTGCGGAGGGTTTCGGGGGACAGTGGAAGAAGTCCTCCAGGGCATGCCGCCGAAAGGTTTGATTTTTTCCGGAAGCAGCAAATGGAGGAGTGGAATGCGACAGCGTTGTTGCCACCACCAATTTGGTATCAGCTACATAAGGATGAAAACTGCCCCCTAGTCCATAGACTCATACGCCACCAAAGTTTGACCAGAGAGTGTCCATGATTGTCGGGGAAAAGACTTAGTGACACCTGGGCTGAGAGGGGATGCTGTCTGCGATGATGCCGGTACGCTGATATGAACTCAGCCATTGCAAAATGAAGAGTCTGTGACCTACTGGACCGCAGTGTAGGCCGGAGGCAGCGGTCAGCAGTGGCCCACAGCCACGTGTCGTTGGCTGGCGAGGCACAGAGTTAGTGACACAAGGGCAGTTGCCGGTAGTGTTCGATCACCTCCGTAATGATGATCTTGTTCCCTCCGGACTGCAATGCGTCATCCTCTTATGCCTCTCCGTGCATGTGACGACATGTATTCTGCCTTTTGAATAACCGATGTTCAGTTCCAAGTCGGTGACCCACTCATGTGCAGCGTAGGCCGAGGGCAGTAGTCCGCGTAGGGCCACAGACATGTGTGGTTGTGATGCCATGCACAGACTTGTTGGCACCACATCGAAGTTAGTATAGTGACTTGTACTATGCCTTAAATGGTGTTCACTGCCATGGTGTGATCAAGACTCAGTTCCAAATGTGTGACCTACCTGACCGTGGTGTAGGCCTGAGGCAGCGGTCAGCACGGGCCATTCATCGAGTGTCACCGGCATAGGTTGGATGGCCCCACCGGCCTGCGTAGTTCAGGTTCAGTGGCACCAGGTGTCGCTGGCTGGCTTTGAACAGGGTTAGTGGCACCAGGTGGCGCTGGCTGGTGTTGAACAGGGTTAGTGGAACCAGGTGTCACCGGCTGGTGCTGAACAGGGTTAGTGGCACCAGGTGTCGCTGGCTGGCGTTGAACAGGGTTAGTGGCACCACGTGTTGCCGGCTGGCGTTGAACAGGGTTAGTGGCACCACGAGTCGCAAGAAGCCCATATGGAACTATGCCTCACTGATCGGGTGGGGCCTGGTGCTAATGCCGCTGACCCAGATTTGGGGTCACTGCCATTCATGACTCAGGACACAGTTTTTCACATGGGACCTACTGGGCAGAGGAGTAGGCCTGAGGCGGCAGTAGAGTACGTCAACGAAAAAGGACTAAAGCGGGTCCGTGTCGTGGAGGCCGTGATGGTCTGAGGAGGCTGCCAAGGTCGCGGGACTCAGGCCTGGAGCTTGCGCCGGAAAGTGGTGGGCCCTCCTTGACACACGCCGGTGTCGGCAGGTGATCAGTGAGGCCTGGCTGTGCAGGAGCGGGCCTGACGGGTTTGTGGTCCAGCATGCTGGGGTCCGGCAGCCGCACAGCGTCACAGGCAACTCCGCTCTAGAGGACGGCATCGGCCTCATGGCGGGGTGATAGGCGCCACCCTGGCAGAGACATTGGGCTTTCTGGAAGAGGACCACGCCCAGGACTACGTGCTTTTTATTCACACCCCTACGCTGGCGTGGCGTACGCCGGGCCATCCCACTCTGGTCACGCTTAGTGGGGGCGTAACAGGCAAGATTTCCGCAAGGTCCCCCACTGGCTGTGGTGACATGGTTGCATCCACTGTCCACTACACTCCATTCACCAGAGGTGTATGTTGCCATGAATATGGGTGTGTGCTGCATACTGCGGTCTGTCCAGCACATCTCCGCCACTCTTGGCATTGTGTACTTTCCCAATCATGGTACTACTGCATCCTTCACACATGCCTGTTTGCCACCTCTACCCACATTCGGCTGTTGTGTGGCTGCGGTGCCATGCCGTTGATGCTCATGTTCACAGCTTGGCCAGGTAACCATTGTGAGTTGTTCTGTTGTGTCTGGTGGGTGGGCATGTTGTGCATGTTGGTTGTGATTTTGTGACGTGTGCATTGCCAGATTTGTGATTTGCATGGTTGTGGAGTTGAGGTGAGTGGGGTGTTCATTTTGAACTTGCCAAGGGGTTGTGCATTTCCCTTGGTGCCATCCTGGGGACGCTGGTTGCTGATAGACTGTCGGAGGATGTAGGAATCATGCACACTGGCTGTGTATTTGAAGGCGACATTGCTGGAGGGTCGACGGTGTTCTGTTGTTGCCTGCACATTGGGGTGGGACATGTGCTTTCTGTTGCGGTGATTGTGTGCTGTGTCACCAAGGGGCACAGGTGGGACATGTGTGCTGTGGATTACGACCAACACGTGCGTGCATCCTGCTGTGGCGTATGGTCCTTGCTTGGTCTCCAGCGGGACCTGCGCATTGTTTTGGACATATGGGGACTGGGGTACCAGGGTGATGGTGATGTCCAGGACAGATGTGAGGGACTTGGATGTGGCTGGCAGTGAGACTCCTCCGACTCTGGTGGGTGTTGGTTGGGTGGTGCCAGGGGCCAACTGGTGCAGCCAAGCCAGCATCTTGGTGTGGGGTGGGATGTTGGTTGTCTGCTGTGTTGGTGCCGTAGGCCTGTTGGGCGATGATGGTCAGGATGCGTGGGATGGTTGTCCCTTTCAGCCTGTGGTGGACGGTGACATTGTCAGAGGTTGGGTCTGTGAGGCTGGTATGCTTCCTGGGGGTCCGCTCTCTTTGTCTGCACTGCGTCTGTGGTGGTCCGGGTGGGGGGGGGGGGTGTTCCGGGTGTGGGTTGTGGTGCTGGGGTGGTGTCGGTGGGTGTTGTGGCCCTCTTGGGTGTCCTGGTCGCATGATGGGTGGCTCCATGGCATATGTTGCCCTTTCGATGTGGCTCTGGGCTGTGCTCCCTTTTGTTGTGCAGGCTGCCGTCCAACTTTACACCAGGTCAGAGCAGGTGTAGATTTCCTGGTGCTAACGTGCCTTATCGCCTGTTTTGTGTTTTCATCGCGGTTCTGTCTGGTCGTTGAGAATGTTGAGGTGTGATGTTGTCACGGCTTTTGGCACGGGAACGCCCACTCTGCATCTCATTAGCGATAGTTGTGGGTGGCCTCTGTGGCGATGTGTTTTGCAGCTGCTATCACGGGTAAACTGGTGCTGTGGGCTGTTAACACCAGCTTGTGAATGGGGCGATAGCTTTATCCCAAATTTGGCTGCGATAAAGTGCCGTTGACTCGGCGATAGTTTCTTGTGAATATGCCCCTCAGTATTAAAAACGTTTTCAGCACCCCAGAGAATTCTGGGATTCTTTTTTAGCATGAAGCTATTTAGTTGAAAACCTGCCCCCCACCACAATTGTTTTTTTTTCCACTCCTTTTTTTGTTAAATGGGTGCCAGGTCCCTCGCTGGTACCCAAAGCCACTCTATATTAGGGAGCCGTAGGGGAACCTCACAGCCCCTGAGGTCTGTGGTGGCTACCCTGCACCCAGTCTTGCTTCCAAGGACGGAAGCATGAGTAAGAATTTGTTAAGAATTGGGTTACAGATTGACTGGGGTGTGAGTCCTGGTTAACAAGTAAAAACAATACTATTCAGGGTAAGGCACAAGCAAACCCCAAATTAACCTGTGCTCAACCCCCTGGTAGCTTGGCACACAATGTGTAAAATATTTGTGCAACACTTCAAACAGTAAACCAGTGTAAACACCACACAAGACCAATATGACAAAAATACAATCAATAGAACAATAGTTATAATTTTTTAAAGAATACATTTTAAAATAGCTCCTAGAAGCAGAAAGAGCCAACTGCGGCTATCTGGTCATTCTAGACTGGGCACAGTCAAAATTTCAGGCCTACCGCAGGTTGTATACAGTTCGAGATTAGCCTCGCTGAAGGCTTACTTTCTCAGGTTTTGTGCCTAGATTCCCGTTGCATTAGAGAGGGTCGCAAGGAGAGTGTCACAGGCGGCAGTCATCGTGGTGCAAAGAGCAGGCCGAGCGTAGCAGGCTGGCAGGCTGGAGCTTCACGTTGGCAGTCCCCCATGGGCTGCCACTGCTGTTGTGCAAAGAGACAGGTTAGTGGTGACACGCTTTGACTTTCGTTGCGAATGGGCCCATTTGTGGTCACAAAGACCCCAAAAGCTTGATTTCAAGATCTTGTGAACCACTTAAAGGGTCCAGGAACTGAGAGGAGTCACTTGGGGGTCAGGAACGCACTGCAGCTGGGTCCAGGAGCTGGTTGGGGAGCTTTATATGTCCCTAAGGCTCAGATCAGGAGGGCAGCAGACCAACCCTTTGAGTCAATCTGAGATCCTGGGATTCAAGATGAAGTTGCTGGTCTAGTTCTTCTTCCCCATTCAGAAGGGCAACAGGTCAGCACAGCAGGCAGCAGTTCCTTTGGAGCAGCAGTCCAACAGAAAACAGTCCTTGTAGCAGCACAAAAGTCCTTCTTCCTGGCAGAGTATCATAGGTCCAGAGGTGTACTGAAGAGTTAATGTTTGATGACAGTTATACACAGTTGTGCCTTTGTCATGGGAAGAAGCTCTAGAGGCATGCTTCTGAACTGCACAGATGACCTACCTTCCTTGAGCAAGCCTTAGGCATTCATTTTTTCCACCTGTGGAAAACTAGGACCATGTGCTAGGGGCCTGATTAAAAGTTTACCAGATGGCTACCTAAGTCCCACTGTTCTCCCTGGTCACTGCTGGTGCTTCTTAGGAAGCAGGAAACACACTCACACGTAGGCCTTAGAAACAAGAGAGATGTGGACCGTTGTGCGCATTTTTCACAAGTATCGTCAAGTTTTCGTCATCTACTTCTGCCATCAATAACCCAGTAAATACTCCTTGTGGTGCAATAGACTATGGAGCAGTGATATGCAAGATGCAAGGATGGCTAGCATGACTACCTGTCTCAGAACAAAACTAAATAAAAGTTAAGAACAACCAAATTCAGCAAAAGCATCGGTGAGCTTTTGGCAAAGATTAATTCTCTGTACTGATACAAAACAAGCTGGAAATTGGAAAATGCATTGTATACACTACCTAAAAAGAAATGGTCTTTAAAAAACTTGAAGCCAATGAAAAGGGGCTTTCATGGTAGATATGTGCCATTTGTAGCACACTGATTTTACACGCACTAGGACCCTCGTGGTCTGGGGTGGACCCTGAATGTGAGCCTCATGATATGTGGTTAGCGTGTGATTATGGGAAGTATGATGTAATGCGTAGTGTGCATTGAATGCTGGAGAATAAAGTAATGCTTAATCGCAGCTCCCATGTGGCATAATCTAGTTGAATGGTCCAGGGCTGGGAAAGACGTTACAACTGGCGATGTGTAGGGGATATGTGCCAGAGAAAACAAGACTGCTGTACCTTTGCAAACTGTCAGTGAAAGACAAACTGCTTGTGTGTGCCACATATGCCCAGACTCAATGCAATGAAGTGGAGTCAAAGCCCTGCTCCAGCCCATACACGGCCACAGAAGATATTGAAGGTGATGCAGAAGAGCATATTCAGGTGCCCATAAAACCCACCACTGAGGTGGTCGACGGACATGCTGCGGCGCTCCCCGAATATAGCACAATTAGTCAGACAAAGCAAGAAATAATGATAACATCAACAAGGTACAGGAAACAGAACTTGCTCACCATCATGGGAGATCGAAGCATACTGAGACCCATGGTTGGACACAAGGCTGCTGCTTGCGAGAGTGTCTGGAGCCAGCTGGCACCGCAATCACCTGAACAGGACATGCCAACACAATGGCAGCAAAAGGGAGCGCATAATACAATGCAGATGTGTTCCTGGAAGCCACCACCGCCTTTCAACACTTCTAAGAAGCAGAACATTGGTGCCAGGTGGGATGCATGGATCGAAATTTTTGATGACTTCATAGATGCAGTAGATGAAGAAGATGACAAGAAGGTCATCAAATATTTAAAAACCCTTGCAGGGGTTGGAGTGAAAGAAGTGCAATACAAAGTTTCACAGACTGATGCAAGATCGTATTGAAAATTAAAAGAAGCCCTCAAAGCCAATTTTAATCCAATGCTGAATGCCGATTGTGAAAGGCACATCTTCAACCAAGCACAACAGGTTGGTGAAAAAATGGATGAGTTTGTTGAAAGACAAGATGCACACATTAAACATTGCAAGTTCTGTGACTTCACTGACTAAGAAGCCATGTGCCTCAGAGTCATCGATGATGTGTCTTCTAAAAGATTCTGAAAGGCAATGTTGAGAAAAACACAAAGTCTGGAGAAAATGCTGATGGCTGCGAGAGCAGAAGAATGAGCAGACTGACAAACTGCTGATACAGAAGCAGGAACAGCACACAATGAATCAGCATTGACCATGAAAAACAAGTGCAAGCATTAACAAGATGCACGTAAGTCAATGTCTTTCGAAGAAATCAAAGCTATGCTTCCTATGTGGGTTTTTGTTTTTCAATGAAGGTAAATGTCCAGGCCTAGGACAAGTCTGCAAAGGTTTTGGGAAGGAGAACTATTTCTAACTATGTGCCAAGCCAAGGAAAAATCAAGTGGGTCATGCAGGAATGAAAAGGTGGACACAAGAACGTTCCAGAAGCATTCTCGCAATGCCCACAAAACCAAAAGGCAACATCAGATACGATAAGTAGAAACCAAGCAAAATAAATTGTTGTCAAGTTTGTCGTACACAGGTTCTTCTACGTAACTATTGAGTAAAAGAGAAGAAGATGAGTGTACACTGATGATATCTACCAAAGGAGGGTGTGCACATGTGGGGTTAACTGTCTGTAGAGAAAATCACAGCTCAAGGAAAACTCACCAAACAAAGAGGCAAGCTGTATTTGGACACTGTCCCAAAATTACATTGAAAGTGAATGGTCACCTGATAACCTTCATCATAGACAGTGGTGCGTCGATTAATATCATGCTAGTGAAAATGTTTAGCAGCCTACCCCCAGTGCCCTGTCGCACTCCTTCAGGCAGGAAGGTTTATATTTGGGCAGCTTCTAAATCATTACAAAGCCAAGGGTCGGACATAAGACGTCCGTGCAGGCCACCATTCATGTTTTACAAAGGACCTTGTCCAGTGCATGCTTGCTCAGTTTTTCCACAGCTGCTGACATGGGGTTGATCTCTCTCAACCACAACCTGTGTGCTCTGTCTGAGACCACAAGCCGATTCCTCTCACTATTCCGTGGCTTGGAAAACCTCAAGAAAATGAAAGTGCAGCTTAATATCAATGAAGACATTCACCCTGTTGCTCAGTAGCACCGTAGAGTTGCTTATCATCTACAAGAAGCTGTAGAGAAAGATTTGGAAACACCTTAAAAACATGACATCTTTAAACGCTCCACAGGCATGGCATGCCATGGGTTTTGCCTATATTTGTTGTACCAGAAAAGAACAGTAGCAGAACAGTGCACATTTGTGTTGATATGTGCCAAGCAAAGAAAGCAATTGAGAGGGAGAGACAGCCTGGTCCACAAACAGTGGACATGAACTTGCAATTAAATGGAGCCAAAGTCTTTCCCTTCTTGACCTGAATAAAGGATACCATCAACTCGAGCTGGAAGAGAACTGCAGGTATATTACTACTTTTTTGACTCATGTTGGTTTGTTCAAATATAACAGACTGAGTTTTTGAGTATCTTCGGCTGCTGAGATATTTCAGGATGTTATTCGCTCAGAAATCCAACCTGTTACACATGTTTTCAATTACAGTGACAACATGCTGTTTTTTGGGAAAACACAGAAAGAACACAACAAAGCCCTTACCCAAGTGTTCCAGTTATTTGCTGATGCAGGTCCACTCCGAATGTAGCAAAGTGGACATATACTCTCTGATGGGGTAATGACTCCAGACCCCGACAAGGTGAAAGAACTGTCATTCACTTGCTACACCTGAGGATGTTACCATGCTGCATTCCTTTCTAGACCTGGCCAGCCATTGCTCAAGATAAATTTACAACTTTGCTACAGTGAGTGCCCCTTTAAGACACTTGACAAAGCAAAATGTCCTGTTGCAGTGGTTTCCTAAATGGACCAGAGTTTTACAGAAAAAAAATTTGTGATTGAGAATGCAACCAAAATGGCCTACTTCGACCCCAAGGTGTAGGAAGGTGGAATCTGACTACATGGTTGCCCCACTTTTTTCCTGGTGTTTTGATGGTTTTTTACTTAGTTTGGCTGGGAACCTGCTATTCAGGTCCCCAGCCTATCTGCTTTCTCTCACAAATGGATTCCTAGTACCTTAGGTACACCACAGATTGGATTCTGAGGTGCCCTTATAAGTCCCTAGTATATGGTTAACTATGTACCCAGGGCATAGGTACCCCAGAGGCCTACCAGGGGGTGAAGCATGTATTATGCCACCCCTGGAAAGCCCTCCAAAATGACACCACAGGTCTGCTACTGCAGCCTGGGTACGGTGGTGCATGCACCCCTTACAGAGATATAGATTCACTATATCTCACCTATCACTGCACATAGAAACCTATCAGTCACCCCTATGGCAGGCCTTATCAATCCTGAAGACAGGGTGCTTGGTTATATGTGAGAGGGTGCCCAGGCATGAGCTGAGCCCCTCTGCAGCCTTCAAAATCTCTTCCCCGGGATTGTCAGTAGTGCAGCCTGACCATCTACTCTTAAGTGCATTATATCTAAAACGGTTAATGCTAACTTTGGATTGACTGCACGGAAACATGTCGTGTTTGGTGTCAAACACCTTGGAATCATACCCCCACATCAATTCCTGATGTGAGAATATGATCCCACCCTTCTAGAGGGAGAGACATAGCAGCACCGGTATACCCAGTACCAACTTAACAGAGCCCTGGCATCACAAAATGGATGCTGCAGCCACAGACACGGGTCTGGCCTGCTGACTGAAACTCTGGCAGGGGAGGCCTGAACAATAGGCTTCCTGTCACAGGGAGGTGTAACCACCTCCCAGACAGGCTGATGTGTATTGGGGCTGGGTGGGAGAACTCTTAGAGAGTGCTTTGAAGTCCTGCACTGGGGGCACATTTGGTGTCCCTGTGCATAGTCCAGCTCAATCCGGTTCAGGGGCTTCCAGCCCCTGCTCTGGCGCAAAACTGGGCAAAGGAAATGGGTGTAGCCACCCCTCTTTCCAAACCCTCCCATAGGTGGGTCCCTAGAGTTAGCCCAACCCCTTCCTTAGGTATAAGTAAGGAACCCGTGGCAACAGGACTTTAGATATCCCTGGACGAAACTCTGAAGCTGAATCCTGGAACTTTGTTGCTCTACTCAAGACTAGAGGACAGAAGAAATCTCCCTGGGGTCAAGGAGTGACTCCCCTGCTTGGCAGTCACCAACAAAGCATTTTGCCGGTCTGCATCTCCGAAGCTCCCGCCGGACTCCGAAGTATTTGCAGCCCAGGAAGAGGATTTCCAGACTTCTCAGAGGCCGACCCGAGTCCCCAGCAAAGCTGAGACCCTCAGCCCTCGTGAGTAACGTGGAACTGGATCTCCTGGTCACCGTGCACATTTGCAAGTGCATTAACTTCTCAACGTCTCTCGAAGTTGTGCTTTCGGTTACTTATAGCCCAAGCCCCGAAGCACTATTTGTACCAAAGAATGTGGGCCTACACTCCACGAGTGTTCTGTGAGCCCACTTCTTGCATTTCCGCTTGAGACTCCTTCACGATCCCTGGCCCATCGACTGGTGGGTCCCTGTGAAGGCAACTCTGATTTTCTTTGGGCTTCCCTAGTTGCTCCAGATGTGCCCTGACTCCCCACCACATGGGGAGCCCCTTAGACCTTGGTCCACACCGAAGCATTTCTTCTCTTTCTGCATGGGTTGCTGTCGCCAAGGCTTGTTGTGTCCAACCTGAGCACCGACGCTGCAGCACTCGACATCCTTTGGGGAACAGCTCGAATCCAGCTCCTGGTCATCCTCGATGCCTCCTGGTCCTCGTGGCTGAAGAGTCAAGCTTCACCTGAAATCACCCGACCTCGGTGGGCATTCGTCTATCGTGCCCCTGGTCACTGGCAAGTGACCCAGACTCTGTCCCCTCTGCTTTCAGGTTCTTCTTGACTTCGATCCAGGCTTGGATCTCTTTGGACACTTCGCATCTTCCCGGCAGCAGCACTTCTTTGCCAGCTTCCATTGAAAACGACGACGCGACCCGACACCATTTGACACCTATGCACCCGGCTTCCCTGGGTGAGGTAACTCGAGTACTCCGGTGCTCCCGTGGGTGTTGACCCTAGAACTTCCTAAGTCCACAAGGGTTTGGTCCTGACTCATTTCTAAGTGTCCCTAATCTTTAGAAATCTAACCGTGACTTTCCCCATAGAAGCTAATGGGAGTTCGCGGCTGTGTTCTCACACTGCACATGGCCCCCGTGGGTCTCCTGTGGCACTACCTTGGGTGGTTCCTTGGGGTCCCAGCAATTCTACAGACTCTAGGCCTTGTGTCTAGTTGAGTCAGGGTTTTTATACCACTATTT
Source organism: Triturus cristatus (assembly GCF_964204655.1). Lineage (NCBI taxonomy): Eukaryota > Metazoa > Chordata > Amphibia > Caudata > Salamandridae > Triturus > Triturus cristatus. The sequence goes on from NC_140588.1 coordinate 694,779,183, forward strand.
TAGAATATGGTTTGGCTTGCCCCTAAGGCCTGACGTGTATTTGTGATATTTTACTGTAATATTTGAAGTGTAACTTATGTGTTTGGACCTCTAGTCTCATAAAGAGACTAGTAGGGTGTGTTTAGAAATAAATACATATTTTTTATATATATACCTGGAGTGGTTCCCTTTTATTTGGTCATTCAAGAGATAATAGACTGGTAAAACAAGCTGCTTTACATTCCTTCAAGACTTAGCCTGAAGGCTGCTCTCCATAGCTACCACTAGGATAGCTTTCAATAAAGGTTGTCTTTAACCTATCATCAATAAGGGGTTGTTTGGACTAGTGCAAGGTGCCCACTATAAATAGTGGACAGCATATACCAGGCCAACTTCTCACACAAGGTACATACCGAAATAACAGTTGATGCGAGCCCAGTGGGGCTGAAGCAATTCTTGCTCAACACAACGGCCACTCAAATGCTCAGAGACACATTTTGGCCTATGCCAGTCGAAGCCTGTCTGAAACAGAACGTTCCTACTCTCAACCAGTGAAGGAGAGTCTGGCTGTGGTGAGGGCCTGTGAACATTTTCATCTATTCCTCTATGGAAAATGATTCACAGTAATCGTGGATCACTAGGTGTTGCTCACCATCTTTGGAAACCCAAAGGATAAGATAACCCCTACCGCTCGATGCAAGGGGGCAAGACTGCAAGAGTATGACTAAGAGATTGTACGCAAACCTGTGAAGGATCAAAACCCAGCAGATTACTTTTCATGAGAGCCGCTACATCGTCAAAACTCGGCAACCAGGATGGGCGAGGAAAATCTAAATTTTATTGTGCGGTCCAGCACACCTAAGACTCTGTCTATGGAACAAATTATTCATGTCACCAACACAGACAAACATGGCCATCATCAAAGAAGTCATTACCACGCAATCATGAAGAAAAAGTACCCTGCCCCTTTTCGATGATGTTAAATTCTAAAAGTTCAAAAATCTACAGGAGACTTAGCAGTTACCCAAGAAGGCATGATATTAAGAGGCTCAAGAATTGTCACACCTGAGAGCGTAAGGCTGCAGGTCATTGAGCTGACCCCTGAAGGGCATTTTGGTATTGTTGTCCCCAAAAGAACCTTGAAAGATCAAGTGTAGTTACCTCGACTAGATGAGTGAGTCAAGAAAGAGTTGAAAACGTGCCCCATTTGCAATTGTTTGTCGCCCAAGGTGATGCAGAACCCAGTGTCTAACCTTCTTGTCCATGCCTGTGAGAGAGTTGTAGTTGACATCTTTGGGCCTTTAGGAAATGGACACCATCTCATGGTAGTCAACAATGAATATTTGTGTTTTCCTTTGGTGGAAACCCTGTCTTCCACAACCTGTGTCAAAGTTATAGAACGGCTTGATGAGATCTTTGCAACCTGGTGTATCCCTGAGATCCTCAAATCTGATAATGGCCTGCCTCCCAACTGATCGATCCGGGGTCAAAGGACCCCAGATCGATGAGTGAACACTGGCACAGTTTGAGACACTGACGTGACTTGGAAAGAAAAATGAAACGTATGCAGATCAGGAGCCAATCTTTGACAAGAACCCAGTCTCCTTTGTCAAACAGAGACAAAAGCGGAAAATGGACACACCTTTTACAGATGACCCTCTGCAGGTTTTAGCGTGCAAGGGACAAATAATGACAGCACATCATCCTGGAAAATCCATCACTCGGGACACATCACACTTTAAATACCTATTTCGACACTTGTTGACTCCTGAAACCACGATTGAGGTGACCCTGCCCGCATGTTCGGCTTAAGCACCTGAACCTAAGTTGCCGTAGCCCGATCTGGGTGGACCTCAATCACTTCACATCACCCGAGCCGGCATACAAGTGTGAGCGCCGCGCTGACTAATTGAGGAGATGTGATTTTTAATGAATTCTGCCACTTTTATTTAACAAAGGAGGAGATGTAGCATATTGATGTTATACACACAAGGACCCTCGTGGTTCTAGGGCAGACCCTGAATAGGAACTACATAATATGCGGGAAGGTGTTAGGGTGTGGTTATGGGAAGTATGATGTAATGCTCAGTGTGCAAGAGAATGCTGGAAAATGAAGCAATGCTTAACCGAAACTCCCATGTGGCATAATCTATTTGCATGCTTCAGAGCTGGGGAAGGCGCTACACCATTCAAAACATGCTTTTAACCTCCTCCCTGAACTTGGAACGATTTTATACATCATGAACTGCTTAAGGTGGCGTTCACAGTAACCCACTTATTCCAACATTTTGATATCGCAATCACTGTAATGTTACTTTGCAATTTTATTATATCATTTTTTTCTTTAGTCCAAATTGGTAACCTAATGTTTTCATTTTTTTCATCAATTTCCTTGGCATAAGATATGTGCATGCTGCTTTCCTGTCAATAACAGACAGTCTTTAGAGTTGCCACCTGCCCCATTGTTAGATTGGTAGGAGTCGGTTTGCAGTGATGTAACAGTGGGAATGTTCTTCAGTTGTCAATACGGTTCAACAGCACAGCCATATATGTCGAGTCCTGCCTCCTGACATCTTTAACGTGATGAGGTAGGAAGGGAGTCACTTATCAGAGTCTTCCTTCCTTTGCTTGCGTAGAGCGCCTAATTTACAAAATGCGTCACCTTGGTGGTGATGTGTGTTCCTTCTTTCCTTGTCTTACTGTCCTCAGTGACCTTGTTTTTCATGACCCTGCTGGTGACCCGGAAGGAAGAAGCACTTGCAAATAAACTTGGCACAGTTCGCCTGAAGAAGTACTATTTCCTGTATCCTCACCCAACTGCATCTGTCTTCCGGCTGTCGCGATTAAAGAGCTGGGAACAGTAGACACGATCACGGCCTCCGTACAATGAGAGCTGCTCCACACGCGGCGTGGTGTTTAAGTGAATTAGTTAAGCACTTCCGCGATGGGATCACTAGAAAATAAGACAAGATCTAATGAGACAGAAGAGGGAACTCTGGAGTTATTACACTTTTAATAACGTGCATTATATGTGGCTTTAATGTTATAGTTTTTGAGAAGTGGAGGGGACAGCAGTGGCCCTGACCTGTTGCCATCAATCACCGAACAAGCCATTGGCAGTGTTCAGTACATCCCTGGGAGCAGCAGGGTGAGAGAGACCGATACCTGCAGGCATGTGCCGAGAGCGGAAACAGGAAGTGCCTCGTGAATCATCAGCCCAGCATTCAAGTGGAGTGGAGGCGTTTGTGCACGGGATAGATGTTGACTTCAGGAGCTCTAAAGATCAGTTGCACAATGTTACTTTTGGAAAACAGCATTGAGGATTGTAACACGACACAAAACCATTGAATCACTAATACCGTCCACAAGTAACCAGATAACGAATACCGAAACACAAGTATCATACTCATATTAGACCCAGACGTAATGAGCTGTTTCTATAATGCTCATACGAGTTCAAGTTGTATGCTAATGTAAATCGATGAGCGGAGGGTATATATATGGCTTTTCCTAAAACACATTTTGAAACTGTGTAGAACATCTATCCACTATTGAGTGCAATGTGTGTGGTTGAGGGGGCCTCAGCCAGTTATTTAAGATTTGTGCATTGAACGTCGTCAGCAGACCATATAACCTTACTGTACTCCAATGATTTTCTCAGGGTTGTCTGCGTCCTTTTACACCCTTGAGCATGATATCTTACTGCATAGGCAGGAATTAGTTGAATTGGATTTGTGGTGCCCCTGGCAAAGGGCTGAAGTTGTTACCCAATGTTCGTGGAGTTTGCCTTTTCACATTTCCCCTTTGTTTGTGGAACGTCCTCTTTTTTTAGTTAAGCGATCAAATTTTCTAGGCAAGTTTCCCGATTTTTTTTTTTTAAATGATGATTCCACCTGGCTACATGCATATTACGATGATATGTTTCAGTTGCTGCTTTAAAGCGCACTCTTATTTTTAAAAGTGGGTGTGCGGCCACACAAAAAAACTTCAACTGACTCTGGATTGAAACTGTTTAACCATGCATACATTCTGATGTCCCTTTCGGAAAGTGGAAACACAATGTCAATGCTTAAAAAAGACAGTCGGTTTTCTTGTCATTCTGGCATTTCGACATCCATAACCGCACTACTAACCTTTATCTGGAGTCCTAAGACAGTCCACAGAGGGAAAATGCTAAATCTATGTCATTTTTTGAGATTTTTGTCTAGGCTAACGAATGGAAGCTGCTTTATTAAGAATGAGACACAAATATTTCATCAATGGCTTTAGGACAGCCCATAAAATGTACCTCTTGCACTCTGTAAGGATAGGCATCCCTGGCCGGCTCTGGACCTGGAGGATCTCTGCATTTTTCACCTTGTTTCTTAGAGTTGATTTTTTGTGGCATCCCTCGTTGCAGAGGATCCGTAAAACTGCAAATCTGCTGCTCCTTAGAAAAACCTTTGCTGTGCCTTGACATGGGAGGGGTTTTTATTAGCCCGGCGCCATATTGTTGGTCCCAGGGGTGATGCCTACCTGCTTCTCCTTCCACATAAGTACAGTGGAACATGGGAGACACTGGGGCATATTTACAAGGAAGTGGCGGAGCGCAGAGTTAGCCTCCTTGGCTTAACGCCATGCTCCGCCACTTCTGAAACGCAGGGCTGCGCCGTATTTACAAGAATACGGTGCAGCCCTGCGTTTCCCCCTGGGCTGGCGAATTTAGCTGCCTAGCGCCAATGCAGGCACTATCACACCGTAGTGCAAGGGTACCTGCCTTGAGGGGAATGATTGTTTATGTGCAGGAAGGTCTTCCTTCCTGCACATAAACAATCTGATATGGCGTTTTGAAACATCTGTGTGTGCTGCTTAAGGCAGCACACATAGAAGTTGCAAAACGTCATTCTTTTTTTAATGACTGTTTGTGTGTTTCTGCACAAACAATTAATGGTGTTTTGCTGTTTCTATGTGTGCTGCACAATGTAGCACACATAGAAACAGCAACAACGAGGAGAAATTAAACATTTCTCCTCGTTGTGTCAGGGTAAGACCAGGTTTTTTCTGGTCCTAATTTTGGCACTGCCCCATATTTACGCCACCCTTGTAAATATGGGGCCGCATCAAAATCAATGGATGTTGGGGTGGAACACCCACCACAACACCCATTGCTCAACCCTTTCACACTAAGCATAGCGCGAAAGCGTGCCTGTTGGAAGGCGGACCCCGAGGAGTCGGTGAGACCACCAAGGGGGGGGCCCTCTCACTGCACGAAGTAGCCGAGCGCTGCCGAGAAGTCTCCTGAGAGATCCTTCTCCTATCCCGTACTAGCACAGTAACACCACCACACCGGACTCAAGGAGGTTGTCTCAAGACAAGCAATTCTTTATCATCAATAAAAGGTTACGAGTTCAATATTTACACGAAGGGATCGAGGGATCCACCAAAAGTCTCAATGTCTCTTTGGAAGGGTAGGGGTAGCGGGACAGTCTTTGGCAGGAATGTGGTACGAGGGTACCTGGGGCCCAGTTCTTATCCTCACGCTGGAGGACCTCCGATCTCGGAGGGGTCGAGCCGCGACGGCGTCAGCAGGGCTCTGGCGTACAGTTCGTGGAGAGCCGCGATTCAATCAGCAGGGCTCTCAAGATGGTTTCTGCTCAGCTCGAGCCGCGACGTCGTCAGCAGGGCTCCGAGGAAGGTTTCAGCGAGGTTGGGCCGCGACAGCGTCTGCAGGGCTCCGATGTTCCAGGTGGTTCAGAAAGGGTGCACAAGAGGGAGCCGCGACGCAGTCAGCAGGGCTCGTGATGGTTCCGGCAAGAGTTCGTCTCCGTGGGGTCAGCCGCGATTCGATCAGCAGGGCTCTCGACTCCGGGATACAACTGCCGAGCCGTGGTGGGGTCGCCCCAGATATAGGTCTGGAGCCCTTTGATGTCCGGACCTATGCGCCCGAGGGGGCGGAGTGGCCGGGTGGAGGTGGCCAGACGCCCAGCAGGAGAGGCGCCAGGCCCATGGGAGTTTGCAGGGTGATCACACCTCGAGAGGGGAGGACAGTTGGGGGTCCCATCGATACTGTCCTCCGCCGGGGCGATGAATGGTTCCTGCGGCCCCCCCTGGCCAGTCCGTGGTGCCTCGATGTCGGGGCTTCGCTGGGGTCGAGGCCGGGTTGAGCGGGGTCGCGCCGGCTGGGGCACGGTGTGACGTGGATGCCAACAAGATGGCGGAGCCACGAGGAGTATGCGACCACGTGCAGCTCCGGGTGAAGGGCCTTGGTGCAGTCCAGACGGGTGGCCCGTGACGGCCGGGGCGGGGAACGGCCACAATCCAGGGGGTTAAGGACCACGCCACGAGGCCAGGTCCAACAGTGCCTTAATGACAAGGGGCCGTTCAGCTACAATAAGTGGCATAACGCCACCTTGTAAATAAAGCAAAGCCCCTATTGCCACCACAACATCATGAAAAGTGATGTGATAGGGGCTTGTAAATATGCCCCACTGTGTGTTAATCTTGAGTTAAAACGTTTCATAAACATTGGGGCAAATAAGTATTTAAGTGCTGGAAACAATGCTACAGGTCTACTCTTGTACATCCAACCTCCTATTATTAAAAAACACTGGCATAGCCAATCAGTCTCGCCTTTGGGACCTTATAAGTATTTAGTTATGCAGCACAATATTATTGGTACAACAGCATTAACTATTGCATGGTTAATTACTTATAAGGTCCCAAAGGTGAGACCTAGTGGCAATGCCAATGCTTGTTTTGTTATGGGGGGCATAAATAACAGGAGGGTGAAGATCAGTCAGTCAGTCAGTCAGTTAGACAGTTAGTGAGAGTGAGTGAGAGAGAGTCAGTCAGTGAGAGAGAGTCAGTCAGTGAGTGAGTGAGAGAGTCAGTTAGTCAGTTAGTGCGAGTGAGAGTCAGTCAGTCAGTGAGAGAGTGAGAGTCAGTCAGTCAGTGAGAGAGTGAGAGTCAGTGAGAGTGTCAGTCAGTGAGAGTGAGAGAGTCAGGCAGTGAGAGTGAGAGTCAGTCAGTCAGTGAGAGTGAGTCAGTCAGTCAGTGAGAGTGAGAGTCAGTCAGTGAGAGTGAGAGTCAGTCAGTGAGAGTGAATGAGAGTTTGAGAGTCAGTCAGTTAGTCAGTGAGTGAAAGAGAGTGAGTCAGTTGGATAGTCAGTCAGTGAGAGGGAGTCAGTCTTTTAGTGAGAGTCAGTTAGTCTTTTAGCAAGAGTCAGTCAGTCAGTGAGAGAGAGTCAGTCAGTGAGAGAGAGTCAATGAGAGAGAGTCAGTGGGAGAGAGTCAGTCAGTGAGAGAGAGTCAGTCAGTGAGAGAGAGTCACTCAGTGAAAGAGAGTCAATCAGTCAGTGAGAGGGAGTCAGTCAGTGAGAGAGAGTGGGAGAGTCAGTCAGTGAGAGAGTCTGTTGGTGAGAGTCTGGCAGTGAGAGTGAGTCAGTCAGTGAGTCATTGAGAGTGAGTCAGTCAGTCAGTGAGAGAGAGTGGCTGAGGTCTGTCAATGAGAGTCTGTCTGTGAGAGTCTGTCAGTGAGAGTGAGTCAGTGAGGTTGAATCAGTCAGTCAGTGAGAATGAGTGAGTGAGTCAGTCAGTGAGAGAGAGTGAGTCAGTCAGTCAGTGAGAGAGAGTGAGTCAGTGAGAGTGAGTGAGTCAGTCAGTGAGAGAGAGTGGAAGAGTCAGTCAGTGAGAGAGAGTGAGTCAGTCAGTGAGAGTGAGAGTCTGTCAGTGACAGTCTGTCAGTGAGAGTCTGTCAGTGAGAGTGAGTCAGTGAGAGTGAGTCAGTGAGTCTGTCAGTGAGAGTGAGTCAGTCAGTGAGAGAGAGTGGGAGAGTCAGTCAGTGAGAGCCTGTCAGTGAGAGTGAGTCAGTGAGAGTGAGTCAGTGAGAGTGAGTCAGTGACAGTGAGTCAGAGAGAGAGTCAGAGAGAGAGTTAGAGAGAGTCTATCAGTGAGAGTCTGTCAGTGAGAGTCTGTCAGTGACAGTGGGTCAGTCAGAGAGAGAGTCAGTCCGTGAGAGAGAGAGTGTGGGAGAGTCAGTCAGTGAGAGTCTGTCAGTGAGAGTCTGTCAGTGAGAGTGTGAGTCAGTCAGTGAGAGAGAGTCAGAGAGTCAGTCAGTGAGAGTGAGTGAGTCAGTCAGTCAGTGAGAGAGAGTGGGAGAGTCAGTCAGTGAGAGAGAGTGGGAGAGTCAGTCAGTGAGAAACAATGCTACAGGTCTACTTTTGTACATCCAACATCCTATTATTAAAAAGCACTGGCATAGCCAATCAGTCTCTCCTTTGGGACCTTATAAGTATTTAGTTATGCAGCACAATATTATTGGTACAACAGCATTAACTGTTGCATGGCTAATTACTTATAAGGTCCCAAAGGTGAGACCTATTGGCTATGCCAATACTTGTTTTGTTATGGGGGGCATAAATAACAGAAGGGTGAAGGTCAGTTAGTCAGTTAGTGAGAGTGAGTGAGAGAGTCAGTCAGTGAGAGAGAGTCAGTCAGTGAGAGAGTGAAAGAGTCAGTTAGTCAGTTAGTGCGAGTGAGAGTCAGTCAGTGAGAGAGTGAGAGTCAGTCAGTCGGTGAGAGAGTGAGAGTCAGTGAGAGTGAGAGTCAGTCAGTGAGAGTGTGAGAGTCAGTGAGAGAGTGAGAGTCAGTGAGAGAGTGAGAGTCAGTGAGAGAGTGAGAGAGTCAGTCAGTGAGAGTGAGTCAGTCAGTCAGTGAGAGAGTCAGTCAGTGAGAGTGAGAGTCAGTCAGTGAGAGTAAACGAGAGTGAGAGAGTCAGTCAGTTAGTCAGTGAGTGAAAGAGAGTGAGTCAGTGGGATAGTCAGTCAGTGAGAGGGAGTCAGTCTTTTAGTGAGAGTCAGTTAGTCTTTTAGAAAGAGTCAGTCAGTCAATGAGAGTCAGTCAGTGAGAGAGAGTCAGTCAGTGAGAGAGAGTCAGTCAGTGAGAGAGAGTCAATCAGTGAGAGAGAGTCAATCAGTCAGTGAGAGTGAGTCAGTCAGTCAGTGAGAGAGAGTGGGAGAGTCAGTCAGTGAGAGAGTCTGTCAGTGAGAGTCTGTCAGTGAGAGTGAGTGAGTCAGTCAGTCATTGAGAGTGAGTCAGTCAGTTAGTGAGAGAGAGTGACTGAGGTCTGTCAGTGAGAGTCTGTCAGTGAGAGTGAGTCAGTGAGAGTGAGTCAGTGAGGTTGAATCAGTCAGTCACTGAGAGTGAGTGAGTGAGTCAGTCAGTGAGAGAGAGTGAGTCAGTCAGTCAGTGAGAGAGAGTGAGTCAGTGAGAGTGAGTCAGTCACTCAGTGAGAGAGAGTGGAAGAGTCAGTCAGTGAGAGAGAGTGGAAGAGTGAGTCAGTGAGAGAGAGTGAGTCAGTCAGTGAGAGTCTGTCAGTGAGAGTGAGTCAGTGAGAGCGAGTCAGTGAGAGCGAGTCAGTGAGAGTGAGTCAGTGAGAGCGAGTCAGTGAGAGTGAGTCAGTGAGAGTGAGTCAGTGAGAGTGAGTCAGTGAGAGCAAGTCAGTGAGAGCGAGTCAGTGAGAGTGAGTCAGTGAGAGTGAGTCAGTGAGAGTGAGTCAGTGAGAGCGAGTCAGTGAGAGCGAGTCAGTGAGAGCGAGTCAGTGAGAGTCTGTCAGTGAGAGCGAGTCAGTGAGAGCGAGTCAGTGAGAGCGAGTCAGTGAGAGCGAGTCAGTGAGAGTGAGTCAGTCAGTGAGAGAGAGTGGGAGAGTCAGTCAGTGAGAGAGAGTGGGAGAGTCAGTCAGTGAGAGTCTGTCAGTGAGAGTGAGTCAGTGACAGTGAGTCAGTGACAGTGAGTCAGAGAGAGAGTCAGAGAGAGAGTTAGAGAGAGTCTATCAGTGAGAGTCTGTCAGTGAGAGTCTGTCAGGACAGTGAGTCAGTCAGAGAGAGAGTCAGTCAGTGAGAGAGAGTGGGAGAGTCAGTCAGTGAGAGTCTGTCAGTGAGAGTGAGTCAGTGAGAGTGAGTCAGTGAGAGTGAGTCAGTGAGAGTGAGTCAGTGAGAGTGAGTCAGTGAGAGTGAGTCAGTCAGTGAGAGAGAGTGGGAGAGTCAGTCAGTGAGAGAGAGTGGGAGAGTCAGTCAGTGAGAGTCTGTCAGTGAGAGTGAGTCAGTGAGAGTGAGTCAGAGAGTCAGAGAGAGAGTCAGAGAGAGTCTGTCAGTGAGAGTCTGTCAGTGAGAGTCTGTCAGTGAGAGTCTGTCAGTGAGAGTCTGTCAGTGAGAGTCTGTCAGTGACAGTCTGTCAGTGACAGTCTGTCAGTGAGAGTGAGTCAGTCAGAGAGAGAGTCAGTCAGTGAGAGAGAGTGGGAGAGAGAGTCAGTCAGTGAGAGTCTTTCAGTGAGAGTGAGTCAGTCAATCAGTGAAAGAGTGGGAGAGTCAGTCAGTGAGAGAGAGTGGGAGAGTCTGTCAGTGATAGTCTGTCAGTGAGAGTGAGTCAGTCAGTGAGAGTCTGCAAGTGAGAGTGAGTGAGTCAGTCTGTCAGTGGGAGAGTCAGTCAGTGAGAGAGTCTGTCAGTGAGAGTGAGTCAGTCAGTGAAAGTCTGTTAGTGAGAGAGAGTCTGTTAGTGAGAGTGTGTCAGTCAGTTAAAGTGAGTCAGTCAGTGAGAGAGAGTGAGAGAGTCTGTGAGAGTCTGTCAGTGAGAGTGAGTGAGTCAGTGAGAGTGAGTCTGTCAGTGAGAGTGAGTCAGTGAGTGAGAGTGGGTCAGTGAGTCAGTGAGGGTGAGTCTGTCAATCAGTGAGAGTGCGTCTGTCAGTCAGTGAGAGTGAGTGAGTCAGTGAGTGAGAGTGAGAGAGTCTGTCAGTGAGAGTCTTTCAGTCAGTGAATGAGTCAGTGAGAGTGAGTGAGTCAGTCAGTGAGAGACATTCTGTCAGTCAGTGAAAGAGAGTCTGTCAGTCAGTGAGAGTGAGTGAGTGAGTCAGTCAGTGAGAGAGAGTGGGTGAGTCTGTCAGTAAGTGTCTGTCAGTCAGTGAAAGTCAGTCAGTGAGAGTGAGTGAGTCAGTCAGTGAGAGAGTGAGAGAGTCAGCGAGAGTCTGTCAGTGAGAGTGAGTGAGTCAGTCAGTGAGAGTCAGTCAGTGAGAGTGAGTCTGTCAGTCAGTGAGAGTGAGTCAGTCAGTGAGAGAGAGTGAGAGAGTCAGTGAGAGTCTGTCAGTGAGAGTGAGTGAGTCAGTGAGAGAGAGTGAGTCAGTCAGTGAGAGTCTGTCAGTGAGAGTGAGTCAGTGAGAGCGAGTCAGTGAGAGCGAGTCAGTGAGAGTGAGTCAGTGAGAGCGAGTCAGTGAGAGCGAGTCAGTGAGAGTGAGTCAGTGAGAGAGAGTCAGTGAGAGTGAGTCAGTGAGAGCAAGTCAGTGAGAGCAAGTCAGTGAGAGCGAGTCAGTGAGAGCGAGTCAGTGAGAGCGAGTCAGTGAGAGTCTGTCAGTGAGAGCGAGTCAGTGAGAGCGAGTCAGTGAGAGCGAGTCAGTGAGAGTGAGTCAGTGAGAGTGAGTCAGTGAGAGTGAGTCAGTCAGTGAGAGAGAGTGGGAGAGTCAGTCAGTGAGAGAGAGTGGGAGAGTCAGTCAGTGAGAGTCTGTCAGTGAGAGTGAGTCAGTGAGAGTGAGTCAGTGACAGTGAGTCAGAGAGAGAGTCAGAGAGAGAGTTAGAGAGAGTCTATCAGTGAGAGTCTGTCAGTGAGAGTCTGTCAGGACAGTGAGTCAGTCAGAGAGAGAGTCAGTCAGTGAGAGAGAGTGGGAGAGTCAGTCAGTGAGAGTCTGTCAGTGAGTGAGAGTGGGTCAGTGAGTCAGTGAGGGTGAGTCTGTCAATCAGTGAGAGTGCGTCTGTCAGTCAGTGAGAGTGAGTGAGTCAGTGAGTGAGAGTGAGAGAGTCTGTCAGTGAGAGTCTTTCAGTCAGTGAATGAGTCAGTGAGAGTGAGTGAGTCAGTCAGTGAGAGACATTCTGTCAGTCAGTGAAAGAGAGTCTGTCAGTCAGTGAGAGTGAGTGAGTGAGTCAGTCAGTGAGAGAGAGTGGGTGAGTCTGTCAGTAAGTGTCTGTCAGTCAGTGAAAGTCAGTCAGTGAGAGTGAGTGAGTCAGTCAGTGAGAGAGTGAGAGAGTCAGCGAGAGTCTGTCAGTGAGAGTGAGTGAGTCAGTCAGTGAGAGTCAGTCAGTGAGAGTGAGTCTGTCAGTCAGTGAGAGTGAGTCAGTCAGTGAGAGAGAGTGAGAGAGTCAGTGAGAGTCTGTCAGTGAGAGTGAGTGAGTCAGTGAGAGAGAGTGAGTCAGTCAGTGAGAGTCTGTCAGTGAGAGTGAGTCAGTGAGAGCGAGTCAGTGAGAGCGAGTCAGTGAGAGTGAGTCAGTGAGAGCGAGTCAGTGAGAGCGAGTCAGTGAGAGTGAGTCAGTGAGAGAGAGTCAGTGAGAGTGAGTCAGTGAGAGCAAGTCAGTGAGAGCGAGTCAGTGAGAGCGAGTCAGTGAGAGCGAGTCAGTGAGAGTCTGTCAGTGAGAGCGAGTCAGTGAGAGCGAGTCAGTGAGAGCGAGTCAGTGAGAGTGAGTCAGTGAGAGTGAGTCAGTGAGAGTGAGTCAGTCAGTGAGAGAGAGTGGGAGAGTCAGTCAGTGAGAGAGAGTGGGAGAGTCAGTCAGTGAGAGTCTGTCAGTGAGAGTGAGTCAGTGAGAGTGAGTCAGTGACAGTGAGTCAGAGAGAGAGTCAGAGAGAGAGTTAGAGAGAGTCTATCAGTGAGAGTCTGTCAGTGAGAGTCTGTCAGGACAGTGAGTCAGTCAGAGAGAGAGTCAGTCAGTGAGAGAGAGTGGGAGAGTCAGTCAGTGAGAGTCTGTCAGTGAGAGTGTGAGTCAGTCAGTGAGAGAGAGTCAGTCAGTGAGAGTGAGTGAAGTCAGTCAGTCAGTGAGAGAGAGTGGGGGACTCAGTCAGTGAGAGAGAGTGGGAGAGTCAGTCAGTGAGAGTCTGTCAGTGAGAGTGAGTCAGTGAGAGTGAGTCAGTGAGAGTGAGTCAGTGAGAGTGAGTCAGTCAGTGAGAGAGAGTGGGAGAGTCAGTCAGTGAGAGAGAGTGGGAGAGTCAGTCAGTGAGAGTCTGTCAGTGAGAGTGAGTCAGAGAGTCAGAGAGAGAGTCAGAGAGAGTCTGTCAGTGAGAGTCTGTCAGTGAGAGTCTGTCAGTGAGAGTCTGTCAGTGAGAGTGAGTCAGTGAGAGTGAGTCAGTGAGAGTGAGTCAGAGAGTCAGAGAGAGTCTGTCAGTGAGAGTCTGTCAGTGAGAGTCTGTCAGTGAGAGTGAGTCAGTCAGAGAGAGAGTCAGTCAGTGAGAGAGAGTGGGAGAGAGAGTCAGTCAGTGAGAGTCTGTCAGTGAGAGTCTTTCTGGGAGAGTGAGTCAGTCAATCAGTGAAAGAGTGGGAGAGTCAGTCAGTGAGAGAGAGTGGGAGAGTCTGTCAGTGATAGTCTGTCAGTGAGAGTGAGTCAGTCAGTGAGAGTCTGCAAGTGAGAGTGAGTGAGTCAGTCTGTCAGTGGGAGAGTCAGTCAGTGAGAGAGTCTGTCAGTGAGAGTGAGTCAGTCAGTGAAAGTCTGTTAGTGAGAGAGAGTCTGTTAGTGAGAGTGTGTCAGTCAGTTAAAGTGAGTCAGTCAGTGAGAGAGAGTGAGAGAGTCTGTGAGAGTCTGTCAGTGAGAGTGAGTGAGTCAGTGAGAGTGAGTCTGTCAGTGAGAGTGAGTCAGTGAGTGAGAGTGGGTCAGTGAGTCAGTGAGGGTGAGTCTGTCAATCAGTGAGAGTGCGTCTGTCAGTCAGTGAGAGTGAGTGAGTCAGTGAGAGAGAGTGAGAGAGTCTGTCAGTGAGAGTCTGTCAGTCAGTGAATGAGTCAGTGAGAGTGAGTGAGTCAGTCAGTGAGAGACATTCTGTCAGTCAGTGAAAGAGAGTCTGTCAGTCAGTGAGAGTGAGTGAGTGAGTCAGTCAGTGAGAGAGAGTGGGTGAGTCTGTCAGTAAGTGTCTGTCAGTCAGTGAAAGTCAGTCAGTGAGAGTCAGTCAGTCAGTGAGAGTGAGTGAGTCAGTCAGTGAGAGAGAGTGAGAGAGTCAGCGAGAGTCTGTCAGTGAGAGTGAGTGAGTCAGTCAGTGAGAGTCAGTCAGTGAGAGTGAGTCTGTCAGTCAGTGAGAGTGAGTCAGTCAGTGAGAGAGAGTGAGAGAGTCAGTGAGAGTCTGTCAGTGAGAGTGAGTGAGTCAGTGAGAGTGAGTGAGTGAGTCAGTCAGTGAGAGAGAGTGGGTGAGTCTGTCAGTAAGTGTTTGTCAGTCAGTGAGAGTCAGTCAGTGAGAGTCATTCAGTCACTGAGAGTGAGGCAGTCAGTCAGTGAGAGAGAGTGAGAGAGTCAGCGAGAGTCTGTCAGTGAGAGTGAGTCAGTCAGTGAGTGAGAGAGGGTGAGAGAGTCAGTGAGAGTCTGTCAGTGAGAGTGAGTGAGTGAGTCAGTGAGAGTGAGTCAGTCAGTGAGAGTGAGTCTGTCAGTCAGTGAGAGTGAGTCAGTCAGTGAGTGAGAGAGAGTGGGAGAGTCTGTCAGTGAGAGTTTGTCAGTTACAGTTAGTAAGAGTTTGTCACTGAGAGTGGGTGAGTCAGTGAGAGTGGGTCAGTCAGTGAGAGTGGGTCAGTCAGTGAGAGTGAGTCAGTGAGTGAGAGTGAGTCAGTCAGTGAGAGTGAGTTTGTCAGTCAGTGAGAGTGAGTCAGTCAGTGAGTGAGAGTGGGAGAGTCTGACAGTGAGTGTCTGTCAGTCAGTGAGAGTCTGTCAGTGAGAGTGAGTCAGTCAGTGAGAGTCTGTCAGTGACAGTGAGTTAGTCAGTCAGTCAGTGAGAGAGTGGGAGAGTCAGTCAGTGAAAGAGTCTGTCAGTGAGAGTGAGTCAGTCAGTCAGTGGGAGTGAGTCAGTCAGTCAGTGAGAGAATGGGAGAGTCAGTGAGAGAGTGAGAGAGTCTGTCAGTGAGAGTGAGTCAGTGAATGAGTCAGTGAGAGTGAGTCAGTCAGAGTGAGTGAGTCAGTCAGTGAGACTGAGTGAGCGAGTCAGTCAGTGAGTGAGAGTGAATGGGAGAGTCAGTCAGTAAGTGAGAGTGAGTGGAAGATTCCGTCAGTGAGTGAGAGTGAGTGGGAGAGTCTTCCAGTGATAGTCTGTCAGTGAGAGTGAGTGAGTCAGTTAGTCAGTCAGTGAGAGAGAGTGGGTCAGTCAGTCAGTGAGAGAGAGTGAGAGAGTCAGTGAAAGTCTGTCAGTGAGAGTGAGTGAGTCAGTGAGAGTGAGTGAGTCAGTGAGAGTGAGTCAGTCAGTGAGTGAGAGTGAATCAGTCAGTCAGTGAGAGTGAATCAGTCAGTCAGTGAGAGAGATTCTGTTAGTCAGTGAGAGAGGGTCTGTCAGTCAGTGAGAGAGAGTCTGTCAGCCAGTCAATGAGAGAGAGTGGGAGAGTCTCTCAGTGAGAGTCTGTTTGTTGGTGAGAGTCTGTCAGTGAGAGTGAGTCACTCAGTGAGAGTCTGTCAGTGAGAGTGAGTGAGTGAGTCAGTCAGTGAGAGAGTGGGAGAGTCAGTCAGTGAGAGAGTCTGCCAGTGAGAGTGAGTCAGTCAGTGAGAGTCTGTTAGTGAGAGTGAGTCAGTCAGTCAATGAGAGTGAGTGAGTCAGTCAGTCAGTGAGAGTGTCAGTCAGTGAGAGAGTGAGAGAGTGTCAGTGAGAGTCTGTCAGTGAGAGTGAGTCAATGAGAGTGAGTCAGTGAGAGTGAGTCAGTGAGTGAGTCAGTCAGTGAGACTGAGTGAATCAGTCAGTCAGTGAGACTGAGTGAGTCAGTCAGTCAGTGAGAGTGAGTGGGAGAGTCTATCAGTGAGAGTCTGTCAGTGAGAGTGAGTGAGTCAATCAGTCAGTCAGTGAGAGTTTTGAGAGTCAGTTAGTGAGAGTGGGAGAGTCAGTCAGTGAGAGTCTGTCAGTGAGAGTGAGTCAGTGAGAGTCTCTCAGTGAGAGTGAGTGAGTCAGTGTGTCAGTGAGAGTCTGTCAGTGAGAGTCTGTCAGTGAGAGAGAGTGAGTCAGTCAGTGAGAGAGGGGGCGAGTCAGTGGGAGTCTGTCTGTGAGAGTGAGTCAGTCAGTGAGAGTGAGTCAGTCAGTGAGTGAGAGTGAGTCAGTGAGTCAGTGAGTGAGAGAGAGTGGGAGAGTCAGTGAGTGAGAGTGGGAGAGTCTGTCAGTGAGAGTCTGTCAGTGAGAGTGAGTGAGTCAGTCAGTCAGTGAGAGAGAGTGGGAGAGTCAGTCAGTGAGAGTCTGTCAGTGAGAGTGAGTCAGTGAGAGTCTGTCAGTGAGAGTGAGTGAGTCAGTCTGTCAGTGAGAGTCTGTCAGTGAGTCTGTCAGTGAGAGAGAGTGAGTGAGTGAGAGAGTGGGAGAGTCAGTCAGTGAGAGAGTGAGAGTGGAAGAGTCGGTCAGTGAGAGTGAGAGTCAGTGTGAGTGAGAGAGTCAGTGAGTCAGTGTGAGTGAGAGAGTCAGTGTGAGTGAGAGTGTGTGTGAGTGAGAGTGTCAGTGAGAGTGTGAGTGAGAGTCTGTGAGAGTATCAGTGAGAGTGTGATAGTCAGTGAGAGCGAGTCAGCCATTAATGCAAGCCATTTGCAGTTAGGGTGAGTACTCTAAAGTTCAACTTTCATTGTGACAATGGTTCGAATATAAAACCCGTACATGTTTGCAGAGTTTAACGATTTGTGGCTATTCCTAATGCTCTGAGAATACTACATTATTAAATGCAAATAAATACATGCAGAAGAAATAAAAGAAACAATTATAGTGAAGACTTGAATCCCATGTTCTGAAAACCTGTAATTTCCCATCTTTCAAAAGTGCACAAGCAGCAGCTGTTTTAAAACACTCGTGCTTGTGCTCATCATTGCTAATTTATATTAATCGATTTCATTTTAAAGTAATTCAATTAAGATAGAGAGACAGCACATCGGGTAAGGATTACAACGCAGCTGAGAAAATACGTTAAACTCTTATCGTATCAAGCCCGGGAGTGGTGCGTGCGTGTGTGCCTGCGCACGCAGTCTCCTCTTTCTCGAAGCACATACTCGTGCTTGTGGCACTTCCCTGCGCACTCCCGCAAGGTGTATGCTGCCACAAGCACGAGTATGTGCTTCGAAAAAGAGCTGAACGACGGCTAAAGGTCTTCTACGCTGCCCATGCGTGCTGTGTAGGCGAGACCTAAAAAGTGGGCACAGTCCTTTCTATAAGTATTAATTGTATATGAATATTTCCCGAATATTCCCATTTTAGATGCTTTGATGCAAGTTCACAAAGGCATGTAAGAGTGTGTACATGAGTACTACTTTATTTACTGCAAAATGGTTTTGTTAATGTTTGAATAGGTTACGGACTATTGATTGTGAACATTTAAAAGGTGCATGCAGGTGATAGCTCACAAACACTAGTGGTGCACCCACTGTTTGTTACCACTTTCTGAATGCAAGCAACTTTATAGTTAGACAAATGGTGGATGTAAGATGAAAGATAACTTTGCCAACAAGGACCGACCATCCTCCACTTCTTCTTTCCTTCCTTTGCATTTGTCTTCAGGACCTGTCTGAGAAGAATACCCAAGGTTGCCTGCTATAGTAAGCACACTGCAGATTACACATTGCTAGCTGCATATAGGCTATAACAACCATACTCTATTAAGGAAAAGAGTGCACCAATGTGGATGGTTGGATTTTTGAACTGCAAACTTTGTACTGAACCTTTTTTGCAGTGGGCTCCTGCGAAATTAACATGATTTATAAATATAAACGAGAGCACCCATCTAGCTTGAGCACCTTTTTTGACCAAATCTTGTATGGACCCTGCTGTGGTGATTCCCAAATGTAAAGCCGGGACCTGCCTCTTTCATCTTGCCTGAAATATACATGTAGGCCCTGATAAAGATCTTCTGCCTATCATGCTGTTGACCTTACCTGAGTAGAACTGCCCAAAACCTACCCAGAGTTCAGATGAGTTCATCCATATGTCGCTCTTCTTTGGTGCATCTTAAGTCGTTCACGCAGCTTACTTCTGGTCAAGGCTAAGGAGCACTGACCAAGCACAGTCTGCTTAAGCTTTCTTCCTTTATCTGTTGTTTAGCAAACTTTTTATTTAAAAGATTGTTTTGCATCTATCGTTGCTTCCGCCCTCCCACCACCCTCCAACAGAAATGCAGAATTTTCCTTAAATAGATGGTACACCCGTCGCTGCTTCCGCCCTCACAAATGCAGCGAGTGCAAACATCAAAATACACCTGGATTTACCAAAGGCATTGTATTTATTTCTAATTATATTTGTTTGCGTGTGGCCGCGCTGCTTCAATGAAATTAGTGGCACTCACTGCACAAAAGCACGATCTCCACATATTACAGCGTAGGCTGCCCACATTTGCGCTCTCCAGCAAACTGCTTGTCTGAGATCCGCAGAAACTTATAACAGGTGAGCAGCAGGTGTTTGAGTTAGGTGGCTGCACTATGGAGCAGAGTGTGCTGACTTTTTAGGTCGAGCCTAACCAGCGCTTGCGCTGTAGGCGATCTGTTGTAGTTGCTTTGTGGAGTCTGACCCCTCATTTGCTCAGTATTGCCTTTTGTTTCCATCATTAAAAAATGGTAGCTTGCAAATGGCTAACATTTGCTCCATGTCCCACCTTTTCCCTCAATTTAACGCCCATGTAGTATTGGCTCGGGCACGAGCAGCGACACGCACGCTGTGGTTACCACCTCCTCCCCGGCTGGAAAACACCAGCTGTTGTGCTGCGATCTGAGCTGCTGAGAAGGGGCGTGTGCCTCAGAGGGATTCCCTGAGACTGACCCATGGTGGTGAAAGCCTCACGTTGACTTTGTTTACTTTTATTGCTTGTTGTTTCCCTCTCTGTATTTCAGAGCCCCGCAAGGGTAGCGGAGGTGTGTACACATTCTGCAGGTAAAGGGAATGCGATGGAAGTGTGACAAGCTCTTTCACAGCGCACTGGGTGCATACACCTGCCCTGCTCAAGTTACAAAGGCGGGGTGGGAGTGTTATGTACCGGGGATGATTGGGCATGAGCGCTCACCACGCTGGACTGCTAGCACTGGGCCTGTTAGCTAAATAAGACGCAGGGACACAGGGGATGTAGTTCTTGGTCCGCCGCCGCAGCCGTTCTGGTGTACGTGCGTGCGCGACCGACTTTTATTATCGATAGCCACGTGACCGGACGTGCACGCCCGAGCGTATCGCGTCAGCATCACGACATCACATTCCTCCCCAACACACAAAAACAAAACAAAGTGAAATAAGACTTTCCGAAATACTCCGGGCTTAGAAATACTCCCGACCTCGATAACTACCCTTTATTAGCTCACACAACTGCAGTGCAATTAAATCAAAATAGTCTTACATGAGATAGTCCTTAAGGCGACAGGAGGGCTCTGGATTATGCCGTAGGTTGTACCTGGACGCTCCCCGGGTCGGCGAATTACCTGGACTGCCACCCACTCCGTCACTGGCGGCACTGCCTTCACAGTCCGGTGGAGCATCACTTCCGCCCCTAGGTGACGCCTCTGGTTGTTGGACTGACCGTGGAACATTAGTTTCGCTGGACCGTGGGGTGGTCCAACCCAACGCATTGTCCGTGGACACATCTGACGCCAAGGAACTCTCCGCACTCCCGGGGCCGTCGCAGGAAGCCTCCTGATTCATGCCCCCAGTTCCTGGAGACAGCTGGATTCTTTTGAAATACGACACATTCCGGGTGATTCTCTCCCCTCTCCGAATGGCTGTAACGCAGGTACCTTTGACAGCTTCCACGGTCCATGGTTCTTTTTCAAACCTCTGCCTGAACTTGCTTCCAAGTGTTCTGTTCTTGATTAGCACAACATCACCTGGCCATGGAGACAGGTAGGGGACACGATCGAGCTGTGACGCATCTCACATACTCCTCGGTATCAGCTGCTTCTTCCATTTCTTGGGGAGTGGATTTCCGAGGATGGTGGGAGAGGTAATCAGCAGGGTTCCGTGCCCCAGGTTGGTATTCTATTTTGCAATTGTAGTTTTGTAATTGGAGCATCCACTTCTCAATTCTTGGTGGTGGTTTTGTAGAGGTACCCGAGAAGAGTGAGACTAAGGGCTTGTGGTCGGTTGACACCACAAATGGTTTCCCATACACGTATAGATGAAAATGGTGACAGCCCCAGTGAATTGCGATGGCCTCTTTCTCTATCTGTGAGTACCTTTGCTCCGTCTCGGTAAGTGACCTGCTGGCAAATGCCTCCGGAGCCCATTCATCTTGAGGCGTTTTCCGTTGTAGGAGAACAGCACCCAGTCCTACCGGACCAGCATCCACGGTGATCAATGTGAGCTTGGCAGGGTCAAAGAACGCGAGTGTCGTCGCTTCTGAGAGCGCCTCCTTGATTTTTACGAAGGCCCGGGCTTGCTCGCTGCCCCACGTCCACGGGGTGGACTCTTTTATCAGTTCTCTCAGGGGGGCTGTCAAATTGGCCAAGTCTTGGATGAATCTTCCACAGTAGTTGACCCTCCCTAGGAAGCTCCGAACCTCAGTAATGTTCGTGGGGGCGGCCGCTTCTTTGATGTCCATCACTTTCTTGGGATCAGGGTTTACTCCATCCGCAGAGAAAGTGTACCCAAAGAATTGTAGTTTGTTACACAGGAACTCACACTTTTCTCGATGCAACGTGAGGCCAGCCTCTTGAATCCGACGCAGCACTTGAAGTAGTCGCTCATTGTGTTCTGGGACTGTCTTCGCATGGACCATAATGTCATCGCTGACATTGATTGCTCCCGGGATCCCCGCGATGAGTTCCTGTATTACGTTTTGAAAGACCTCGGCAGCACTTGATACTCCGAAGCTTAAACGGGTGTATCGCCAGAGTCCTACGTGTGTTGAAAACGTGGTAATGTTTCGGGAGGCTTCGTCTAGTACCAGCTGGTGGTACCCCAAACGGAGATCCAATTTCGAGAACCACCTGGCGCCCGCCATTTCCCCGATTAGGTCGTCAATGGTGGGAGTGATGTGGCGCTCCCTCTTGATTGCGACATTGGGGAGTCGCATGTCACTGCATATCCTGACTGCGCCTGGCTGCTTAGGCTTCCTCGCCACCACTATGGGAGACACCCACAGGGTGGGTCCTGACACCTTCTCAATTATTCTGGCCGCTTCAAGCTTCTTCAGCTCTTCCTTCACCAATGGTCTGAGGTGGAATGCTATCCGCCGGTGTCGCAAGGCTACCGGCTGGACGGTGGGGTCTATGTGAAGGTGGATTTCTTTGCCGCGAAACTTGCCTATCCCTTGGAACACCTCTTCAAACTCTTCCAGGATGTGGTGCATGGAGTCTTGGTGCACCCCAAACGCAAAAGTCACTACTCCTAGGTCTTCTGCTGCCCGGCATCCCAGGAGCATGCCCTGGCCATCCTCCGTGACGTAGATGTTGGATGTGATCGACCGTGTTCTGTGGGAGATGTCTTGAAATGTCCCCGCACTTTCAGCGGTGCCTCTTGACCGTATGCAAACACGGTTATCGTTGACGGGTGTAGAACTGGTTTCGGGTGCATTGTGCTGTACAGTGTGGCGGCCATGATTATGATACTGGCTCCGGTATCCACAACTGCGGTGATCTCTTGCGACCCTACCCGGACGTTGCATTGCGGGAGGCGTCGTGCCGTTCGCGTCGCGGTGCCTATCATGTGGATTTTGTGCACCACTCTTTCATCCTCACCATCGTCATCCATGTCGCTGGTTGCCAGCTCTCTTTCATCAACGGCGTTTGCTGCTGGGCGAGGCTTGCAGTATCTCTTCGACCTACAAACCTTTTCGAAGTGGTTAAAACGACCGCACCCCGAGCATCTCTTCCCTCGTGCCGGACACTCCGCCGCGGCATGTGGCAGACCCCCACAGTACCCGCATGACTTCGGTTGTTCCGGAGCGGTGGCTCCCGCCCCTTTTTTGTCCCATTTCTGTTTGGGCCTTGCCGACACTACGTTGACTGGTTCAACCTTCACTGGCGCTTGAAGAGCGGCTTCCATGTGCGCAGCACGCGCCTTCGACAGTTTCTTGGTCCGACCCATCGTTAGTATTTCCGCCAACGGTTTGCCAGATTCCTCTAGTATCCGCTCTCGCAACTTGGCTGACGCGCACCCCTGAATTATTTGCCCTCTTATTTCTTCCGTTTCGTCTCGGAAACCGCAGGTGGCTGCTAAGTTCTTGAGGCGGGCATGAAACTTATCCAGTGACTCCTCTGGGAGTTGGCGCGCCTGTCGGAATATGAATCGCCCATAGTCGCGGTTCGCCATTGGTTCAAAGTGTTCATTTAGCGCGGCTATCAGCGTAGTGTGAGTTTTAGGGGTAGCTTCTGCGAGCGTCTTGACAATATTGTGAATGTCCTTACCCCCTAGGTGGATGATCATCTCTCGTTTATGGTCTCTCTGGACTTTAGTGGCCTCAAAAAATATGCGTAGCCTGTCCTCCCAATCCTTCCATCTGGCCGCCACTGCCTACGGTGACCCCTCCACTGTGAATGGTTCGATTGGAGGTATATTTGTCATGGTGCGCGTGTGCTGCCTGTTGGTGATGTGGGTGTGATTCCCCTGTGACACTCCCCTTTCTCTTGGAAGGCTGATGAGTTCAGTTCTATATGGGTGTCAACGAGGTTCCCCTCCAGGCTATTCATGCATTGAAATCCCCTCCTAGGGCCTCGGGCACTCCGTACTTCTCACTCAAGGACCTCTTACTCACGGGCCTCTGTCACTTTTCCTCAGCTGGAGGGCCGAACAGGTGCTCTGCTTTCTGCACGCGCGTTCTCCAGCGCTCAGGGCTGCATCCGCGAGGTGCAGGGCACGTGGCAGTCAGCCCCAGGCAGTCACCGCGCGGGAGCTATCCCCACAACGCTCTGATCCGCTGCCGGGCCAAGACCACGTGGTGCGCGACGGCAGCCTCACCTCCTCGCCCGGGTGCGCGCTCAGGGCACAATGTGCCGACCCGTTGCATCACTACACCGGGGGCAGCAGCGGGGGCTCTCGACTCCGTGCAGGGGCACGAGCACCGCAAGACACAGGTAGCTCGCAGCCGCCACTCCCGCTTACAGCACGGTGGCGAGGGCACGCCCACCCTCGTCGCCAGTTTACGTTATGTACCGGGGGTGATGGGGCATGAGCGCTCACCATGCTGGACTGCTAGCACTGGGCCTGTTAGCGTAAATAAGATGCAGGGACATGCGTGCGCGACCAACTTTTATTATCGATAGCCACGTGACCTGACGCGCACGCCCTAGCGTATCACGTCAGTGTCACGACATCACAGGGGAGCATGCACAACGCAGCTTGTGGGTGCAGAGGAAATGGAATGGGTGTGGCGGCTACAACTTGATGAAACAGGAAAATGGCCCGAGGCCTGCAGGGCATGCTTCCGGACAGGGTACAAGTGAAGCTGGGCTGAGAACGAGCGCTTCCTTTAAATGAATTGTGCTAACAGGCATCCGACGGACAGCAAAATCTGAAAGGGAAAAAAAAACTGTTCTAGATGCCCTAGAAATGGCTACGCTTACGTTTGCCGGGCGACTCATGCCACAGATGAAGCAACTATCCAGTTCAAGGCTTTCCTTTAACAGGTCCTTGTTTTCAGGTATTTAAGCTTAATCGGACCAACAAATATGACCCAGGACTACAACTCCCAGAATGCACAATTAAGCGAAAACTGAGCACAAGACTTACATTCTTGGTGTTGTGGAGTTATTTGATATTCTTACTGTAGCCGCACCTCCGGAGGGCCGCCTTCGTGACATTGAGTGTCGCAAAAGAATGGTTATACAGGATTCCATATTTGCACCAAAAATAAACACATGCTGGATCTAGGGCTTTTACTAGGCCGGGTCCTTTCGGGTCGGTGCTCAGCACCAACAGTTCTAAAAAGCAGGTGCTGAAAGTGAGACCGGTCCCTTTCGGGCTGTCCGTTTTTGCTGTTAAGATGAAAAACAAGCATTGAAAATGCGATCGGTCGCGCCTTTGATTAAGCTAAAGCCATTTGCTTTGCTAATGGTATTGTATAGCAAAGCAAATGGTTTTAACTTAATGAAAGGCGAGACCTATTGCATTTTTAGTACTTGTTATTGTATTCTAGTGGGGTAATGGAAAAGTTGAAGGGAAGCTCCCAAAACCCAATGTGCTGTTAGCTAAAAAAGCAAGGACATCCCTCACTTCTTAAAGTAATATGAGACTCCAACTCACCAAACCCTGATCCTGAGGAAATGCCATTATGTTCCTCAGTTTCATTTAGCTCCCTCGTCTGCTAAAAGTGAGAGTTCTTAAGGTTACACACAAACATACAACAGGCGCTCAACTCACTGCGCTACCTAGCTGCATTTAAAAAATAGCACCCCAAGATAAAGCACAGTTTTCATTAGTGCCTCAGCTGAAAAGGGCAAAATATAAAAGCATGTAATTGATTATCGCGCCCAGGTCTGGCTCTGACGTATGGTTTTTGGAAGTCTTGAAACTGCCAGATTAGTTCTGCGGACGAAGTGGCCCTAGCTTTGAAAGGGCTCGGCTGCCACTCTGTTGCTGTGCCAGTGCACGAGGCCGCCCACTTTCATTGAGGCTGGAGTTTTACAGCGCTGGCAACGTGAGAAGGGGCTGTCCTAAATAAACATATTTATAATGGACATAAACTGCCCTGCCCAGCCCTTGCACTGCCACGGAGAGCGGGAGGCGCGCCAGAGACGTCGAGCAGATGTGAAGGGGGAACGGTTAAGTCCGCTGTCCCTTTTTAGCGCACATCCCTTGGGGGGACCCCTAAAGGGGCGAGCCCATAGGTCAAACAGTAAAAAAAAATCTAACACTCTACAAACCCTGAGAGGGATTTGCAGACTCTGACAGGCACAGACCCCCTGAGTCCACGATCAATAGTACGAAGTCCATGGTCCCAGTACATCTATAAAAAAACAAACGCACGCCATTCCCGCGAGGATCGCGCTGCAGCCGGAGCAAATTAGAGCCGGAGCTGCGCGGAGATTATTTGTGTGTCGATGGCATCAGGGGTGGTGTGGCCGCTGTTTAGGAGAGATGAGATGTGGCAAGAGGTGGTGCGAAGAGGCAAGGCATTTATTTTATTTTTTTGCTGTTTCTGCAGCAGCGACAGCGTAGGGCACAGAAGCAGCCCAGGCTCCTGGCCTGAGTGATTGTGATGAAGCAGACAGACGCTGCGTGAGAGAGAGGGGGAGCAGGAGGCGAGCCCGCTACACGGCTGTTGTGAAGACTTTTCTTATCTGCTTGTTAAATAAAAGTCTTCACAACAGCTGTGAATCAGGGGAGCCAATCCAGCAAAAAGCCAAAGGGAGGCATCGAAAAACCCTCCTTTCCAATGGGAAGCCAGCGTTTATCATAAACGCAGACGCTACCCAATCGAAATGAGGGGTGGGACTCGAGTCCCCTTCTGGAAACTGACTTGTTGACTATAGCTCTCGCAGGACAGGAGCGCATGCGCGCTCCAACACCAGCCGAGACCTAAAAACTTTAGCTCCGCAGCATCACCACCCTCCACTGCCTTTGATGTAATTTTAAAGAGACTCGCTATAGTTATTTCACAGTCTCATAATTTCAGAACTGAAGCGTTTTTACAATTTTATATACAACAAAGCCATAGTTGTTTCTTATTTATCTTATGCAACTAATAACCATTGACAAAGCCAATAGCCCTGGCTTGTTGGAGGTGTAATGTTACTTGTTGTATTATATATCCGAATGGAATTACAGAAACAGCAAAATACCAATCGGGCGGCACACAAGCCTCAGCTTAGATTTTTAGTTAACATGTTTAAGCCACGCCCATAATTACATCGGCCACGCCAATTTGACAGGACTTCCGCCCACTTTTTCCTCCCACTCAGCCCTGGCTGGACCTTATTCAGCAAACCTGTAGCACACTCTATGAACTGAGTGTGTCCTTGCAATAACTGTTTCAAGCCTCGTACATGCCACCATACTTCGATTTACCCCTTTTCGTCTTGGGGACAAGACTGTGTTTGGTTATTCGTATCATAATATCACTTGACTTTCATATTATGCATTCTGGGAGATATAGTCCTGTTTTATTTCAATTGAACTAACACACCTGACAGCCGCAAGTTTTAAAAGGAAAGCCCTGGGCTGGACCATCATCTCTCCAGAGATGTGAACTCATGCATTAAGCATGGTTCTGCAGCCTCGGAAGCCATGGGGAGGGTTCCCCACTCTTCAGATGCCCCACTGACACTCTGTGGATGGAAGTCCTGCCAACATATCTCGGTCCATGTCCTACTAAAACCAGTATTTAACAACAGGAGTATAACCTATAAACCACAATGAGATTTGGGTAGGTATGTGAAACAAAGCAACAGTATCTCAATTGGTACCACTAAGAAGGACGGTAAGACATGTATGTACAATACATTACACGAAAAGAACACGGGAGACTCCGAGCAGATTTTTGAAATGTGCACATGGTATCATATAATTAAGATAAAAATTGAAAAGGTACAGTTGTAACAGCACTGTAGGCAAACAATTGTGAGAACTACCCGAATTGGACCTGGTGCTCAAATGTGTACGTGACACAAAAAGTGGCGACGCAAGTGACAATGTGCAATCAGCTTAAACGGCGCAAGGTGTAGATGTGAGCAAGTATATACAGTGAATATTGAGGTTCAAGACAATGATTTGTAATGTTTTAGATGAAAAATGACAACAATTTCAGTTGAACCACCAAAGGAGGTGCGCCATCAGTTGCGCTGAGGAGTCGACGACGTTTCAACCCTATTAATCAGGATCATCTTCAGGACCGGGTTGTGAGTTTTGGCGGTGCTGTACAAGGAGGGAATGGAGAAGGGTAAAGGATGGGGGCAGGAAGGGGTGGGAGCGCGTAGTTGTGAGAGCTAATTGAGAAGCATGCTACGTAAACCGTGTGGGTAGCGCAAAGGAAAAATTACCGCAAAGTGAGGAGGAAGAGCCTATAGCAAGCGTATAGCGCGTGAGAGTGAGCGTTGATTGGTGGCGTTGTGTCCGATTACCAAGTGTGGCGGTCTCTTGGATGGCGTGAAGAGAAGAGAGACCTTATGTTAATGGGCGGTAGAAGTCAAAGCGTTAAATTATGCGCATTACAGTGATTAAGTGACTAATCACACTGCGGAGGATACAGCGATGTGATCAAGAGTATAATAGTAGGTCGGCGTTGTGTCCGATATCCAAGTGTTGCAGTCTCTAGTTCAGCGTGAAACTAAGTGAGATCGTATGTGAATGATGGGTGATATCTGGCAGTGAAGGTCGAAGAGCTACGCTACCTGAAAGGACACGGTCCCGTGTCCACGTGTGGCACGGAGAGCCGGAGGTGTAAGGGAACGGTCTCCAACGTATTAGGGAGATCCTGTGGGTGAAGGAGGAGAGCAGGAGCGAGTGGAAGGGGGCTCACTTGGGATTGAAAAGGAAGCGCGGGACGAGCAAGAATTACCTTGGTGCATCAAACATCGGAAGGATGTGTTAATGCGGGCGCCGTGTCACTGGTGGACATCCGAGAACAAGAATGGGTGTGGCTCTAATCAGTAAGGCTGAGCCCATTAGCATAAAGAACAAATTGGTTGCCAATACTGATAAGTAGTTTGAATAATAATAAAGAAAGCATGGGAGACCTCAAACGCACCACGTCAGTACTAGTTAATAGTATTTATTAAAAGAACATCTTTTTTGTTCATCTGAATTTTTATCCCTGAATGATTTGAACACACATAAACCAAAAAACACCACGATGAATTTTACAAAAATGCAATACTGAAGAATTGAAGACAATGACTAGCTGCCAATTTGGCAAATCTCACTATTAACACACAAACTAAATCATTCATACACCACTCCTCATTCATAAAAACACACACACTCATATGTCCAATCCTTAGTTCCCTATATTTACAGTTTAAATGGACCAAGGACCTCACCAAACACGGTGTTTGAGTTCTCCCACGCTTTCTTTATTATTATTCAAACTACTTATCAGTATTGGCAACCAATTTTTTCTTTATACTGGTGGACATCGGCGGCATGTAATTGGAGGCTCCTCTGTGTCCCACGGTATGAGAACTGATGGGGGAGACCTATGGAAAGAGTAGTGTATCGGCAGTGAGATCGGCGGGGCTTACCTCAGGAAGCGGAATCAATCCGGCGAAGGGGGGCGGCGTTGCAATCAACTTGATACCGCCATGTTTGTCTGCCGTGTGCAGGGACTGAGAAGTGGCGACTGTATTTAAAGAAGTATTGATACTTCCAGGTGCAGTTACGTCACATGGTCATGTGTTAGTTGCAGGGGGGTGTGTCTAAAGTGACGCGGCGCGCAAGGGGGCGGGAGGAGGAACAGGGCGATGGGAGAAAAAGAGATACAAATGCTCACAAGTGACTTATCGAATGGAAAGCAATTGCAGCTAAGCAATAAGGAATGTATGAAGGTTATAAATTACATTCGGAACAAGAACAATTAAACTAGTAGGCTATTGCAGCTAAACAAATGAAATAAAGGTAATTTTATACATTTGGAAAGAACAATTAAACTTAGACAATATTACATATGGAAAGCAGGACTGTAAGGAAGGACAGGGAGTACCATACATGTAGTCCTGATGAATAATTAGTGACTTTTGTGCGAACGAGAGTCAAATAAGGGTTTGACATGAGGGGGGCTGCGTTGTTAGCCAGGAGTATCAGGGTCATGAAAGGGTTTCAATGCTTTTGCATTTGACTCATGAGGGACATCTAGTAACGACTATTTGAACTGCAGCTCTTTGTAGAATTATATTGATATTGGACACTATAATATTTACTGCCGACTTCTAATCTCGTCCCATAATGCTTTGCAGGGCCTATGGTTGGGATTGTATTTTTGCCCATAACTGTGCTTGGGATGGTCCTAGGAGGAAGGGACCACCACAGAATTGTTCACCAGCATGATATGCTCTTTGTGTTCAAGGCATCTGCTTGGTCCTCCCCCTAGGTTAGGGGGAACCCCAAAATCATCACCTCTCTCATTGCCTAATATTTTCAATCACAGTTCACTTTTGTGTATATGCTTTTTAGCATGTTAAATTGCTTTATCAAAGCATTTGTGGGTATTGTTGCTATTGCTGCTGCGCTACATGTTGTTTTTTGCACTGTGCTACATGCATTGTGCCTAGTAGAGCAATCTACGCATGCTCTGTGAGTGAAGTGTAGTATTATGCCCAGGGTTATCTGTACTGAAACAGCATACCGGACAGCTTGTTTCCCTTATGTAGCAAGATGTGTTGACCAAGCATGCTATGGATTTGTTTGCCAAACCAGTTATATTCACTTTCTCAGTGATATTTCGTTCCCTTATGCCATCTTCTTCATGCCAAAAATACTGAACATTAAAATGTATATAAATAGTGGGCTGTGAGTCAGTCCCTCTCTCTTGAGTTGATGATTTACTTGTCTATCTCATTCCCTCCTTCTTAGATCTTTTCTCTATTTTCTATTGTTTGTCTTGCCTCTAGAGCTTTTTTTTACTGTGCTGTGATTAGATAATGTGTGTGCTACAACTGATTAAATTCAGGGAACTACTTTATTCTTCTTCTTCTAGCACTCCATGGGACACTCCATGGGAGTGCATGTGTTTTCTTACCCTTTTCCATGAGTGCCTATTGCCCTTCAATTTCATCCCCTGGCTTTCCAGGTTGCAGCCACTTGCCTCACAACTATTCCATTCAATCATTGTTGGCTTTCGTTTTTTAATTTTAACCCCCTCATTCCTCCATGGCTTCTCTACCCGCACTGCAACAGCCTGGAGGCACTGACTCTAATCCAACTGCTCACAAGCTCCACTTTGACCTCTGGCCCCTATCCATCCCGTTCGCTAGTTGGGGTGGCACTCATGCCAGCACAGACATAAATATTTCTTTGGCCGACCTGACAGCTGAAATTTCCTACCCGGATGTTCCTTTTTCGATTAGTTTTTATGCACATTTTTTATGTACCGCTCCAAAAAAGCCGTCCTTCATCTTGGATTAGTAAATAACAAAAAAAAAAAAAGACATGGCCACACTCCCATGATGTATGCGCTTACAAGCATGATGATGCATGCATTTACCTTATCATGTGGCGACGGCTGTAGCGTCATCACGTATATACATGCATGAGTCAACACACATGCATGTGTATACATCATCACACACCATTGGAAAACACCATTAAAAAAAAAACCAATAAGTCTGCATTGGCAAAGCAAATAGGTGAGACTGTTTGGCATTGCCAAGGCTTTTCTTCACCCATCGTCAATGAATGTTAAGTACTAGTGATTGTTCTGAATATTAACCTGCCCCCTCCTGGGTGTCGCACACTATTGTTGGGGGGGGGGATCTGTTTGGCACCTGTTTTTTGTTTGCTGTTTGCTACTACAATACATCTAACTGCCTGGTGTGTGTTGGTGATTTCCGTTCTTTGAATGGATTGGGTAGATTCACTTTAGTATAGTTCATTAATGAAAGGAAAGCATTTCAAGTTGCCAAGTATTTTTTCAATGTAGTATTCTTTTCGTTGCCTGTAAATTCTTTAAATCTATGCTTCATTGAGTCTTTAATCTCCTTTTTAAAAACAGTTACTGATACAATACCTTTGGATTTCTACTCATTTTCCATTGTCTCTAATAATTTATTGCTTTGTTGAAAATCAGAATTGAATTAACAAACCATTTGTACACTTATGTCAGTGAAACTCCATTCGTTCCACAACTCCATATTGTACCAGTATTGTATATGTGCCATTCTTTCTAACTAGGTTTAATGGGTCTACCTTTCCCCTTACATAGGCCAGTGATCACTACATATATAAGTGTGCCATCTCTTTAAACTGGATAACGTTTCAACACACTATGCACAACAATGCTCCAGCCAGAATAACTGAGCTGGCTGCAAGACCCAGGAATAATCTGGACCTTCGTCCTGTTACATTGAGAACTTCTTTCTCTGGCTCAAAGAATTCAGGATATTGCTCGTGAGGTATGACCACAACCCTCTCATCCCCAGTCTATGTCTAGATCAGCTCCCAGAATGGTACCTGTTCCCATGATCACATGCTGTAGTGCTCTTCTTTACTCACATCTGTCCAAAACAGCCAAACCTAACAACCGTATTAAGATTCCTACTCAACCTTTAGTTACTCCCTTCTCCAGAATTGCCAAGTCTCTGTTGCGGAATATTCTTTATTATGACAGGCGGCCGTTAAACACAGATTCAAAGTGGCCATTACCATCTTCTCCTTTGGACTCCCTTTCTGATTTTAACTGAAACTTGCCTCAATGAGAGGTCACAGAATGGACCTTATAAATTACTGAGTTCTGCCCAGCGAAACATACTAGGATGAATAAGTATGGTTAAATTCAAAATGATTCACGTTGATCACTGTCCCTTATTCCAGTGCCTGCCCCAGGAACACTCTTCTTCTAAAGCTCCCAATACCAGACTGCACCATGTCCCACACCAGTTGTTATGTTTTGTGTATTTGTAAAGTGCACTATCACCTGTAAGGGTATCCTGACACTGAGCAGGTATGTGTGCCTAGCCTTGCCTATGGTAGGCTAGTTAATTGAAAAGCCAGGTCTTCAGCTCCTTGTGGAGCCCAAGAAGAGCAGAAGATGCTCTGATGTAGAGTGGGAGGTTCTTCCATGCTTTAGAAGTGAGGTAGGAAAACGCCTGTCGACCTGATCTGTTTCTGAGTAGGCATGGGATTTTGTGCAAGTGGGTGTCCTAGAGAGTGGACGTGTCTGGGAAGTTTGTGGAAAGAGCTGTGGCTGTTCAGTTAGGTGGGGCCTGAGTTGTGTAGTGCCTTAAATCTGTATGTGAGGAGTTTGAATTGAGCTTGTTTGTAAATGGGGAGCCAATTTGGGGGCATATCTACTAGGCGGCGATAGAAAATTATCGCCGCTTTTGCGGCCGTTTTCGTCCGAAAAGCGGCGATAATTTTATCGCTATATTAGCAAGGTCACACTATCGCGTGAAATCTTGCCTTAGCGCCTGAATTCCTAACGCCCATTTTTGCATCTCTAATGAGATGCAAAGTGGGCGTTCCTCCCCAGGATAACGAGAGAAATGTCGCTAAGCGACATTTCTCCTATTATCAAGCCTCACGCAAAGCAGCATAGCGACAAGAAAAGTAGCGATAACTTCTGTTATCGCTACTTTCCTTACGCCTGCTTTGAAACTGACTTCGCCATGATCTCCTATGGATGGTGGATATCATGGCTAAGTATGTGAGGCCCTATCATCAAGCTATCTCCAAACTTCGTGGGATTATCGCTGGGTGTCCCGCGATAATCACACGTTTGGCAGTTAGCGCTAGGATTTTTATCGCTTTTGAGATAAGCGTTGCTAATAGCACGCTATCTCAGCGATAAAAATCCATGTTCATGATTAGTCTGAGGTTCATGGCCTGGGTTTTGGGAGAGGGTGTTGATCGATTTTGTCTGGTCATCAGTTGGAGTCCCATGTTGAGGTGTTCTTGCTGAAGATCACTACTTCTGTCTTGTTGGTGTTGAGCTTAGACAGTTGGCTTTCATCCAATTAGCAACTTTGGTCACGCAGGCAGTGAAGACGTTGCTTGTGTTGGGGGACTTGTCCGAGCGGGAGAGTATGAATAGTATGTCGTCTTTGTAGGAGAGGATGCTGATGTATGCACAGATGACGTTGGCCAGAGAGAACATGCATGCATTGAAAAGGGTGGACTGACCGATGAGTTTTGAGTCACTC
This sequence comes from Triturus cristatus, assembly GCF_964204655.1. NCBI lineage: Eukaryota > Metazoa > Chordata > Amphibia > Caudata > Salamandridae > Triturus > Triturus cristatus. Next base: position 694,811,846 of record NC_140588.1, read on the forward strand.
CACAGATGAGTTCGAGTTTGTGGGCTTCCGAGGAGTAAGGTTCCAGGCTGGCAGCATGTGTTCTATGTGTTCTAGCCATTAAGGAGCAGATCCAGTGGAGAGTGGGTCCTTGGATGTCAATCTCATACTGGCTCCTGATGAGAATGGTGTGTAAGACCATGTCAAATGCTGCAGAGAGGTCCAGGAAAATGAGAGCTTCTGTGTTTCCTCTGTCAAGGATCATGTGGAAGTCATCTGTGGCAGCGATGAGTGCTGTTCTGTACTGTGATTGCACCTGAATCATTAATCAAAGCATTTCTGTCCTTGCTCTATTCTAAAATGGCATCCCTACTTAGCATTCCCTCCCAAGCGAGAAAATCATGAAAAAGGTGTCAAGAGTGAAACTTCCTAAGAAGTCTTCACTTAGTGAGAGCTCGATCTATGATGCTCCTTCTAGCTTCCCGCCTAAATCTCCTCTGCTCAACCCACGGGGCACTGTCCCTAATACAAACCCCAAAAATCGTAGAACACGCCCTTCGGCACACCTCTTCAGCCAGGTCTTCCTCCTGTAAATTTCCATCCAGGGCTGTTCATCTTCCATCGTCCGTTAGCTTGACCTTGGGTCCCAGGCACCTTCCGTACTAGGAGTTACAGTTGCACATTCCAATGCACTCCCCTGTAGGCTCCTCCCCGTATTTAAACTCCTACAACAAAGACTTATTCTAACTAACGAGCTAAATGTCCTTGCACCTGCAACAGACGCATGGGAACGAAAAGAGGAGCTCTTCGCATCGTGAAGTTTTACATTTCACTACAATTCAAGCCTTACTAAGAAATCCCTGTCAGCCTATAAAATATAGCTAATATAAGGAACGAACAGTCCTTCTCTCCTACATATGCAATTAGGCCTTGCAAATTTAAACACATTACCATTACATTCTATGCATTAATTCAACATAATCATCTTATAACTAAGCATAAGTAACCTACATTCCTAATTCTTAACATAGCATACGATTTACCTAATACATAGCATTATACGAAACTAAACTTTAAACTTGTTACAGATACATTTCACAATAACTGGTGACATTAATTTCTCTCAAGACATTATTACATTTCTAACACTTCTACGTTAAATGATTTCAGCAAATACATTTCTATGGCACTTCTAAACATACATCGATTATATGCGGGTGCTGACTAACGGTGAATATGATGCACCCCTACAAATCTCAGAACCTATGATGCTCTATCAGTTCCCCCCTTTGATGACAATTGTCATCACACCGTCACAATCTCATTCCCTTTGTATAAAGAACCGACCTAGACAGTGGTGGTAGCCATTCTACTCTGTCGGAACCCCTCCATCCTTTTAAGGTTCTGATATTGACTGTCCTGCAGTCTCGCCATTCGTCCCTCGTTCGCTCTGAGAGTTCTCTCAACCTTATTTCCCCTGTACCATTTAAAGGCTCTTATAAGTCCCCACAGGCAGATCACACAAACCACAACAAAGACTAGTTGCTTCAGCACAAATCCGAGGAACCCTTTTCCCAAGTTTGCAAACCAAGTCCCCATTCGACCAAATTCCTTGCCAATCTTTTCCCACGCATTCTCTTCCGTCAAATCTGCAATCTCCTGATGAATCGTGGTAATGTTGTCTATATATTTCTCTAGATCCTTGCTATTGTCTGGAATAAACGTGCAACATTCCTGGACCCTCAACAATTTACAGACTCCGCCCTCTTTTGCCAATAATGCGTCTAAAGCAAGACGATTTTGTAAAACCATCGTTCTCATCGATAACATCTCCCCATCGACCAACAGCAATGACCTCGCCGTATTCATTGACAATTCCTCAACCACAGTCGCCAACTTTCTTATTTTCACGTCATTCAAGACCACGCCCAAACTGGGTATCATTGCTCCGAAAATATCACCAATCACTGCTCCTGCACTCGCAGCTCTCCGCACTTTAGAATGATGTCCTGTCTCTAGCAAATTTAAATCTTCTGCATGGTAAATCTTCGGAAAAATGATAGCCAGGTAGCATGTACCATACCAATTCACAGGTAATCTCACATAAGCATTTTTTCCGCATACAAAATACACTGTTGGAATCACTTGTACCGGACCTTGCAGAAAGTTCTTAGCAGAATCTTCCATGGTAAAGGTATGGTCACACGTACTATGTCCCACTGAAACCTTGTCATAATAGGTCTGAGGACGTCCAACACACAAACTCCCCTTCTGTACCTGATCTAATGCTATAAGTTCATAACTTCCCTTGGATCTGTGTATTCTCTCCTCATCAGTCCAATCTACTGGACTCTTTCCTGAACTTCGTTTCTGGGTTAGTTTTCTATATCTATCCTCGATTTGACCAATAAACTTCTTTTCCGTTTCCGACAACAAACATGTCAAATTATGCCTATGAGCATAAGCCGTTTCTAAACTTATAGTCGGTATGAAATAAGTCCAGAGTCTGTCTTCTGACTGATAATAATCATACTTATTCAAATGCTTATATGCCGGAACTTCAGGAAGTACTGCATCATAGTTAGAAAAGAAATACTCAAACTGTTTCCTCTCATAAAATAGGCTAAGCAATAAGCTGCAAGAAATCCCATATATTAGTGGAAGGTGATGGTATCTAATACCCTCGTCTGCAGAAGAAGGCAACTGCATGCACACATAGCAATCCTTCGCATCCATCGCGTCAACATACTCATACAACAGCTTCGCATAAGCATTAAGCTTAAAATCGCCTCTAGACAGGTCTACATGAAATCTACGACTCTCTTCAAATGTCAAGACTCCTTGAGCTCCTATAGTAACCCCCTTTTGGCTGGAAGTAGTAGGTGTAGGTGTCCCCTGTACCTTCTCCTCCTGCTCGTGTGATACTATATATGAGGCTACAACTATCGCAGCTATAGCAACTATCACTACCCCTAACAGTGTACCTATCACTAATTTTGCACTACGGTGAGTATTTCTAGCTTCCGCCATCTTCGCAAAGTGCTCAAAGTTCAGTTCAATAACAATGGGTAAAAGTCTCTTTCTCATCCAGAGTTTCTTGTCAACTTGGTTCAGTCACCCTCTTGAAGCTGGGAAACCCCTAGCAATTTTCATTTCTTTATTTACACCGTCCAGAAAAAGACTTCCCTAGCCCTTTATTGTTTTCTTCAACGGAAAGTCTCTAAGTTTATTCTTCTTCCACTCGGGCCTAGGTTATCTTCTTTTCAGACTTATATACAATAAAAGTTCACCATCAGTCCAGAATAATAGCCGGTCCCAACAGCTCTAGGACCCCCTGCAAGATTTCAATTTTAAGGGTTTTCAACTCCTGAGGCGCTGGTATGACAGCAAAAGTCGGGAAAACTAGGGTGTCCAAAATCAGTCCACGAACGTTACTCAGAAGCGGTGGACTCGGAATATTGATGGTCAATACCCCCTCGATCTCCAATCCTGGGATCTTCAGCAGCACTTCCACCTTCAGATTCGGAGAACTGCTGACCAGTGTCAACGATCTCAGCCTCCCCGTGCTCAGTATGCCTGGCATCAGTCACAGCGTATGTCCACTCTAGTGAGGCGTACCTTTGACACGGCACTCTTGCTCTCCTTGACTTTGTCAGCCCACCTTGAGCTTGCTCTTCGTCACTCTACTCCGATTCAGACGCTTTGGAAACTGGGGCAAGATCTCTTTTCGGTGCCAATCGCAAGTTTACCCGTCTCTGACTCACGGGCCAAACCTTTTCTGCTTCTGTGGCACTTTTGCTCTCCCTTCGAGTACCCTGTGCACTGCTTTCTTCTTCGGCAGAATTTGACTCTATTCCACCCACGGCAACTCTTCCTTCTTCTGAGTCAAATTTGTGGCTACTTTCACATCCCCTTTCAGCTCGGTCTAGTGCACAATCAATTGCGTCAGCAACCCCTACAGCTTGACTTGCCCTCTCAGATGGCTCTGCCACCTCAGCTGGATTTTTGTTCACCAGAGGGGCTGTATCTTCCAAGGGTGCTGGAACTCTACGTGTATGGGAGGCATGCACCCAGTTCGGCAATCCCCCACACTTCACTGCTGTATTCATAACCAGGATTATCTGGTACGGCCCACACCAACAACCATCCAGGCAACTCTTCCTCACGTGTTTGCGCACAAGTACCCAATCCCCTGGGCACAAGTCGTGGCACAGGTCACTTGCGGCTGGAACAGCTGCTGCTTGCACCTGCTGGGACACAGAACGGACCACGTCAGCCAGGCCTTTACAGTAGTCGAGAACCAAATCATCAGTGATGTTAATCAAAGCAGTGGCAGGTATTGCTGGCAAACGCATCGCTCTCCCCATGAGGATCTCATGGGGCGACAATCCAGTCCTCCTATCAGGCACACTACGGAGACTCATGAGAACCAAAGGCAATGCGTCTGGCCATTTCAAAGATGTCAAAGAGCACACTTTTGCCATTCGGGCTTTCAAAGTCCCATTAACTTGTTCCACAATCCCAGAAGCCTCTGGTCGGTAACTGCAGTGCAACCTTTGGTCTACATTCAAGGCAGCGCAAAGAAATTTCATGATCTCACTATGGAAATGCGTTTCTCTGTCTGATTCAAAAGAGGTCGGAAAACCGAACCTCGGGATAAGCTCTCTCAGTAGTAGCTTGGCTACGGTTAGTGTGTCACACCTACGTGTTGGGTAAGCCTCCACCCATCTAGAAAAGACACATACTATGACTAATATGTACCTCAACCCATTACACTTTGGCATCTCAATGAAATCCAACTGCATTCTGTTGAAAGGCCCACCTGACCTCCCTACATGACTCAACGTCACAGCTGTCCTTTTTCCTACATTAATTTGTTGACACGTGACACAACTCTGGCACACAGCTTCGGCTACTGCACGAAACTTCGAATTGTACCACGTTTGGCGAAACACTCGCACCATCGCATCTCTGCCAAGATGCACAGCACCATGTATCAATTTCACCATTGGATTCAACAGACATTCAGGTAACACAGTTAGTCCATCATTCGAAACCCATACATCCACATCTCCCTTCTCACATCCAGCTCGTATCCAACTATCCCGTTCCTGATCGGAAACTTCATCTTGCAACTGTTTCAGTTCTTCCCATGTATCAGCCATGGCTAACATCACGTTGAAATCAGTTCTCTCTTGGCTTCCCTCAACATGCCTTTCAGTGAAGGTACATCCCTGTTCTGCACAAAATCGAGCAACTTCATCTGCATAGTTATTACCTAATGACACAAAGTCGTTTCCCTTGGTGTGTGCAGAACACTTAACAACTGCGATTTCCTCTGGACATTGCAATGCTTCCAACAATTGCCTCACATAATCCCCATTTCGGATGGGTGAACCAGAAGATGTCATAAACCCTCTCTGTGACCATAGCTGTCCGAAGTCATGAACGACACCAAACCCGTACTGACTATCTGTATAAATCGTTATACGGATCTTGTCAGCAGCCAAACAGGCACGGGTCAAAGCAATGAGCTCGGCCACCTGTGTGGAGTATACTCCTTCTAAACAAGCGGCTTCAACCACTCCTGTGATGGTACATACAGCAAACACTGCTTTCAGTCGACCAGCACTGTCTCTTAAACATGAACCGTCCACAAAGAAAATTTCATCTGAGTCTGGAAGCGGTTCATCGACAATGTCAGGTCTCGGTCTGGTGCACAATTCAGTCACCTCAAGACAATCATGGTTCTCACAGTCTTCATAGTCTACATTTGGGATAGGCAACAGTGTGGCAGGATTTAAAACAGAACACCTCTTCAACGTCACATTATCTGCAGCAAGGATGACTTGTTCATAACGCGTCAACCTATTGTTCGTGAGGTGCTGTGTCTTAGTCCTGGTCATCAACAGTTCAACAGAATGTGGTACATGCACAGTAAGCGGGTGACCCATTACAATGCTCTCACATCTTTCGATACTGACACCTGTTGCAGCAACGGATCTAAGACATCCGGGCAACGCAGAAGCTACTGGATCTAAAGTAGCTGAAAAGCAGGCAACTGGTCTACGGACACCTCCATGACTCTGAGTCAACACTGCCAATGCGCAACCTTCCCTTTCACAGCAGAATAATGCGAATGCCTTGTTATAATCAGGCATCCCCAGAGCTGGAGCGCAACACAAGGCTTCTCTCAGTCTCAAAAATGACTTTAAACAGTCGTCATCCCATGGTACCGGATCACTCACATCCTTACGCGTCAGCCGCTGTAATGGCTTCGCTTCAAAGGAAAAGTTTGGGATCCATTGGCGACAATAGCCCACCATTCCCAAAAACATTCGGACTTCTCTCTGAGTTGAGGGAACAGGCATTTTCAGAATAGCCTCAATGCGATCTGGAGACACTTTTCTCCTGCCTTTCTCGATTCGGTGACCCAAATACTGTACTTCACTCAAACAGTACTGCAGCTTATTCGGTGACACTTTATGCCCATTCTCCGCCAGGTAATTCAACAGAGCAACGGTATCAATCCTGCAAGCGTCTTCAGTTTCTGACGCAACAAGCAGATCGTCAATGTATTGCACTAGAACAGAGTTCTGTGGCAACACAAGACCTTCGAGATTTTTCTTCAAGATCTGGTTAAAAATAGACGGGCTCTCTGTATACCCCTGAGGGATACGACACCACGTTAACACACGACTTTCCAGCCGAAAAGCAAAAAGAAATTGGCTCTCCTCATGTAGAGGAATCGAGAAAAAGGCTTGACACAAGTCAACCACTGTGAACCATTCAGCTTCACATGGGATCTGAAACAGGATCACAGATGGATTCGGTACCACTGGACAACATGGGACAACTATCTCATTGATTTTTCGCAGATCTTGTACGATCCGGAATTTCCCACTCGGCTTCTCTAGTCCCATAATAGGCGAATTGCATGGGCTACCCATGATCTCCCTCAGAATTCCCTGCTTGATCTTAGACTCAATTACAGGTTTAATCCCTACAATAGTTTCGGGTTATAACTTATACTGGGGCGTCCTTGGGTACTCTACGTTTGGCTTAATCTGGATTTTCATTGGGTCTACTCCCTTGACTAGTTCGATCTCCTCTCCACTGAGGTCCCATACGTCAATTGACACGGAATCCCTCAGATCAAGTGGAAGTTCCTCCACCGTCAGTGCTGGGTACATTTCCACACACAAACGCTGGTTCGCAACTTTAAAGGTCGCATCATCATCCCTCATCTGCACTTCCACTCCCTTCGGTGTACAGTAGATAGTACAGTTAAGCTTGCACAATAGGTCTCTTCCTAACAGGCAAACTGGACTAGAATCGCACACCACCAACTGGTGTCGATCGCTGAAATTCCTTATCTTGACTGGTATTGGCTCCGTCAGTGGACTAGTCAGTTTCTTATTTGCCACACCAACAACTTGGATCGATTGTTCAGACAGGGGTAGGTCTGGGACCACTGCAGATCTTACAGTCGATCGAGTAGCACCCGTATCAACTAAAAAAGTCATAGGGTGACCGTCAATATCTGCTTCTACAAAGGGTCCCCTCTGATCTACCTCTAAGACAGCTCCAAGCGCACAATCCTTTTCTCCCCTTGAGCAGGGTCGTGCCAATGGGTCTAGGTCATCTTCCTCACTCGCTTCAAACTTAGGCATCTGCAAATATGTCTGAGCTCCCTGCTGTATATTCGGTATCTTGGGTGGTTGGGGAACCTGCATCTGTGGAACACCTGTCCCCCCTTTGAACATCCTAGGTCGAGTCACTGTAGGGACCGTGTCCGCCACAGGAACCTGGACTATCTCTCCTTCCTGCTGTATTTGGTTCAACGGGTTCAAAGGACACTCGCGTCTCCAGTGTCCAATCTGGTGACAAAGATGACATGCTGTAGTCTTTTTCAATGTCGCCACATCCATTCCTGTCTTAGGGTCTATTGACTTTGGCCTTCCCTGTCCCTGAGTATTCTGGATTCCTCCTTGATTATTTCCCTGTCTCCTTCCCAATGTACCCCCATTAGGCTGTCCCTGGGCTGTTTGCATCTGCACCAGCATCAAGTTATCTTTCAACTTCCTGTGCTTGGATTCTATCTCATCACTACAGTATCTAGCGTACCGTAAAATCTCATCCACAGGCTTGTTCTGCCAACAAATCAAATGCTGCTGTATCATGAGACTAACCTCTGGCTTCAATCCCAACACAAACTTAGAAACAAACTGTCCCATGTCGTATCCAACACATCTAGACCACTGTACTGTTGAAAAGCCTGCAAAAGTCTTTCATAAAACTCATGCACAGTCTCCTTAGGCTCTTGCACTGTCCTATCTATCTTCACCCAATCGATGTCCTGAGGTGAGATTTTCGACTTCAACCAAGTAATCACTTGTTCGAACTTTTTCATCACTATCGGCGACGGACCAGTTGAAATCGGGTCCCTGTCAGGCTCCGAAGTCGGCCACTCAACAGCAATTTTACATGCCGACCACAAATCGCTCGGAACCACAATGTCAAATAAGGTGTTCAGATCAATCCACAATACTTTCAAAATTTTGACAAAGCGATCAACTTGTTTATACCACTCCACAGGCTTCTCCCTAAGTCGGGGAAAATCATTTGTGAAGGCAGCCAAATCACCCCTACTCCAAGGTACATGTACATATCCTCCATTCTGCACTTCCAGTAAAGGGTAATTCCCTATCTCCGTTGTCCCTCCACCCGGAGGTGGCGTCTCTCCTATTGCTCTCCTAGAGCTTTTCTTCTTGGACCATCTTTCTTCCCACTTATCAAGCATAATCCATGCACGCATTGCTATGATTAGATCTTTGATATGGGTTCTCAATACCATGACTCTTTTCTCTTCCAGTTCCTGGTCACTGTACTGCAACCTATGACTTCCTTGCAATGATTTAGTTTTAGACAAATCCACATCATACCGTTTGGCCAAATCTGACAACTTCTCATGAGCAGTTTGTGCTTTGCGAGTCACATCCTTCGCTACAAAAAGTAGTTCATCCTGTTCGTACATTAACATTCTCTCAAGAGGTAAACTTCCACTTATTATCTCATCGACCTCTGCCTTTAATCTTACAACATCTAACATTCTCCCTCTCAGGACTCCCTTCAGTACTTCTCGGCAACCTACACCATCCCTTTCGTTGTACTCACATTCTCGTTCCTGTGACCTACCCTCTTCTGACATACTCATAGGAACGGAGCGATTCATTATTGTGCCTCGTTCACTCTCTGCTGTTATCACACTCTGGCTCTGGTTTCTCACTGGTGGTGTCCACATTCGCAAGTCTGATTTTGACTCGGCCAAAGACCTCGGTCTCACTGGTCTCGACTCTCCATGTCCCCTAGAGGAATCTGCTGTGGCTGGCAATGGCGTACTCCATTCTATAGGCTTCGGAGTCTGCTCCATTCCACTCACTGACCCACTTCCCTCGACCACACTCCTCACACCTACAGCTGACTGTACTGAGCTTCCAACCTTCTCTTGATCAGGATCATACACGGAAACAATAGGGCCAATAGTGACCGGTACCTTTAGAGCATCCGGTAACCTCACACCTCTCCCAACCCCTACGCTAGCTACAGGCTGATTCCTCGTACCCTCGGCTCCTGTCAAGATCTTTCCTTCTACTCTCACGTCTGGTTGGGTTGGTACTCCCCTAGTCCCTTCCATCTGAACTGACCTCCCTTCCGGGGCATCTGGGTTGTATGGAGGTGGTCTCTCGGATAATAACCTCTCTAGTAGGCTATCATCAGTGTCACTGTCATCCTCATCATCCTCTCTCTTTTCCTTTATATTATCTGTTTTTACCAAAAACGGGATACAGTCTGTGTCCTTCTATTGCCTGTACTCTCCATCTTTTCATCTTTTCTCCTCTGCATCCCATCTGGCATCCTGGAACGCCTTGATCGACTTTTTCACCCTTTCCTGGTTTCTATCTCTTTTCCTATCATGCGCTGCTCTAATCCACGCATGCAATGCTTCAAATTGTGTTGGCCTTGGCAAAGGTCGTAAAGCCGCCATCACAGACTTCAACTGGTACAACACTTCTAGCCTGAATGAACCATATCTCGGGAAAGCTAATTCTCCTTCACCTTGGGTCATTTTATGCCAATTTTCAAGCCAAATTATAGGATGTAAACCCACATTTCTTGCCATGTAATGTGCCGGAGTATCCTCGGGAGGGGCTTCTTCTCCCCCACGAGTAACCACATGTTTGTCACCTCTAAACAACTCTCGGAAAGCTTTAAAACATTTCATAATGACCAAATTCTGAACATACACAATTTTCTGTTTACTTCCTGGTATCAATCCACCAATGACAACGCGACCCACACCAACTGACCTATCGCAGCGCAACACCCTCTGACGTCACTTTTCTCCACTCGCAGCAGCTCTCCTCCTTCACAACTCACGTCTCAGCCTTGCATTCGTCCCATTTATACGCTGAAATAACCGTTTGTCCCAAACAAGTTACTTCTCTGACTGTACGTCCACAGTCTCTCGAAGTTGTCGACCTCGGTTGGCACTGTCTGTCCCCATCCGGCCAGACAAATCGCCTCTGATAGGTTACAAATACTCAAATTCACTTACAACAACCCACGACCAGCGTCGGTTTGACATGCACTCACACAATCGCTCCCCCTATCTCGGTCCAGGTGATCGATGGCGCCTCACGATCTCCTTCGGGTGGTCGACAAAATCTACTGCGGGTGTCTTCTACACCCAATCGCTTAAGCTACTCGTCGAGCCTAAGACTTTCCCGGGCTGCGCGCGCTCACAGCCTGATCTCACAATCACTCAACATTCACACCAACTCCGCAAGACATCACACAACAAATCAACACCGCAATCTACAACATCTCACCCTATTCATACTCACTCCTCGGACTGCTGCTTTCTGCCGCACTGCTACTCGCCGTCAATGTCCATCAGCCGCCGTCGTCTGCTGCTCACCATCGGATGATTCACCATCACTTTAACGTCTATGGGCCTCAAGGATCACTTATCCTAATCTAAATCTTCCCTCGCTATCGGAAATAACCATCGGTCTCTGCTACCAACTGGTGGGGCCCAATTCTTGTCTAACCAATTTTCTACAAGAACCCACTCAGTTCGACTGGAACTTTTTACTTGCCAAATAGTGTGGAGGGAGTAAACACAATTATCAGGATATATCTGCCGCAATTTGACATCATTAAAGATGGAGGACTCAGAATCTAAAGTGTTCGAGATTTTATTATCAGCAAAAACATCTGAATATAAAGGCACCTCAATACAAGGCACAAAAGATAAATGGGCACTAACACAAATGCTAACCTACGAAGAATCCGCATTCGGCTAAAAATAAAAAGAATTACAGCTTCTAAAAGCATCAAATAAAGAATCGCTATACTGATATCAAATTTCGGAATCATTAATCAAAGCATTTCTGTCCCTGCTCTATTCTAAAATGACATCCCTACTTAGCATTCCCTCCCAAGCGAGAAAATCATGAAAAAGGTGTGAGGAGTGAAACTTCCTAAGAAGTCTTCACTTAGTGAGAGCTCGATCTATGATGCTCCTTCTAGCTTCCCGCCTAAATCTCCTCTGCTCAACCCACGGGGCACTGTCCCTAATACAAACCCCAAAAATCGTAGAACACGCCCTTTGGCACACCTCTTCAGCCAGGTCTTCCTCCTGTAAATTTCCATCCAGGGCTGTTCATCTTCCATCTTCAGTTAGCTTGACCTTGGCTCCCAGGCACATTCCGTACTAGGAGTTACAGTTGCACATTCCAATGCACTCCCCTGTAGGCTTCTCCCCGTATCTCAACTCCTACAACAAAGACTTATTCCAACTAACGGACTAAATGTCCTTGCACCTGCAACAGACACATGGGAACGAAAGGAGGAGCTCTTCGCATCGTGAAGTTTTACATTTCACTACAATTCAAGCCTTACTAAGAAATCCCTGTCAGCCTATAAAATATAGCTAATATAAGGAACGAACAGGCCTTCTCTCCTACATATGCAATTAGGCCTTGCAAATTTAAACACATTACACATTACATTCTATGCATTAATTCAACATAATCATCTTATAACTAAGCATAAGTAACCTACATTCCTAATTCTTAACATAGCATACGATTTACTTAATACATAGCATTATACAAAACTAATAATTAAACTTGTTACAGATACATTTCACAATAACTGGTGACGTTAATTTCACTCAAGACATTATTGCATTTCTAACACTTCTACGTTAAATGATTTCAGCAAATACATTTCTATGGCACTTCTAAACATACATCGATTATATGCGGGTGCTGACTAACGGTGAATATGATGCACCCCTACAAATCTCAGAACCTATGACGCTCTATCATACATTTACTGTCATCATTTGTGCAGGGCAGCAAACTTCTGCATCACTACTACTGACTTTCTCACACTAAAGGCATCTGTTGGGATGGCAATGTCCCCAGCATGATCTGCGGCCATAAGCCTCTGCCCTGAGTGAACCAACATGTGAGTTTCTATTGAGTTTAGCATTTTTGTTTTTGGGCTCAGTACACACAGCAATCACATGTGTGTGCTGAGAGCCACTGTAGGTGATTATAGGTTTTGATTTAAATGTGTAGGTACTTCACACAAAATTGAGGATGGAGGTCACCATCCAGATGGGTTATAAGTATTACATAACCCTGACTCAGACCTAGCCTTTCGGTATTTAATTAAATCACTTGATGTGGGAGAACAGGCGACTGTGGTATCTTTAAAATGCATGGGTGTTTCCTGGGCATGTCGCCCTTTTTTATCCCCCAAAGGTACTTAAGAGAAAGGCTATAGGATTGGCAAGTATGGATGCTGTCCCCTCCTTTTTATACTAGTGTTTTGAGTAGCCCTGACAAAGAGCTTTCTAGATCCACCCTCCTTCCTGCTATCACCTGAAGAAAAAAGATTGAGTCTAACTTGACTGGAATCAATAACCAAAATGCTGGTACTCTTTGAAAAAGCTTTTATGATCAAAGGTTTGAAATCAACAAAGCATGTCCAGAAGGACTATGCAAAGAGTGAATGGAACTCCCCCTCTGTGTTCCAGCTGAGGGAGGCTGCACCCGCTAGGGTGTAGGAGAACTTCTGATGACCAGGGCTGACGTATGTGACTGCCAGCTTCCCAAGGAGGTAAGGGACTAACCCCCAGAAGACTGCAGCCTGCTGCTGAGTATCTGCAGAGGCCACCTTCAGTGCCCCTCTACCAGTCAAACTGTCTGACCGGAGAAGAAACCCAGAAAGAAAGAGCAGCTTGTTGTAGGGGTCTGTGTGGTTGAATGCTAGAGATGCTTTCCCTAAAGGGGACTGCCTGGAAAAGCTGAGGAGTACAATGGTCAAAGGCAAAAGAACAACACCAGTGAGTTTGTGCCCCATGCGGTAGTGTACGTCAGAATAACGGAGGCCTACGGCATGACTGCCTGTGCTGCTGCAATCATTGTACCCCAGTACAGCTGTGCTATGTCTTTGTCTACCTGCCCATGCTGCTGACATTGTGTTGCCCCACAGCAGCTATGCAGCTTCATCATGTACCTACCCAAGCTGCTACCATTGTTGAGACCCAGCCCAGTGGGGCCGCATCATTGTGTGAGTGCTTGTGAGGGGAACCCATTCTCACCATGACTTAGCGAGGAGAGCATGTGCCAGGAAGAACAGCGTGGCTAGGTGCTTCCATCCTCAGCACTCTGCCCATCTGTGCTGGAATGAGTGCCCCCTGTTTGTCTGCGCTGGCTTGCGTGCCACCCCAGCTTGCGACCTCCACAGCTTTCCTGGATTACCAGCTCTACAATTGGCTCTTTCAAAGTGCTTGTGAAGACGAACTAGTTAGACTGAGAATGATAATTGTGTTCTTTCATACACAAAAAACAACCAACCAACTAACTAGCTAACTAACTGCTCCCTTACACGGCAGAACAGTCTAAACTAGACATAGAACTGGCAATTATTCCTACTTCCCGCCACACCAGAAAATCTCTAATTACGACCACTCATGCGCAAAAAAATATGTCACAGAATTAGTCAACAATAACAAGTGCACCAGTGACAAATAGAATATGCATGAATAATAGAATTAACATATTTAGTGGACACCAGCTTGGTATTAACTCAAAGCGCGCTCGTACACCCACGCACCAAGTTTAAAAGGATATTTAGTAGTGACAGTACCACCACTTTTCGAGATTTATTGCAGGAGCACTCCACACCTCACAGCAACTTCCAAAGACATCTAACAGTCACCACATATTGAGGCTTCTTGCAACTGGAATTCTGCGGTCGTCCTGAAAGAGCAGATGGGAGCGAACAGAAGAGCAGCTCAACCTGATACAAAAGAGTCAACAGGAATCGTCCCCTAAGAATATCGAAGGTCTTCAGCTCACTTACTATGCACGGTATGCCGTTTCGTGGCCATTACTCAAAAAAAGAGTGTCTTGCTGTCTAATTTCTGTTTTTCCATTGTGCCATCGTGAGGCAAGGGTTGATTATCGCGTTTTGTTAGGAAATTTGCGAAATAGGACACTTTCATCTCAAAGATGTCTCCACAGTAGGGCCACTTCCTTCCCCAACCGCCTCCCACTCCTACCTACCAATTCCTCCACCCCTCTCCCCGTTTCTGATTTTACTTTGCTTTCTCCTATTCTTTGGCTTTTGTATCTTTTACCCTCTTTTTTTACTTATCTTATGTTGCTAGCTGGGGTATCCCATACTAGTTCTACACTACACGTCTCTTTGTTCTCCTCCACATAAGCATCAGTAGACCCTGCTTCATTTATCTCACACATAAACGACTATACCCAACCAATGCTTTTCTATGAGACTCCTCCATAAAGTTATACACTATTGCATTCAAATGTATGTTTGATACCCCGCCAAGATTTTGTTCCTTCTTTATATGTGCTCTATCTGTACTTTTCTGCTTATATTAAATCTTAATAAAAATGACTTTTAAATCAAAAGAGAAATCCAAAATGTGATCGTGTCAGCTTTCCCATTCTTTTGAGCCACATGATATTGGATGACCAAATAAAATTCTTTGAAAACTTGTGTCCACCATAATTGTGTTGCAGATAAAGCTTTCGCCGATTTTAATAATTGACAATGTCCATTGTCAATTTTCATGGTGTGTCTCGAGCACATAGTACTTACAACAATATCTCAGCAGGAATTATTGAATTCTTTGCAATTGTATGCACAAAACATTACAAACCACAAAGCAAGTAAAAAGAGGCTTCAAATAATTTGATTAATGCGCCCGTAGGCGTCATGTATTTGGAGAAGATTAATGAAAAATATATACAAATTGTAACAGCACTACTTGGTACGAATACCAAAACAACCCTAAAGAAGAAAGTGTACAATGTGCTCGTGATAATGGAGTGACGGCGCAAGTGACAACGTGAAAGAAACCATAGCCAAATGGCGCAAAACAGTATTTGCAAGATATGTACAAGATGAAAGGTTCAAAACATCCACTTTTTTTCAATTGTTCATTTGATATTTTTCGAAATTATTCGGAGAACCAAACATTAGAGGGCGCCAGAAAGAGTTAAGGCTGATGGGCACAGGTCGACGACGTTTCGATCCTATTCAATTAGGATCATCCTCAGGACCAGGGTCGCAAAATTCAGGGAGTGCTGTACGAAAAAAAGGGGGGGAAAAGTATCAGAGCGGTGGAGAGCGGGACAGCGAGGAGAGAAGGAGGGAAAGGGAGCAACCAACTAGAGTGTACCTGAGGCACGGGAAGGAGGGGCTCGGTTGTAGAAGGAACCGGAGAGTAGATAATATAACGTCCCGGTAGAGATTCAATAGAAGCACGAATGAATGTAGCGTGTCTGTTGTCAAGGGTACAGGGTGGACTGGTGAGCCGATCACATGACCTCCGAGAGAGGGTAAGGAATTTGGCGTCTCTGGGGGATAAGAAGAAGAAAAGAGTATCAGGGAGGGTGGGGGGGGGTTTAGGTGGGAGGGGGGGGGGAAGAGGAAGGAGGGGACAGAGGAACACTTAGGTTTGTATTGCAAACTTACCGCTAACAGGAGCGGAGCTAGGGAGCCAGGGAGGGACGCGAAGGGACGCTTCAATGAATTCTATGAGGGCGAGGACAAAAATTAAGGTTGGTCGTGGAATACGAAAATCAGGATTTCGAAGGGAAACTGAAAAATCACAGGGGGGGGGGGGGGCGCGGCGCGGACTTACTTGATGAGCAGGTCAGGGGAGTAAGGGTCCAATAGTTAAACGAAGGTACACCAAGCCGCCACGGACGTGTGCGGTACTCGAACGCTGCCAGGAATGAGAAGCCGAGTCAACCTCTACATGAAGGGAGCTTCAGCGTCAAGGATACGGGTTAGGATTGGACAATGAAGCTGGGGGTGGGGCTGTAGCTAGGGACGCCGGGAGGACAGCCAATGGGAAGGGATAGAGTGATGACAGAAGGCCGTAATAGGGTCCTGGTGAGAGGGCTCGTAGCAGTAGCTAAGGACGCCTAGGGAACGTGAAAACAGGGGAAACAGAAGAGTTCTACGGACCCGGGGAGAAGACGGGACAGAGTGTGAACTCGGGGAGCACACGGGCGAGTTCAGGCAGGGCAGGAATAGAAGCCTGGGAAGCAGTCCTTGTAAACAATGAAAAAATCTGTAATGAATCCATAATAGAATTGGAGTAAGAAGGCACAGCCATGGTTGCGGGAATAGCGTCATGGACCTGTGGGCACAATACATGCAGAAAAAGGATTTATGGCAGTGTATACAATTAGAGAAACCTTACATTGAATCAAGGGAATGACAAACATGAAAAGGGTTCATCTAAAGTATCTAGTCAGTGAGTTGGATGCCCAACATGCTAGGGTGTGGGGCTAGCCTGGAGTCAAGTGTACTGGGATGATCAGGGTGGAAACTGGATCGTGCTGTTCCACTCATCAATAGTGTTTAGCCCCTGGTTCACGGAGTTACAGCGTGTAATCCATTTACATTCGCATTTGTTCAAGAGCAGTTGTAAATTACCGCCTCTGGGTGGGAGCCGCGGTTGGTCTATTACTTGCCACTTCATGTCAAGTGCGTCATGGTTCTTTTCCAGATAGTGTGATACCAAGGGAGCTTTTTTTCGTACAGCACTCCCTGAATTTTGCGACCCTGGTCCTGAGGATGATCCTAATTGAATAGGATCGAAACGTCGTCGACCTGTGCCCATCAGCCTTAACTCTTTCTGGCACCCTCTAATGTTTGGTTCTCCGAATAATTTCGAAAAATATCAAATGAACAATTGAAAAAAAGTGGATGTTTTGAACCTTTCATCTTGTACATATCTTGCAAATACTGTTTTGCGCCATTTGGCTATGGTTTCTTTCACGTTGTCACTTGCGCCGTCACTCCATTATCACGAGCACATTGTACACTTTCTTCTTTAGGGTTGTTTTGGTATTCGTACCAAGTAGTGCTGTTACAATTTGTATATATTTTTCATTAATCTTCTCCAAATACATGACGCCTACGGGCGCATTAATCAAATTATTTGAAGCCTCTTTTTACTTGCTTTGTGGTTTGTAATGTTTTGTGCATACAATTGCAAAGAATTCAATAATTCCTGCTGAGATATTGTTGTAAGTATTTTGCATTTACCCTGATCTCAGTTGGGTCTATGGGTTACACTCCTGTGATTTTCCTCTATCGAGCACATAGTGACACCATTCCTCAAACACCAATTTGATGGCCAATAACTCCTGATTTATCACTATGTAATTCTGTTTTGCAGGGGATACTTTTCTTGAAATGAACATAATTGGATGTTTTCTGTCAGTAAGTGTATATGCTTCCAATGGCTGCTTCTGAAACATCTTCTTCAACAATAAAGAGTCATAACATATCAGTAGTAGTAGTTTGTTTATTGTTTCAATTAATTAAAATTGTTACAAAAGAAAACACTGGTTGAATTCAATCTTAGGTAGACGTTGTCATTTCATTTAACAAGACTGTTGGTCATATCTAAAACGTCATATCTTAAGCCATTCTCAAAGTTAAAATTGTTAAAAAAGAGAAAATTGTTAAAAAAAAGAAAAAGACTGGTTAGATTCAATCATTAATAAACATGGCCATTTCATTTGACAAGACTGTTAATCGTATCTAGAACGTGATCATATCTTCAGGCCATTCTCATAATTACAACAATGAAAGGTAGATGAAATTACAATTTGTCTCTAGCCTTTGACTGAGTCGTTTTGTAGTAATTCTTTCACCTTATGTACAAATTTCGCTAGTCTTGCCAGATCCATTGAAATCTCCAGCTTAAAGAGAAATTTAATGGCATCTGCACAGGAACGTGTCCCATATTTCAAGAACAAGGGTGTCAATAAAATGCGACGTGCATAGTTCATCCGATGGCATAGGCAGATCATGTGGGTCATGGATTCCTCGTACTGGTGGCACAATCTGCAAGTAGTAAGTGCCTCTAGGGTTTTCCAACGGCTGTTGATGTCTTTTATCGGTAGTACCATCAGTCTCACTGGCAAATTTTGCCTCAGAATTGACTTGTTCAGGGCAGAGTCAAGGTATGGCTGACTCAGTTTTTCGTGGAAGGAACTAGCTAGTAGCCTGATGTTGCTGCTAGAGGACTCTATTTCCTTCATGTCGTCTTCCTTAGATAAAAGTCTAACTTGTTTCTTTAAAATGTTTTTTAAGAATCCAGGTTGGTAAAATCCTGCCAGTTGGTCAAGTCAAGGTGCAATTCAGTGCAAGCAGTTAAGAGGCCGTTGGCCCACGAGTTGTTACTTTTCGTGAAAACTTCCTTTGAGATTGCCTTCATTGTGTTTGGGGGGGCAGCACAGACCCTTCGATAGTACCGAACAATTGATGCTCAATGTTCATAGCACTGTTTGTTTAGCCCAAATTCCAGACATACCAAGGTGTTCCGAGCATGAGCGGGTATATGGAAGATCTGTTTAAATGCCCGGCAGTTTGCACGTTACATGATGTTAATTGATGCCGCGGGAAATGCTAGTTGGCCGTATGTAATTGAAGGGAGTAATTTAGCTCTTATAACCTTTCTAATGGGTCCTGTTGTCGGGCTACTTAGTCTGGAGTTCAATTTGCAAGGGGCATACGTCACTGCCTTAACTTTTGATTCGATGGATGCAGAGTGTGCAGCAGATTTCCCACTGCTCATAATCCAAACCCCTAAGTAGTTGTACTTAGTTGTTGTTGTTATTTTCAGGTTACCCATTCTCCACTGTTTTTTTAGTTTGTTTGCATACTTCCCGAAAATTACTACCTTTGTTTTCCCTGCATTTGCTTTTAAGTCATTTTCATTGTTGTAGATGCTTAATGCATCCAGTGTTCATTGCATGCCCGTTTTGGTATGGTTCATGAGCACCATGTCGTCTGCATACAGCAATAGAAACAGTCTAGTAGACCCAATTTTCGGAGGTAACAAATTGGCTTTGGATATTATTTTGCCGAGGTCTGCGGTGTAAAGATTAAAAAGCAAGGGTGCCAATACACATCCTTGTTTTAGTCCTTAGTCTGTGTAGATTTTTTTGGTTACCGAGTTTGTCGATATTTTCACACGTACCCAAGTGCCAGTGTAGAGTGCAGTAATTGCATTCAGCAGAATATTAGGGATCCCTCAATCTTGTAGTTTCCTCCATAGCAAATTCCTGTTGACTCCATCGAATGCTGCAGAATAGTCCACGAAGCATGCGAAGAGTGGGGGCTGGTTTTCCTGAGTGGACTGTTCTACCAGATAGGCAAGGGCTATGATGTTATCTGGAGTCGACACTCCTGGCCTAAAACCGGATTGGTATGCTGGGAGAATTTCGTTCTTGTTGGCCCAATTCTGCAGGTCTTGCAGGAGGAGGCTTGCGTATCCTTTAGCCTCAATATCCAAGAGGGCTATTAACCTCTAATTGGTTAGGTCTCCTACATCACCCTTTTTGCGAATTGGTTGAAGCAGGGAGCCTTTCCAGGCTTCAGGTACCGTTGAGTTGTCCAGGCAGAACTGATAAAGTGGCATGAGTATGGTTCCCCAGAAGTCGCTGTCTTCTTTGAAGAGGCTTCCAGGCAGGCCATTGGGCCCTGGGGCCCCATCCTTTCTGATGTTTTTTATTGTTAATATCACCAGATTTCCTGCGTCACAAACTTCAGAATGGTTCAGATGGTTCTTCCGCGGTCATTATATGAGGGTTAGTCATACTGGTTTCAGTAGTAGCTCTTTGATGGCATGCTGGTCTGTGGTCCGGAGCACTACGGTACAGTGTAGTTGCATAGGAAACCCATGTGTGGTTGGCGACCCCATTGCGCCGGTCATGGCCGTGACAGGACAACCTGTTGATCTATGACCAGAATTCAGCCTGTCTGTTTGGCTTCCACAGGCTAAAAATAAGCAACCATTGCGAGTCTTGCAGTTTCCTTATATGATCCCATAGGTTTTTCCTGTGAGCTTTTCTTGCTAATATCCGGTTTTGATGTGTTTTATCATTGCCCTCCCTCCTATGTTCGCGGATGGCTTGTCTCAGGTCCCGCTTGCTTTGTGCAATTTTTCCACACCTTGGTTTGATTTTGCAGCACTCCCTTTCTCCACTGTCTTGCTGCTGGTGTGGTCTTTTGCCTGACGAAAGTCGATACATCTCCGGCGCCAGGTTAATCCAATTCTCAGCTATATTGCCAGCTGTGAAGTCTTTAGAGAGTGCACTCCAATTACTTTTCTAGTTTAACAGGCTATTAGTATCTATTTTATTCCATTTTAGCGTTCTCGGGAGTACGTGTATTTCCTCTCCATTGGAGTGGCCTAGAAGGGGGGTGTGCAAGAGACCGGCTGTTTGCAGCGAAATGGCTATGGCTAATGGAACGTGGTCACTAGTCTGCAGCACCGGGTTTCGGAGTTCTGCCGCATGATCATACAGGCGATTGCACGTGAAGATATAATCAATTGTAAATTTGGGATTCCCTTGTGAAGTGTTATTCGTGGCATGGTTAGTGAGTTGTGGGTCTTGTGTTGATCTTAATCTATACGTATTTAAGAATGTTTGTAATAAGGTCCTAGCTCGATCCTTGTGCAGTAATGCACTTTTTTCTGTCCCCAAGTTATGGGTGTTAAAGTCCCCGGCCAATATGATCCCACTGTTTGAATGATTGCTAAGCAAGTCCTCAAGTGTGTCTACCAAGGCCCTCATCTCACTATATCTTGGTTTATCTTTGTAGTTAAAATAAACATTCAGGAGGAGAATTGTTAATGGACAGCCATTCGATTTTAGTCCCTGTAGGTAAACAGCTTGAACCATGTCCATGGTTAGCGCGGTTTTAGCTTTTATGTTGCGGCCAATTTGTATATATATGGACAACCCCCAGAAGGCCTACCAAATATATTGTACTTTTACGCTGGCTGTTGGAATTCTACAAAGACTGGGATGACCACTATAGCTAGTAACCGGGTTTCTTGGAGACACAACAGATCCCCAGACTGTAAGAATTCAAATGTCGCTCTATTTTGCAATGTAGTTTTTAATCCGTACATGTTCCATGAGATGACTTTCATAGTGGTGTTTATTCAAGTCCCCCTGCGGTCGTTCCTTAATGCGCTAGGAGCAGTTTGGCTTTATACATGTTCAGATCATTGCGACTTCGTTTTGGGGCTTTCTAGATTGGTCGATTTGTCCTCCTTCTGTTTGGTTGAAAGTTGTTGAGAGATGTATTCTTAGATTAAGAAACGCTGACGTGCGAGGAACTGGTTTTGTCCCTCTTAAGATGGTCTTTCTTGGGGTTAGTGTCTTTTTGTCGTTGGGTCCACCTCCTAACATGTGTGGGTACCTTTCCTCTTTTGGCATGTATACGCTAATCCTCAATTTCGCAAATTGATCTCTTTCTTGCATGATTTTGTCGGCTATTGAAATGTGTTTCCATTTTGATATTGTAGACTCTCTTGTTGTATTACTCCCCAGTGCCTTGAATTGCACTTGAATAAGGTCTTCGGTCACAATGGAGGAGAGCTCTGGGATGTGTCGGAGGATTTGTAAGATATTGGACCTGTTTAATATGTCTGAGCTTTCGTGAGATATATATTCTGGTGTAAAAATGATGCTGTTGTTCTCTGATTCCCATTGCACTTGAGCCCTATGTCCGACAGCAGGGGATTGTATTTCCAAACTTTGAACCGTTGTTATGGGTACTCTGTTGTCATCGAGGGTGGCCTGGTGCCCCTGTGTCCAGAGGTTTTCAACTAAAAGAAAGTATGTCCTTTCTCTGTCCCTAGCCTGTGGCGATGCAACCAGTTCTTGATTTTCTATGCGCTGTTCTTTAAGGAGGCGCCTTCCGCTATCTATTTTTAAAGCATATTCGAGCTCATGTAGGGCACTAGTAAGCTGCTTATTGTTCTCGATATGGTGGCCAACATCGAGGTTTGTGATTGTGTTTATTTTAATTGCTAATACTTTGTTTGGCTGGTTATCCTCACAATTTGGATTTGAAACTGATTTGAATAGTGGTATTTTGTGTGGCTGGTCTTTTCCTGATCTATGCTTTTGAAATATAGGATATACTTTCTAAGACTCCGTGAGGCTTTGTGCGTGGGCCTTCTTTGATTTTGTGTTTTTGACTCTGGCTACCGTTTAATGTGGCAAGCCCCAGCTGTAATTCCTTTGCACGGCCACGTTATTTGTTATTTTTTGCTTGCTTCTTCAAGCGTTTTTTTGCTCTCCTTGATAGTGCTTTGGCTGGTTCCGTGGCTTCTTGCAGGTTATCTAAATGATTAGTGTTGCTATGGGGAGTCTTGTCCATTGCTGGTTCCTTGTGGTTGAGTGTGTTTTGGCACGTTGCTGAAGCCAACTGCGTTGATGTTGGTGGTGTGTCCTGCCCTCAAGTTTGTTTGCTGTCTTGGGTTTTATTGTGCGTGAAGTGCCTGACTTCTGGTCTTGGGGTATAGTTCGCGCTCTTTGTTGCTGTTTGTTGTGACAAAATGAGGGGGCTAACAGCCCCTGTAATGGCGTTGATACCATTGTGTTTTGCATGATTTAGTATTCTTTCAGCTATGTTTTGATTTGGTTGGTCTGTGAGCTTTAATTGTCTTAGCTTTAGCTCTGCTATTATTGAAGTCAACAGCTCTGGCAGGGAGCTAAGCTTCTTGACTATTGGTAGACAGGAACACCCAGCAGCTGCCTGCAGCTTCAACGTCTCCAAGTTTCCTGCTAATGTGTCGATTTTACCTTCTATGTTGATCATGGCTATTGCAATTGCCTGCATTGTGTACATTTGAATTTCCAGTTTTTGTGTTTGCCAGGTAAGCTCCTTGATGGCCGTCATCAGTGTAGAGTTTATTGAGGATAACAGATTATTTTAATGGTAAAAGCCGCTTTGTGTTGTGCTCTTTGTTTCTGCAATTGGTCGATGAGGGTTTTGTTCCCCCAAGTGACTATTCTCTCTCAACTCCGTTCCTTGCGAGAGTAAACTTTGACTGAAAGTAAGAAGTTTGATCACTGATAGGTATTGTGACTGGGAGAGTTCGTGATGAGTTCTTCTGCCACCTGTCTGTGGGGTCATCAGGCTCTCCCCGTACATCTGTTGTTTGCCCTTGTTTGGGGACTCCAAAGTTGATGAGATTTCGAGAACTTCTGGGTTTTCCTGACCCAGTGCGTCATCCCTCCATTCACTGTGTTCCAATGCTGAAGATATTTCAAGGGTTTCGAGATCTTGCACCGGTGCATCTGGTCTCCTTTCTGCGCGCCTACAAGGGTCTACTCCATTGTTCCAGGAGGAGGAATAGTTCCCATCGTCCAGTTTTTCAATGCTCTGTATTTTTGGTTCTAGACACGGGCCATCTTTAGTTTGTCCCTTCACCTGTTTTGATACGTTACCGTCGGACTCTACTCTCCCTGTTGTTCTTTGTCCAGATGGTTTTGGCATGAAGTATTGGCAGATTCCCATGCTGTTTAAGTTGGAGTTTGAATTTAAGACTGAGTACACAATAGGGGTAGACTCTAATTGCGCTCGGACCTCCTTGGTCAACTTTATCTTGGTACCGGTGCCGGAACCGGTCCTCGTTATACTCATTTTAGTGCCTAGTCTGCTCTTTGTCACTTCCCATCCCTGTTGTGCACAAACTTGTTACTGATTTCCTCGTGCGCACCTATCCCCAAGCTTGTATGATAATTTATAAATCAACTTCCAGCTATATATCAGAAGTTTGTGTGCTTTAAATACCAGGATTTTACGTGCTTTGTGGATGGTAGCGCTTTGCTTATCTACTCTTTCTTTTCTAATTTTCTTATTGTCCCGGGATTTGTTTGTTGTCATTGGGATAGATGGATCAGATTGTTTGGTGGAAATATCAAGGTAGCTCGGGGCAGGAATCCGGCGTTCACCTCCTCCTGAGCCCTGCTGGTATTTGGGGTGAGCGCAAAACACTGACTGGGCCAGCTAGTCAGGAGCAGTACCAGGAGCAGTGCCTCTGTGTATTCAGGCAGAGCAAGCTGAGTTAGAGCGGGAGCAAGCAAAGCACACTGGTGAGCCCCAGGCCGCACCCAACCTAGTTGGCCTGCCTTCGTGGGTACACCGGGCTCGCACTCTGCGGCTGCAGCTAATTGCGGCCACGCTCGCTCCTTGGTGCACACTCCTTTATGTTCTCTCACTTCTAGGGCAGTTTAGTAGTAGGCGGCCCGCACTCCCAGCAGGGTTGCCGTATCTAAACAAGCAGCCGGGTGTGCCTTCCGGGGTAGAGGAGCAAATGTCAAGATAAGCTCAAGATAAGCCTCCCACCGGCTCACCTGGTATCAGCCTGCAGGATGTGGTGTCGGGTCTCGAGCGCTGCGGACAAGTGGGGACCGCCTCACAGCGCTTCACAGCTCAGCTTCTGACTCCTTGCACACGCTCGTTATTATCCTCCGCTTTGCTTCTCCACTTTGTTTCACCGCCGCTGCCACACTGCAGCAGCAGCAGGCTACGGGGCCGCGGAAGGTCCCGGAAACAGCGGGAAGCGGCGGGGGCCGCAGGAACCTCTATGGAGCTTCACCCTCGGGCAGGATAACACGGGTGAAACAAGTTGAGAAAGGCGGGGCCGGTATCGGCCCCGCCGCAGATATGGCGGGGCACCGACCCCCTCCCCCCCCTCGCCTGTTCGCCCGGCCCGGCGCGTACACCGCGTCAGCATGACGCGGTGGGCGCGTCACGGCTGGGATTGGGTGGCGGCAGGGAACCCTTGGCCTGGAAGCAGTTAAGGTGCTTCCGGGTCAAGGGGGCGGCCGGGGACAGGCCAGTTAGAACTGGCCTGCCCTCGGAAATAGGATAAAAGGCCGGGGAGCGCGGGACGCGGTCTCTTGGTCCCGCGCTCTCAGGCATCCGGGTGCAGCCCCTGGGAGGCTGCTAACTCTTTGTTTTTGTTTCCCTGCAGGTTCGGGGTCGGAGATTTCATCGGTTTGTTTCCCAGCCAATGCGGTAGAGCAGTTTATGCAGCGCCGGTGGCTGTCTACTACGTGGAGTCGTGGGCGAGGCGTTCTCTGGGCAGCGCGATTACGGCGGAAGCAGGCCTGCGGTCTGTCTACGTGGTCGGCGGCGGGAGTTGCATGGGAGAGGCTCCTTAGGTTTGGCGCATGGCACGCGCTCGCGCCCATAAGGTATTCTTTGGAAGGGGGGGGGGCCGAGGCTCACAGCGTGTGGACCGGAGCGTGTAACTACTACTGTGTGTTTTCAAGCTCCTGGGAACCTGCATCTGGAAGCTAAACAGAGGAGGTTTGTTTGGCTGCACAGTCTATATGCTTTAGGGTAAAGCTGACAGAGCCGTCTGCTCATTTGATTTGCCTGCGCAAGGCTAAGTAGAACAGTTTTCCCCTATTTTATATTGGGTATTGGGATCTGGCTCTTCGTTTTGTTTGGCCCATATGGAGGGACTACGGAGTTTTTCTTTATTAATAATTTTTTGACAGCGTTGGCTTGGCACGTCTTGTCAAATCGTGTGTTTTGCCCATGTTTGGAGATTTGCCCTGGTAGAGAGATGAGGCATTTTTAGTCTATGGTTGTTCTGTGGCCTTGGCCATCTAGCAACGTTGTCAGTTAAAACGGTCCTACTCTGATTTAAAAACAGCCACGCGGTCCGTGTGTTTCACACTCATACCCACTGTCATCTTTGTGACGCGCTGAGACTTTCCTTTGATGTGTTTGTCACCATGGATCACGGGGAGCTGCTGAGGGATGCCTTGCAGCAGGGTCATGGCATGAGCCACTAGGTGCACGTCAATACCGGGTGCCTCCATCTTTACTTTTGTAACCGGGGAAGTGTTTAAAGGTTCTCAGATCGATTGTAAGGAGCGCCGCATGGGTTAGTCAGCCTCCGAACATTAGCTTAAGCGCTGAATGCATGTAACGTGTGGAGAAAATAAATTAAAAGGCGCTGCGCATCCATTCTATGATGACAGTTTACAGTTATAAGCAATTTGTTTTATGGTGAAGTCAGCTCTCAAGTGCACAGCAAGATCACGCTTTGTATTTGATTTGTGCATATACTGGAATGGAGCAATACATCTGACATTCCTACAGTCCATGCATGTCAGTGTCTCCTAGACAGGGATAGAACAAAGTGATTTAACGGTGTGTGCTACTGTATTAGAGAGACTTTCAAAGGCCAACGCGGTAGGCAGCTTGAGAGCGGGATTTCGGTTGTAAAGTCACTGTCCCATTGATTCGGTTCAGGTAGTTCTCTTCGCATGTCCTGGAGCAGTGTAGCGCAGCTAGCCGTGTGTGGGCCATCATTTAAACTGCATGGCAAGGTGGGAACACTAATAAGGCTACGACCTGCAAATGACAAAGCATGCAACGTTGGGGGCGCAAATGGTAATGATTTCTAACAGCGGCAGCGTCTAACTTTAATCTGGCTTACAGTTAAAAGACAACAGAGCATGCACTATGAGACAAAGCCCCGTATATATCAATTGCTTGCGAAAGGGGGAGAGGATGTGGTGTGATGGCTAGAGTTGCCGAGTTTGGGGTTTGAAATCAGGGATCGCGCCTCGGGGTAGCTTACATATCCTGTGGGTATGGACGAATCTCCCCACGCATAACGGGTGCTCTTGCATTAAAAGTGTAACGTAACGGGTGCTCATGTAAAGCGCCCCAATACCTTCGGGGCAATTTTTGCGCTTTAAAACATTTGAACTTGAATCCTATCCTTTCATGCCCTACACAAGTTCGCATAGGCTAGAGAAACAGTCAGGTTTTGTGTTCCCTTGCGGAACACAACTATGTTAGTCAGATGATGAAGTGCTGACGTGCTAACAATCCGCCTCTTGTACATCAATGATCCTCGTGTAAGTCATTTGGTGCGGTTATACGCTCTCGAAAAAGATAGTCCGTTTTTTGTAGGTTTTGTCTACTGTGGCAGCGTGTACTATGTTGTGCTATGTTAGGCAAGGGTGCTAAGCTAGGCGGTCTCAATTTAAAGTGAGTACGATGCTCCTCGAGTATTGCTCATGGTAGGCACTCTCCTTTGGGTGAGTCCGATGTTACCTCAAGGGATGCGACCAGTGCTATGCAGGGCACTCCCCAAGTGTAGTCCCTTTGGTAGGGCATGTGGTGTTATGCTAAGTGCCTTTACATTTAATGTCCGATTTCAAGGTTCCTTTTGTGGTGGGATTGGCGGGGCACTCTCAAGGGAGCTTCCAATGATTCCGCGCTAATGCATTTGGTCTTATGTTAAGAGCTCTCAATTTGTGAGTCTGATCAACAACGGCGGTTGACGCTCCTGGCAAAGGTTCTCGGATTTTGTAGGTCTCACCTGCAGGTGACTACAGTTGAAGAAGGCGGTTGAAGCTGACCGCCGTTTTTTAGTTTACAACATTACCAGGCTTCGGATAATTTGGGAACACATACGGGTGGTATATGCAAGTCAGTACTCAGTGCCTTAGAGTCAGCATTTACATTTGGGCCAATTCCAAACTGTTTAAGGAGTCATTAGATGGCTGAAAGCAATGCCTTGGCCTGCATTACAAATTCATTAGGTAACACTGTAGGAAGCCGTGTTAGGGGATTGGCTATAGATAAGGAAAAATGGAGCAGGCAGGGATTGGAACTGGAGAATAGGAGTCAGAGTTGTGTTCATGCAAAGCGGGCCAATATTGCCTATGTAAGCGTCCTAGGGTGAATGTACCAGGTCTACTGAAGAATGATTTTAGGAATACGAGAGGTGTGGGCTGACCTGGGTGTCAGACCTATCACTGTAGGATCTGCTCAAACAGTTGGTAAATTGCCAGGTTGGTACAAACCTTCACTCCTTTACATATAAGGTACCTTGATGGTAGGCTACAGGGTTGCACATTTTGCGACATTTCTTAGTTCGTGAGTTAGGCTCAGCATGTTAACCGATGCCTTTAAATGATTGAGGTTCGGCCCATTAGGCACTGGCCTGAGGGGAGGGTCACTTAAGTAAATTCTCAACACGTATAGGCCTTGTTGACAAGGGATCCGTGTGTGCGGTGTGGGGGTACATAGGAAGGAGGGGTCTGGGTCAGGAAGCCTAGGCGCTATGTGCAGGGGAAGTAAGCTGCAGGAGGGCGTTAAGTCACACGGCGCCTCGGCGCCGGTTTAATTATACATGTATGCACTGGATTTCGATGTCCTCTCAGTGTCTGTACACTGGAGTTCAGGGACCACATTTATGCGCATACATGCAGGCACAATGATGTATTGTATCACACGGTATCTCTGCCTTTATGTGCTTGTGCACTTGTTATTTGTACGTCGTATGGCATAACATAGTACCGTCGCTCCCCTAGTGCGTATGCACGGCGGCATTATAAGCCTGGGGTTTGTTAGGTTGTATATATGCACCATTGCCCGTGCACTTACACAGTGTAATGTATGTGTGAGGTCGCACATTACTGGGGTGCATTGGACTTGTAAAGGTCCGGCGGGCCAAAGAATAGTATGGATGCACTTTAAAAGCATGGGGGTGTGGGTAAAAGGGGGAGAATACAGTCTCGTGAAGTAGCGCTGACTTAAAGATCGTTGTTGGGCACCTCACAGCATAAGGCACTAATCATTGATCTTTGATTTTTATTTATGTATGTCTGGATCCACGCCTGATGCCTGGAAGTGCTACACACCGCTATGACTACAAGAGGTGGACAATTAAGGGACGGGTGGATCCGGAACGTGAGTGGAAAACGGCGGCGTCAAATGGATTGGTGATCAACTCAGTGGTTCATGCGGTGCTAGCCTGAGACTGTGCTCCATATGTTTCATAGTTGGAATGTATAGTTGTCACTCATTTGTTGTTGACATTTGTGGTAAGTCGGCAGTACGTTCGTCTGGCAGGTGCATACCTTCAGAGCTGCTCATGCATTATAGTGGGAGGGTATGGTTGTCACCCATTGATTGTTGCCATTCGTGTTATGGTAGCAGTTCGCTGCCTTGTAGGTGTGTACCTTTACCTATGGTATAAAACATAAGTATTAGGGGCAGATGCGACACATTAATTCCTGTGTCATGGAACGGTTAACTGCCATTACGGCGCATGTGCACGCAGGCGCCTTTCCGTGCGGACATTGAGCAGTGTTGGGTTGCTCCGTGTAGGGGGATAGGCTGGCACAGAGCCTATCACAGAACATTGTGCTCGGATGCAGATAGTTCACGGTTTAGGGCTCCAAAACGGCAGGTTCATTCCCTATGATGAATCCAGCCCCGTAGCAGTATTATCCTTCAAATGGGGAGGGGCTGGGTCGGAGATTATTCCTCAACACCCCTTGTCATTAAATTGGTTACTGTGCGTGTTGGGATGCTCCGTAGTAGGGTCAGCAGCCAGCACAGAACCTATCTTAGAGCATAATTGGTTCGGTTTCAATGGTCCATGAGGCCCATGGTATGCTTATGGGAACTCTTTGGGAGCCTGTGGGACACTACTAGGTTAGCATCACAATTGTATAATCACATCGGCAATGAGTACCGGGGTATGTGAGTGGCCTCTGACGGTTTCGAGCATAGTGCTAATAATACTAGGGGTGTGGGTTGCAACGTGTTACATCGCGATGCATTCAATCAAGACCATTTAGTGGCTCCCGGACGGTATGTCAATTTTGTCTGATTCAGTCAGCCTTGGTATTTGTTATATCGTACACTAGGAAGGGGTTGCGGACCCTACGCATGGGTAGAATAGTGGGAATACTTCGCATGGGAGTGGGAAAGTGACACGTCTATGCCAAGGTACACCTCGGCATGGAGTGCAGAGATTTCAGTAGGGGGAGGCTAGCTAGCGTTTTTTACACCTGCAGACTATACAGACAGAGCTGAGAGCAGGGTGGTTTCCAAGTATCTTTCCTTGGCCTCAGTCAGTTTAAGGGGTTTGTTATGACTGATCTTCTGGAGAGATACAGTCCTTCGCCACAATAGTTCTTATAGTTAGTGGGGGAACGACTTGATACCATTAGGCAGAAGGGTCTTGCTGGAGGAGGTAATATCCAAGGTTGGCTGGTAAGCACAGGAGTGCCAGGGCGGCAGCATAGTCTGGTCACATGGGGTGTCAAAGGGAACTGTGCTTCATAGAAGTTGGGGTCCACTCGACTAGGTTAGGTGAAGAAATAGTGTTGGAAAATTTGCATAAGCTTGGTCAGGGAATTGAGGCAGGGGCATTACCTTTCTGAATTTTAGGATGGGGGGGGGGCCAGATAGTCGGTCAACTATGCTGGCCTGTGGCGGTAAGGTCATGACTGGTGAGCAGTAAATTTAAGGTCCTTAGGGGGCGGCGCCATTCTCGGATGGGGTCACCCAGGAGGAGGGACAAGGGGTCTCTCCTAGAACTCCAGGGGCGGTACATCCGGTTGGCTGGATGGGTGCGGGGAAAGGGGAGAGTCACGCTTTCTTTAGGCTGGTTGGCCACCCCGCACAGGTATGGACGTCATTAAATGGCGCAGAGTGCAAGACCCCCCAAATTGGAATGGAGTTCAGGGAGCGTATGGGGGTAACCGGGGGGGGGGGGGGGGAAGTACCCTCTCGGTAAGCGGGCCCTCTGCGCATGCGCAACTCCTACGGGAGGGCGTGGCTAATTCATAAGGATCTGACACCGGTTAGCGACCTTGCCGTAGGCTCAAATAGGATACGCAGAACGTAATTAATGTATGATTATGTCCAGATGTTAGATTCAGATAGAAAACTATGTATTAGAGATAGTTTAAGGTTAGCCATCTGATATCTGTGCATATGAATTGTAATCAAATGTCGTGTTATGTTTCTGCATATAATTGTGTAAATAATTGTTTATTTCAAAATTTTTAATTTTGTTTTCATATTTTAATAAATACGGCCGGGGGTTGTACGACCCCCGCCTCCAAAAAGTAATTACCTTCTCATGTCCCTCATTAAAAATGTGGTTTACGCACAGGGGGAGGGGGAAATTCGGTAGTCCCAGACCATAGAGAAAGGCGGGGCCGGTATCGGCCCCGCCACAGATATGGCGGGGCACTGACCCCCTCCCCCCCCTCGCCTGTTCGCCCGGCCCGTACACCACGTCAGCATGACGCGGTGGGCGCGTCACGGCTAGGATTGGGTGGCGGCAGGGAACCCTTGGCCCGGAACCAGTTAAGGTGCTTCCGGGTCAAGGGGGCGGCCGGGGACAGGCCAGTTAGAACTGGCCTGCCCTCGGAAATAGGATAAAAGGCCGGGGAGCGCGGGACGCGGTCTCTTGGTCCCGCGCTCTCAGGCATCCGGGTGCAGCCCCTGGGAGGCTGCTAACTCTTTGTTTGCCCACCCACCATCCCCTGTTGCAATATGGTCATGGGGTTATGAATGTGACGGTGCGGTTTTTGTTCCTTAGGTTTTTTCCCGTTTACAGGTCATCTATCGTCGAATTTATTGCTATTCCTTGGTCAGGCGGTAAGGTCATGACTGGTGAGCAGTAAATTTAAGGTCCTTAGGGGGCGGCGCCATTCTCGGATGGGGTCGCCCAGGAGGAGGGACAAGGGGTCTCTCCTAGAACTCTAGGGGCGGTACATCCGGTTGGCTGGATGGGTGCGGGGAAAGGGGAGAGTCACGCTTTCTTTAGGCTGGTTGGCCACCCCGCACAGGTATGGACGTCATTAAATGGCGCAGAGTGCAAGACCCCCCAAATTGGAATGGAGTTCAGGGAGCGTATGGGGGTAACGGGGGGGGAAGTACCCTCTCGGTAAGCGGGCCCTCTGCGCATGCGCAACTCCTACGGGAGGGCGTGGCTAATTGATAAGGATCTGACACCGGTTAGCGACCTTGCCGTAGGCTCAAATAGGATACGCAGAAAGTAATTAATGTATGATTATGTCCAGATGTTAGATTCAGATAGAAAACTATGTATTAGAGATAGTTTAAGGTTAGCCATCTGATATCTGTGCATATGAATTGTAATCAAATGTCGTGTTATGTTTCTGCGTATAATACCTTGTTTGGCTGGTTATCCTCACAATTTGGATTTGAAACTGATTTGCATAGTGGTATTTTGTGTGGCTGGTCTTTTCCTGATCTATGCTTTTGAAATATAGGATATACTTTCTAAGACTCCGTGAGGCTTTGTGCGTGGGCCTTCTTTGATTTTGTGTTTTTGACTCTGGCTACCGTTTAATGTGGCAAGCCCCAGCTGTAATGCACGGCCACGTTATTTGTTATTTTTTGCTTGCTTCTTCAAGCGTTTTTTTGCTCTCCTTGATAGTGCTTTGGCTGGTTCCGTGGCTTCTTGCAGGTTATCTAAATGATTAGTGTTGCTATGGGGAGTCTTGTCCATTGCTGGTTCCTTGTGGTTGAGTGTGTTTTGGCACGTTGCTGAAGCCAACTGCGTTGATGTTGGTGGTGTGTCCTGCCCTCAAGTTTGTTTGCTGTCTTGGGTTTTATTGTGCGTGAAGTGCCTGACTTCTGGTCTTGGGGTATAGTTTGCGCTCTTTGTTGCTGTTTGTTGTGACAAAATGAGGGGGCTAACAGCCCCTGTAATGGCGTTGATACCCTTGTGTTTTGCATGATTTAGTATTCTTTCAGCTATGTTTTGATTTGGTTGGTCTGTGAGCTTTAATTGTCTTAGCTTTAGCTCTGCTATTATTGAAGTCAACAGTTCTGGCAGGGAGCTAAGCTTCTTGACTATTGGTAGACAGGAACACCCAGCAGCTGCCTGCAGCTTCAACGTCTCCAAGTTTCCTGCTAATGTGTCGATTTTACCTTCTATGTTGATCATGGCTATTGCAATTGCCTGCATTGTGTACATTTGAATTTACAGTTTTTGTGTTTGCCAGGTAAGCTCCTTGATGGCCGTCATCAGTGTAGAGTTTATTGAGGATAACAGATTATTTTAATGGTAAAAGCCGCTTTGTGTTGTGCTCTTTGTTTCTGCAATTGGTCGATGAGGGTTTTGTTCCCCCAAGTGACTATTCTCTCTCAGCTCCGTTCCTTGCGAGAGTAAACTTTGATTGAAAGTAAGAAGTTTGATCACTGATAGGTATTGTGACTGGGAGAGTTCGTGATGAGTTCTTCTGCCACCTGTCTGTGGGGTCATCAGGCTCTCCCCGTACATCTGTTGTTTGCCCTTGTTTGGGGACTCCAAAGTTGATGAGATTTCGAGAACCTCTGGGTTTTCCTGCCCCAGTGCGTCATCCCTCCATTCACTGTGTTCCAATGCTGAAGATATTTCAAGGGTTTCGAGATCTTGCACCGGTGCATCTGGTCTCCTTTCTGCGCGCCTACAAGGGTCTACTCCATTGTTCCAGGAGGAGGAATAGTTCCCATCGTCCAGTTTTTCAATGCTCTGTATTTTTGGTTCTAGATGCGGGCCATCTTTAGTTTGTCGCTTCACCTGTTTTGATACGTTACCGTCGGACTCTACTCTCCCTGTTGTTCTTTGTCCAGATGGTTTTGGCATGAAGTATTGGCAGATTCCCATGCTGTTTAAGTTGGAGTTTGAATTTAAGACTGAGTACACAATAGGGGTAGACTCTAATTGTGCTCGGACCTCCTTGGCCAACTTTATCTTGGTACCGGTGCCGGAACCGGTCCTCGTTATACTCATTTTAGTGCCTAGTCTGCTCTTTGTCAATTCCCATCCCTGTTGTGCACAAACTTGTTACTCTACACTGTACACTGATGACGGCCATCAAGGAGCTTACCTGGCAAACACAAAAACTGGAAATTCAAATGTACACAATGCAGGCAATTGCAATAGCCATGATCAACATAGAAGGTAAAATCGACACATTAGCAGGAAACTTGGAGACGTTGAAGCTGCAGGCAGCTGCTGGGTGTTCCTGTCTACCAATAGTCAAGAAGCTTAGCTCCCTGCCAGAACTGTTGACTTCAAAAATAGCAGAGCTAAAGCTATGGATGCAGAAACATATCAGTGTGTTGTAGAATTGGGATTCCTGTTAATAAATAATTTAAAGCTTAAAAAGCTGAATCAACCTCTGAAGACTATTTAATCATTTCTACCTTATGTAATCATTGGTTATTGGGGTAACTGTGGTGGGAAAATTGTTAATGAACCAAAGATAGACATTTGTGAACCCCAACAAACGTAAAACATTTGTAGTATTTCTTGGGGCCTTCCACAGTAATACTGCTTCTACCTTCATCTGATCCATTTGAACCCCCTTGGAATTCTTGGGTTTCATCCTAAAAACTGTGAGGCCTATTACGATGGCGGGCAGACCATAACGGTAAACGGGACCGACCGCCAGAGATGCGGCGGTCCAGCTATGCCAATTAGGATGCGACCGCCAACCCGCACCTTTTACATTGCAGCGGGCGGTGCTGTAAGCAGCACCCGCCGCAATGTAAAATATGCATGTTGTGCATTGGCGTACACAACGTGACAGGCACCGCGCGGTGCCTGTCACCTTGTGTATGCCAATTAAGGGGGGTACCATGGGTACCCCCCAAGTGCAGCCATCCTCACGCCCGCAACGGGCCCCCAAAGTCACTTTCCACATGCCTTTCCATGGCGGAGTCTCCGTCATGGAAAGGCATGCTCCACGCACCCATCATAATATGCACCGCCACCATATTTAGTGCTCTGTAGTCGATATAATAATTTTTTTATCTGAATCAAAATTAGGAGTGTTGATGCATGAAATTATGAATAATTAATAAGTAAAGAACACAGATTTTTCTTCAATATTCTTCTTAAGATTTTCATTTTCTTTTACTGTTATAGAATTTATTCTACAACAACGAATCTTGGCTCCAGGTTACAAATATATTCTACAATAAAATTTTCAATGAGAGGTAGAACACAAGCTTGACTTTACCAAAAACGTCCCAAAACACATGGTATGGAGCTGGGTACAAAAATAACTTCTTTTCTTCTTGATGGGAAAGTGATAAATGCTGGCATATGTTTTTCTGTATTTAATGTTATTGGGCCTGACGTTAATTCTTATCCATCGATTGCTCAGCTGGTTCTGGTTGCAAACGTATGTTAAATAATCTGATTGAAACAAATCACAGTATCCAGAATCAGTAATTACTGGAATGTGGATTTCCTTTCCAGCAATAGTCAGCTGTACAGATAAAATTAAATGTAACTTGCTCTTTTGGATTGGCTGAGATAAATTACCATTTTAAGTGAACTCGGTAGTAGAGTCTCATTCAGAACCAAAGAACTTCGGAGCATATTATCAAGGACGGTGTTAAACATTATCGCCAGTTTAGCGGCAAAAAACTTCCGCCAAAGCGGGGATAATGGGCTTGAAAATATGCCCTTGAGGGGGCGTGGCTTGGCGCCCGAAGGAGATGGCGGCGTTCGGCTAGGAGCTCCGTTCACACCAGGGTTCACTGGCGGTTCGCGCCTCAGTTTCCACCAACGAAGGGCACCCTCTCCTGTCGGAACATGCCAAGATCATTTTTAATCCTTTTCTGGCGCTGAGGCACAGTTATTTTGGGTTTTACAACCCATTTTATTTTCGGTCGCGGCTCGTCAGCGGCCGCGGCCGCCATCTTGTTTATTTTCGCCCGTGATTGCCTCAGCAGTGCGCTTTGCCGCGCATGGATCCCCTGGACGCCTCATGCTTAACTACTGACCCCAGCACCTCCTGAAGCACAGTTGTGGACATTCTGCACTCTAAGGTGACTTTTCTCCTCAACATGATTATTTCCGCTGCCTTTTTCTGCTGACTGGAATTTTCAACTTTCCTCATACACGGCGGCCATCTTATGCTTCCAGTCTCCAACACCTTTGACTCCAACTTTGTGGCCTGGCATTTTCCTTCCCTTATTAATTTGCTCCCTGCTCCTTTTTCAGTTGGGCAATAAGATATTTTTTCTTCTTTTTTGACTACGCGCTCCATTGGCGTGCCGATGGCGCATTGCTCTAGTCAGACTCAAAAACGTAGTTACATTAAGAACTCCAAACTATTCACGGCACTGGCCCACTTGGAAGCCTCTCAGTCTCTACCTTCAACTGAAATGACATCGACTGCGGACATCACCTCACAGCCTTCGGCAAAAGTGAACTCTAAGAGGTTAAAGAAAGACCCGCCTTCGCCTCCTAAGTCCTCCTCGCCCATCTCAATGGAGCTAATCCTCGAAGAGATACGGGCCCTGCGCCCTTACATGGAGGAGACGAATGCTAAGCTGCAGATTCTCACTGATAACTGGGCCTCGATGGACGAAAGAGTATCGCTGGTGGAGCGTGACGTCTCCTCTCTTCAGGAATCCGCGTCCAAGGTTTCCCACATGCACACGCAGATTTCATTTCTTCAGAAGCAGGTGGAGGACCTCGAAAATCGTAACAGGCGCAACAATCTTCGCCATTACGGCCTGGTGGAGGGCTGTGAGGGGAATGATCCCATCAGCTTTTTCAAATCCTTTCTCCCGAAGCTTCTCCACCTACCTGATGACACCTCACTGAATATCCAGCGTGCCCACAGACTTGGTCGAGCTTCCTCCTCTCCTTCCGCATCAACGAAGCCTAGAGGTGTAATAATGTACTTTCTAGAGTACACAGACTTGTTGAAAGTCCTCTTAGCCGCCAAAGCCTCTCCTCGCCTCACTTGGTCAGGCTCCACCTTGTTCTTTGCACAAGATTATGCCAGGACCACTGCAAACCGTCGCAAGGCCTTCCTGGACATGAGACCTGACCTACGCTCCATTGGTGCCAGATATGGGCTTTTTCACCCTTGCCTTTTTAAGGTCACTTATAATAACAAGACTACGACATATGAGGATCCTGCCCGTCTTCGAAGCTTCCTGAACTCTTGCGGTCAGCCCGACATGGAGATAGCCGGTCCCTCTTCCCACCCACCATGACTTATTTTTGCAGCTGCAGCTTGATTCTCTAATTTGTCCTGCTTTAATGCTTTCATTTTCTTTCGCAGGTTCTTCAGACTGTATGACCTTTCGTCAAGATTATGCCTTTCATTTTATCGTCTGATAGTGTTAATCGGGCTCTTCAGTTGGTCATATGTTTGTTCTTTATCACCGTGTATTCGAGTTTCTAACTATGTTCTCTTTCTCCCTTCACAGATCACTGTTTTGCGTTCCGTTCTGTTATCCCTGGTTGGACGTCTCTCTCACCCCGAATGCCCTGCCTCTCCCAGTTGGCCCTACCTCCCTCCCCTCATCTCCATGTGTGTTTCCGCTTATTCCCAGTTCCTGATTGTATTTTTCCCGTGCTACCCCTCGTAAGTACTCTTCATTCCTCATTTATCATGTTTTTCTTTGTTTTATATTTTCTTATTGTACCTTTTCCCTCGTTGTTTTCAGATTTACTGGTGTCATTGCATTTTTCATGCTTCTCCCTTATCTTTCTTTCTTCATTTCTTCTTCTCCCCATTGTGTATTGGCTCTCTTGCTTGTATTCATCTCCCTTTACCTACTTTATTTCCCCTTGGCCCTTACCTACCATTATCTTTGAGTATTGTTGTATCTTCTTCACTTTCTTTCTGCTTTCTTGGCTCTCTCCTATTTTTATGGCTTCACTGGTTCCTTTCTCACTTTTTCTTCTACCCTTGTCTTTTCGCGTCAGTTCTCATCTCACTCTCTTTTCCTCTTATGCTCTTGTCCGCTGTGAGGCATTTCCTTGCTGTCCTACTCTCCAATTGGTCCATTTTTTGATTAGTCTTTAATGTCAGTTCGAATTGTTTCCTGGAATGTTAGAGGTCTGCATTCTCCTATCAAGAGACAAAAAATCCTCTCTCATTTAGCCAAATTAAATGCAGACATTGCCTTTTTACAAGAAACCCATCTATCTGATGCTGAAGCTGCTAAACTTAAGAGAGGTTGGGTGGGGGCTGTATTTTCATCTCCGGGTGATGGTAAGAGAAACGGTGTGGTTGTACTAGTCCGCAAGTCTCTTACCCATTTGCTCTTGGCTTCTGAATCAGATCCTGATGGTAGATGGTTGTATGTCAAACTCTCCTCAAAAGGCGTCCCTCTCTACCTCCTTAACATTTATGCTCCTACTGGAGGTGATCAGGTCTTCTGGCGCGCATTGGCCTCCCGCATCACTGAATACATTGATGATAATTTTATTTTAGCAGGTGATTATAACCTACCCTTTGATCCTTTTTTAGACAGGAACTCCAAGGCACCTTTTATCCCCAACAAGTCCCACAAGCTTTTTACTCAAGCGATATCCCAGCATAAACTCATTGATTCCTGGCGTCTCTGTAACCCCACCTCTAAAGAATTCACCTTCTACTCCGCGACTCATCATTCCCAGTCCCGTATTGACTATATTTTCCTTTCCCATCATATGTCCCAATCCCTCACCCATGCTGACATAGGCCCCATCTTATTTTCTGACCACGCCCCTGTTTTGATAAACATTGACATTTTACCCAAGTCCACTGGACCAAAGAGATGGCGCTTTAACAACACTTTACTCCTTGACCCCAAATTCTCCGCCTCCTTTGTAGACTTTACCACAGAATTTTTCAACATTAACGACACTCCCACTATGCCTAACCACGTTGTCTGGGATGCATATAAAGCAGCAGCCAGAGGTTTTATTATCAGCTTTGTGGCTGCTAAACGCAAGAACGCTCGTAAACGTACCAGTGACCTCCTTTGTACGATTAAAAAATTAGAACATTCCTTCTATACATCCCATTCGCAAGAAAGTTTGACTGCTCTCATTGCTGCTAAGATGCAATTTAACAAACAATCCACTGAGGATGCTTCATTGTATTTGTTAAAATCCAGTTCAAAATTCTATGGGGGTAAAAACAAGGCGGGGAAGGTCTTAGCCAATTATTTAAAAGTCAAGCAAAACAAACTGAATATTGAATCTATCTACGATGTTAATTCTGTTTTAAAGCATACGGATGTTGATATCTTAGAGCAATTCTCCCAGTTTTATTCCAAACTCTACTCTTCTGAGACTCACCCCACTCCTCATTCTCTTGCTACTTTCTTCGCCACCATCCAACCACCCTCCAATTTCCCTGTTGATCTATCCGCCCTTGAATCACCAATCTCTAGTGATGAATTACTTTCAGCACTTCAATCACTCAAGAAAGATAAGGCCCCCGGCCCAGACGGATTCACAGTTGAGTTTTATTTGCATTTTTCCAAATTGTTGTTGCCCAGACTACATTCCCTTATTGATTCCTTCATATTGAATGGCTCTTCCTCAGGTACATTTTCTGATGCCCACATCTGTGTCATACCCAAAGAAGGCAAAGATACCCAACATTGTAAGAATTACAGACCAATTTCTTTGGTTAACATTGATTATAAACTGTATGCCAAATCTCTCGCCATTAGATTAGACCCTTACCTTCCCGAATTGCTAGGCCCTGAACAATCTGGCTTCGTTAAGGGCCGCTTCATCACTGATAACACCAGACTTTTGTTTAATGTCCTTTCCAAATCTCCACAGTTCCAAGACTCACTTGCAGCCATTGCCCTAGATGCAGAAAAAGCGTTCGATAGGGTGGAGTGGACTTTCCTTTTCTCTGCCCTCAAATGGTTTGGATTTGGCCCACACTTCATCTCCTTTATCTCCTTTCTGTATTCCAGCCCTAGAGCGGCGGTTTGCGCCAACGGTCTAGTCTCCTCTTTTTTCAATCTGGGTAGGGGTGTTCGTCAGGGTTGCCCTCTTTCCCCTTTTCTTTTTAATTTGGCCCTGGAACCTTTTCTTTCAAAGCTTCGTCAAAACCCCAACTTACATGGTTTCCAAATTTCCCAAACTAATATTAAACTTGCTGCCTACGCAGACGATATTCTACTATTCATGTCTAACCCTACATCTTCCATTCCCGCATTCCTAGCTGAAGTCCATGACTACTCTCAGATTTCAGGTTATAAGCTAAACAATGACAAGTGTGAGATTCTACCCCTTACCAAGTTCACCTTTAAACCGGACTTTATGGCGTCCAATTTTACCTGGAGCTCCTCACACATCAAATATCTAGGTTTACACATTACTTCCTCCCTCCCTGACACTGTTTCATTATGTCTCAATAAATGCATCCAAAAACTGTCCGACCTCACCTCTAGATGGCACCCATTATACCTCTCCTGGTGGGGCCGTCTTGATACGATTAAAATGATGCTCTCCCCGTTAGTCCTTTATACCATTTCTAACATCCCAATTCCTATCCCTGCTAAGTTCTTTAAGAAAATCAACACTATTCTCTCTTCCTTTCTTTGGTCCGGCAAAAAAGCACGTATGTCCCTGTCCAGATTGCAACTCCCCAAGTCTGAAGGTGGAGTTAACTTTCCAAATTTTCCCGCTTACCACAAGGCATTCCTCTTGCGGCAAGCTTCCCAATGGCTGCAAGACCCTGCTGAGCCGTCCCCCTTATGGGTTGTCATTGAGCGACTTTCCTTATCCCCTTTCACTTTTGCTGAATACCTTTCATTTTCCCGCAAGCCTCACTTCTCCTCCATTCCTATCCACAAGTTCACAGCCAAGCTGCTTCTCTCCACCTCCCCAAGCCCCCCTTCCTCTGTAGCAGAGTTTCTTAATTCCACCATCTGGCACAACAATAGTATAACCATCAATCGCAAGCCCTTTTATTGGAAAACCTGGAGACAGAGGGGTTTAATCTGGGTATCTCAACTCTTCTCTAATTCTGATTTCTTATCCTTCTCCGTTCTCAGTCAACATTTCCATCTCCCCCGTTCTTCTGCCTGCAAGTATCTTGCGCTTAAAAATGCAGTCATGTCCACTTATGCTCTTCTCTCTAACCACCCCACGCATCCTCGCCCTCCCAACCCTACCTCACACCTTCATTCCTTCCTGCGCACTCACCCTACAGCCTCCTCATTATACCACTCGTTCCATACGATTCTCACACCCAGACCAAAATCCAAAGTTGAGGAACAGTGGGAATCTGATTTTGCCATCTCTTGGCCCACCTCCCTGTGGGATAAACTATGGACCAAACTTCGCAAGACATCTAGGGCTGCCTCCCTCACACAAACTCTTTTCTTCATTTACAACAGACTCCTCTTCTCTCCCCAGATGTTGAATAAAAGATTTTCTTCCACACCTGATCTCTGTTGGTCCTGTTCTGCTCCTAACGCCACTCTTTTTCACATGCTTTTTTCTTGCACCTTCACGAAAAATTTCTGGACACTAGTTTGGGCCCAAATCAATGTCATATTCCACACTACATTCCCCTTTTCTTTTGTCAATATTTTTTTAGGAAGCCTTTCTCCCTGCTGGGATGACATTCATCTTAATACGCAAATTGTTGATTTGTTGTTAGCTGTTGCGTTCCAGCAAATCACCGTCAACTGGAAAAACTTTACGAATATCTCTTTTAAAGCATGGTGGTACAATGTGTGTTATAATCACAGGCTAGACACTGTCTTTGTGCACCCCCTTAGTTTAGTTGCTAAACGACATGATTTATGGCTTCCTGTAACCTTGTATCTAGATATCTGTGCTAAACGCTCTTCCCATGTATCACCTATTCAGCAAGA
This sequence comes from Triturus cristatus, assembly GCF_964204655.1. Taxonomy (NCBI): domain Eukaryota; kingdom Metazoa; phylum Chordata; class Amphibia; order Caudata; family Salamandridae; genus Triturus; species Triturus cristatus. The sequence continues at coordinate 694,853,699 of NC_140588.1, forward strand.
GGTCTCTAAGCCTCCCTGAGTGATATTGTTTTTCATTTGTATTATTCTTTTTATATAAGCTACTTTAATTTTCATTACTACCAGTGCTGTTTTTTGATATTTAGCCTCAAACCCTTGTTATCCTCTGATTAATTGTATATTTTCACTACCATGTATTACCTTTCTTCTCCAATTGAAGACATGTTTGTATTTTTTTTCTCATGTATTGACACCTTTACTTATCCAATAAAAATCTTTTGAACTTAAAAATATGCCCTTGAGAATTCCAATAGAAGTCCATGTTCTGGTGTGAACCTGGGCTTCTATTGTAATTCTCCAGGGCATATTATCAAGCCCATTATCGCCGCTTTAGCGGCAGTTTTCTACCGCTAAACCGGCGATAATTTTAACGCCGTCCTTGATAATATGCCCCGTCTTTTCCCAATTTAGGGGCATATTATCAAGCACGGCGTTAAACATTATCGCCGTTTTAGCGGCAGAAAACCGATGCTAAAGCGGCGATAATGGGCTTGATAATTTATCCTTGAGAATTCCAATAGAAGCCCATGTTGACACCAGAACATGGACTTCTGTTGGAATTCTCAAGGGCATATTATCAAGCCCATAATCGCCGCTTTAGCGGCAGTTTTCTGCTGCTAAAGCGGCGATAATTTTAATGCCGTTTCTTGATAATATGTCCCTTAGTTTCAGAGGAAGGTTAAGCCCTGAGCACGGTTTCCGGTTTTGCCTGCAGTTTTTGTCAAGTGACCACCTTTACCACAGTCTAAACATACATTTTAAGATCTCTTCCTATTTCTTTCAAGCTTTAAAATGAGGCCTTGAACACTTCCTATTTGCGTGGGCTTCACTTTGCTAGACTCCCTTTGAGATTCAGATCTTTTCTTGCATATTATCATTATTTATGCTTTGGCCTTTCCTTTCTCTTTTTTACTTTCGTGTAACCAATGATACGCGTGGACGACTAAGTCTATAAATTCTGAACCGGAGTCAAGCAGATCTACTGAGTCAAGAGATCTTTTAACCCATCACTCCTCGATCAAAGGGTAAATGTCTTTTTTCTTTGGGCCATTTTGGCCTCTGCTACTAATTGATGAACTGTGGAAACATATGAAACCAGATCTTAATTTTCTTGTGTTAGATTTAATAGCCAATTATCCAAGATCAAACAAACAAGTGCTTCGCAAAACAACAAAAGTTATAGTTCGTGTTAATATGCTTGGAAGTTGTATAATGGTATATCATTTCATTCTACAAGCCGAATTGACCACGAAGCTTCTATTTCTCCTAGGTACAAAAGCATTAATGTGATCTTATATTGTTTATTTGTTTACCAGGTAAGGCACTGACTTCACACTCACACGTACACGCACACCTATTACAGAGCATCACATTGCCACCACCAGTGCTGCCAAAAACTATTCAGCCTTACTTCAAACGTCCCTGCTTCGACACCTTTGCTTTCCCAGTGTGCAAGAGAAGAATTCTCAACCAAATAGTCCTGAATGTGGTAGATGAAAGTGTCCTTTTAAATTGAAAAGCAGTTGTGAATGTCTGCTCATGTAACCCCTTATGCAGAAAGTCGTCCTTAGCAGTACGGCGCTGCACTGTGCCTTCTGAAATGACCATACCTATTATGGCGATGACGTTTTTCGCTTTGCAAGACACAGATGACAAAATTATAAGTCCGAGGATTCCATGCATAAAATGTATTTCTGTTTTTGTCTGGTCTGATTTGAAGCTTCCCTGCCTCGACAAAAGGTCTATGTCTAACAGGAATCGGAAGGTGCTCATGTGTGTAAACATTTTCCATGGAAAGGTGTTCTGGGAACGATTGGCGATTTGCTTCTGCCTCGGTTTCCTAGCAGCACGCTGACAGGTTACCAATACCCAGGGCATTTTAGTAAAACCCACTGGACAAACCTCCTTTTTGCAGCTGCAGTGTTTGCCGTGTATGATCTGCACTGGTAACAGATTTTGTAATATACCGCAAAATTGCAGATGGAAATAAATATCTCAAATGGATTAATAAATGTTAGAATTGTCACCCAACATTGCAAGCATTACTACCTAAGAACCCTTCAGAGTGCTCCTCTTCGGCTGTTAAGTGATGTAATCAGCAATTTAAAGAGGTGAGAAAGCTTCCCAGATAGTGTACACATCCCTTCTGATGGTCAGAGGGAGGGACGCTTGGCTTCAGCATGCAAATGACACGTAAAATACTAAAATGTAATAAAACCGGGTGGAGAGGATACATGTGGTTTTTTTGTAATGTTTTGTCTTTTATGATAAAAACGTTTTCAAGCCACAGACACTGTTCTCAAAGCTACTTTTATTTGAACAGGCTATTCACAATTAAAAAGAGGTCACATATGTGTGATTATTCTAAGGTTCTATGTTTTCAATTTTGAAGTACCATCTCCTGAAGCACATATATAACAGATATTAAATGTACTATATTATTCTGCAGAGCTGTTTTAAAGCAAATAGGTAATGCATAATTTAGCCAACTGCATGATAATTCGGTGCTCCAGTGTCGCATAAATTGAGTCCTCTGACCTAAGTCCTTTATTCTGGATACTGAATTTCCTGCTTACAAGCAGGGTTTGGAGAGTACTCCAGCAGCCTGACCAGCCAGCCTCAATACAGCCTTTGTGCTGTGCTCTGTCTTTTAAGTCTGGCTTGTCAGCTCAACTATTGCCTGACCTTATGTGATCAGCCAAGAAACAGAGGCTTCGGGAGTACTACGTCGGAGGACAGGAATACATATTTTGATTGGGCAGAAGTTGTTTGCTTTCTCAGAAAAAGGGATTCCCTGCTTAGCTAACAGCATGAGCCAGCAGCAGTATGGCTGCCTAGAGAAGGCTCACCAAAAACAAAAGTATCAAGCTAACACTGGAATGGAGCTGAAGCTTTCTGGGTGGAACATGGCACTGTAATGCTGCTAAAGAGTCTTAGATAAGTAGATCATTTATGATGTATGGTTTTTCCTCTGGCATCAGCACAGATCCACTTCTCTTTTCATCATTCATTTTAAGCTTCAGAGAGCAGCGGTCTGTTTGAAAGAAATAAGGGCTGTCCAGGGCTACACCTATTGAGGTTTCTGCCTTTTTAGGTCTGCGTTGACAGCGCAGCTGTGCCAGACTTTGTGATCAATAAGAGAGGGCTTTCAGAGCACTACTGAGAGAAGGGCTCAGGCTCCGACCACATATTGTTTTCCCCGTGTAGAGAATTTGATTGAGCCAAAGTTTTATGCTTCCACTAAAAAGAGTGCTTGCATTGCACTTTTTGACTTGTGGCAACGTTTCTACTTGATACAGTAGGACTGCAAATTTTCATGGATAGAGACCTGATCTGTTTATTATGAAATGTTATGAAAACCAAATGTTGAAGCCAATAGGCATTTAAGAGTGGATTGTTATTACTTTATATTAAAGCCTACAAAAAGGTATTTTGGTACATGCAATCTCACAGATTATTGCAGCAAGCAAGGGTTTTGGTGATGGTTACCCCCTGTGACAAGCCGTGGATATGGATTTGCTACATGAGAATCCTTGTTACGCCTTCTTAGGTGACATAGTATTTTGCTTAGCCAACTGTAATTTTGTATACTTTTCTAATTCTATGACTGTAGGCCTGATGGTTGCCTTGTAAAAAAGCTTACGCTCAAACAGGAGTCCAACTTGATTATGGTGAGAAGCCAATTATATAGGTTATCGGCCTGATTGATGTGCTCGGAAACTTTTTCAGATAGGTCTAATCGGTACTTTATGGAAAGTTATGGCAATAGGCCATGCTTATTTATTGTGAAAATCATTTGTTAAAACCATTAGGGTTCTAACAATTGGTTTTTAATACATTGCATTACAGATGATGGACAGGAATTTTGTGTTACATGTAACCTCACAGAGTGAATGTTTTAGGCAATGGTATTGTGCTGGCCAACCACTCTCAGAAATCATGGGGTTTTCACTGTGACTTTGATGATTCTTGGGAAGCCCTATTGAGAGGTGTTGTATATTGTTTTGTAAACTCTATTTTTTTTTTACATAATTATAATTTATAACTGTATGCAAGATGGTTGCCAGCTAATGTGAACTTGAATAGTTCTGTTTTGGTTAAAGTGTAAAGACATTTTTAAGGGATATACGCCTTACCGGTTCTTTGGGAAAAGTAATGCTAGGTTCCATAGGTTTGGTCTGTATATCATGAAATGCCATGACAAAGCTGTAGGCTTGATCTACCTATTGTGAAAAGCATGTGTTAAAGGCAATACGTTTTTAAGCAAAGAATTTATAACACTCTGGAAAAGACTGCCGGCAGGTGTTTTGTAGGGGTGTCTGAAATTTCCTGAATTTGCATAATTACAGAAAATGTTGTGGAAATTCCATGAAATTCTATGAATTTCAGCAAAAAGCAAATTCATCATTTAGCATTATATTTTAGCGCAAAATGCTTCCTTGTGTCAGATTTTGGCATAAGGACGTATTTCGCACAAAAAGAAATTGCACGAGAAACACAAGTATAGCGAACAACAGCCTCTTGCGTTCGAGATGGTTATGTTGTCTCCACGCTCCAGCGCTATAATTTTGCCATGAATGGCAGTGAAATTAAGTGACGTGCCATAATGTTATAATTCCAGGCAAAAAGCACAATGCAGAATACCCGAAGCTATGCAAATTAAACCGGCATAATTAGAATTTTGCCCGGGCCTAGTATTTTGTTACTAATAGACTAGCAGAGTTATGTAATAGTGACCCACCAAAACAAACCATTGGGAGAGATTTGCCCTATGGTATCCTTGTTAGGCTGTAATAGTAAGGATTATTTTTAGCAGTTTGGCAACTGTAATTTTGTACATATTTATAATTTTATTACGGTGCATATGATGGATGCCTTGTGGAAAAGCCGATGATCAACAAAGTAGGTCTGAGTTGGTTATTGTGACAATCTACAGGTTATAGGCCTGATCTTTTATAATGACGATAAAGACAGTAGGCCTGACATATTGATTGTGAAAAAAATATGTTAAAGTCAATAGGCATTTAAGCATGGATTGTTATTACTCTATATTGTAGCCTACTTTGTTACATGAACTTTTTGCAAAAAATACTTTTGTTGGGAAGGATTGTGGTATTGGATACCCCCTCTAACAAACCTTACAGGTCAAATATAGCCACTAATAATTCTTGATAGAACCTTTACTGAAGGCCTGACAGGCCTAGCTGCATACTATTATTGTGTAATTAAAATAAACATTACATAAAACATCCATCCATTCATGCATATATTGTATTATATATTTATATATTCGCTAAGAAAACAAAGGTTACAGGGACGTTATAGTTTGGTTCAGATTTTACATGCACAAAACCATAGAAATTCAGCAGTTATAGTTAAAGTTATCTCAAGTAACTCTAACTCGTGCCCTAAGCTAACTATAACTCACACCTTTGTTTTCCTATTTAGAACATTCTACCCTGATGGGAACGAATGTTCTAAATGCTTTATAGCCCGTTGTAGCCGGGCTATACCAGCCATTAAAGACCCTTTCCATTGTTAAAGGCCCTTGCCTTTGATTCGGGCCTTTAACGCTGGGGCGGGCCTGTAATGGCAGGGAAAGCCCACTATGGTGGGCTCTGAAGCTATATTCACTGATCCTTGAAGGAGCGCCTCGTAATGCCCTGCGAGGGCTCTTTACATTTTTTTAATGTTATGGGGAATGAAGGGAGTGCAGTAAGTATCCTGGGTCATTAAATCCATGCACCTATAGTAACAAGACCTTCCACTCATGCCATGCACTGCTAATAACCCAATATATTACATCACTCATGACATGATCTATTACATCATTGCTGACAAGTCTGTGCATGGCGGGAGCAAGTTATAGTCACTTTAGGGTGGAGTGGGCTCTACATAAAGAGCTGTGCCCAGGGCGATGGCTGTGTATAGTACCGGATTAGCTATATAATTGGATTTGGGTGTCTGGAGGGTGTGGACTCACCATAATGAGTTGTCCATCGGGTAAAGGCTGTGTGTAGTAGGGACTTGACCACCAAATAGGATTTGGATGTTTTGAGGAAGTGGCCTCTTCATGAACAACTGTACAATTATGTAAAGTAAATTGAACAGCACTAGTGTGGATGATGTCATCAATGATGTCATTTGAGAAGTCATCAGTGATGTCATCAATTATGTCATTGAACATGTCAAGAGTGATGTAATAGTCATAGCAGTGCATGGCGGGGAGCAACTTATAGTTAGCTCAATGAACTGTAACTGGTAAATTCTGTGTTTTTTAGTTTAACATCTTACAATACATCCAACATTTTCACCTAAATGTAATATCACTCTAACCTTTGTTTTTTCAGTGAATTTCTAAAGTGTATTTTAATGTAAAGTAATATATTATTACCAGACCTAACTATAAAATCACATTAACCTTTGTTTTTTTAAGTGAATTTCTGAGGCTTTTTTAACGTAATGTGAAATAATATTTCCAGACCTAATTATAAAGTTACTTTAATCTTTGTTTTTTCGGTGAATTTCTAGGCTTTTTTTAACATTAAGTAGGAAATTATTACCACACCAAAATATGTCATTTTCACCTTTGATAATTTTCAGTGAATTTGTAGGAGATCTTTTGACGTAAACTATGATATTACAATGATACCTAATTGTACAGAGTAGGGCCTTTGCTAAATAAGAAAGACTGATAATGTGGAGGGAGTGGGCTTCCAATGAAGAGTTGCACAAAGCGCACATCTTGTGCGTAGTAGAGTCTTCCCACATCATTTGGCTTAGGTGTCTGGAAGGAATGGTATGTATAAACGTTCTGCACACAGAGCGCAGACTGTGTGTAATAGGGTTTGGTGAGGAACTGACCTGTCCACAAAGGCCCCTGTACAGACTGTGTGTGTAGGGTTTTGTGATGGACTTGCCTCCTCACAAAGACCACTGTACAGGGAGAAGGATGTGCATATTTAGATATGGTTGCAGTCTGTCCTCTCTGTGAAGATATCTCCTCAGGCTGAAGACTGCAAGTAGTATGGCATGTTGAGGGACTGACATCTCTATGAACACCACTATACAGGGTATAAGCTGTGCAAAGTATGGTTTGGTGATGGAATGGTCTGTCTGCAATGAACTTTGCTCAGGACGAAGGGTGTGCAAAGTAGGGTTGGGTGAGGCACTGGCCTGAACGCAAAGAGCTCTGTGCAGGGCAAAGACTGTGATTTTTGTTTATGAAAAAGGAAAAGTATACTTATTAGTCACTCGCATATAAATATTATGCATTATTTCCAAATATATACAACAGGCATGTTGAAATACCTTTCGTGATATCCCTAAATCACATTTGACCCCAGTGGGTCACAACCCTGATGATCACAATACACCCCACTTATATCAACACATAAGGAGATGTTCTGCTAAATAAAGTAGGCCTATTGGCTTTGTCAAGGGGTCACAACTGTGAAATATGAGGCAATCACTACATAATAGGATTCACTTTTGAAACCAATGGGTTCAGTAATCATGTGTAAAGGCATTCATTATCAGTAATCATTGCATGGTTCATCAAGAAAATTGTAGATAAAGCATTTGTATTAAAAACAGCATTAAACGTGTTAAATCTTTTTATTTACCACTTCAGGCCACATAATGCAGTCATAGGACTAACCATTAGGAGTCCCTGCACTTCCGAGCTGAAGATCCCCAGCTCCAGGAATACCTAAAAAGGTTGAAGGGTCTCCCCACGTCATGCATCCTATGTATTGGTGAAAAATAGGGTTAATTTTGCCTAAATGATCCTGAGATGGGGGCTGCTTCACCCCATGCCGCCTCCCTAAAATACATTGCAGAGATGTCGGCAGTGCCTTGGGGAACCACAAAGAAAGAAACCTATGCAAATAGGCCCTTACAGGGCATAATGGACTGTTCCCTTGACCAGGAGCAATGAATAAATAAGCAGCGGGCCTCCTGCTGCTTTGTTTTTGTTGCGCAGTCTTGTATCACATGTTTATCTCCATTTTTTATTTTTTAAATCCTGGGTGCCCGTGCCCACTGGGCACCCAGGTGAAAGTCGGTTGTTTGGTCGGGCAGCTCTGCAAGCCCTCTACCAGCTTCCCCGTCAGCTATCCACAAGTGTGCGCATCTCAGGTGTGGGGGGAATGAGCCTGTATTTCTGTTGCTGTTGCCCCACTGGGAACTGAGTGGGTGTCTGGGCCTCCTTGCTTTTCACCACATTGGGATCCATAGATTGGCTACTGGGCCCCAAATAACATTGTGTGAGCCCCTGGGGGGATGACTGGGGGGGGGGGGGCGCTGGGGGCATATAGAATTTGGGGAGGGGCCCTCATGCATGTCTGCTCCCCAAGGGTTTAATTTTATGAACTCTGTGAAGACCCCTGGCGGAATTGTAATTGAGAGGGCGGTCACTCCTTTTTTTCAGTTTTTACTGTGGTACCAAAAAATAATAAATATTTTGACGCTAGGCATAGGGGGTCAGAGTATCTCTACCCTGCCCCTAATATGTTATTTCTTCCTTTTTCCAGGACATGGAGACTGAGCCCCAATTCCTAAAACGGCTGCCAAACATCTTTGTTAGTAGCCAATCATAACAGATTTCTTTGCCCTCTTTCTCTTAGTAGTCCCTCTGCACTATATATCTGTACATTTTTAACCTTAATTTCTCAAAAATTACTGAACAGATTTACATCAAATCACAAAAAGCATGCTTTCTGGATAAAGAACTATCTTTTTGCAAAATTTGGTGTAATTCAGTTCCGTTGCTTCTTTTGTATCGTTGTTTAATTTTCCCTATGGAAATTCCATGGGGAAATGTGTTTTGGGACCACACCTTTTTCTCTGCCCCACTTGACAGGTCACCATGAAACACTCAAGAAAGTAACTGAGATGCACCAATTGTTTTAGAAAGTTTTTTGATGATTCAATAAAGAGTGGCAAAGTTATTAGTGAAACAAACAATTCTGACCTAAAAATTACTACACATTGGCAACTGCCACCATATATAAATAGAGCACTTTTTGTTTAGGAAACCAAACAGGAACCCCAGGACGCGAGAAGATAAGCAGGTCACCAACTGAGGAGAGAAACGCAAAACAGAAACATACAAGGAGGCTAAGAATCAGCTCAGAGGACCACGGAAGGAACAAAAAGGGAAATTCTAACACTGTCGTGATGGTGGAGTCCAAAAACGTACGATGGCAGACAGGAAGATGTTACTTATGGACCAAAACTGTTAGGCAAAGTTCCATTCCCCGGATGGGATTTCATATGTTGCATGAGAAGGATGGGTTCTTGGATTTCTGTGGGACCAGTGACTGAAGAAAATATGGTATGTGATATTCTAAAGCACTGTTTGACCCCTATCTCACTAAGTACAACTGTGTCTGCTGTTGATGGCACCCAACAGGAAAACATGACTTTTGCATCTCAACACAAGAGTCTGGGCCAGAGGGCTCCATTTTCTGAACTGCGCACAGGGGTCTTGAGAAACGTCCCCGACCACTATCGGAGGTGGTCCATGGTACAACCTAGATATAATATAAATATCCAGTGAATCTTGTTGCATTAACATATTTTCCAGATTATCATCTTCTAAAAAGATCACATAACCTTTGCCTTTCATCAAGATATGACTCTGTAGGGTCTGGAATAAGGATCATAGAAAATAGTAAAAAAAAAAAAAAAGGTCCACAGAGCCATTTGAGTTGTCTGTCTCCTTTACTATGCTTTGCTTAAAAAACAAAATTCAAGGGTATGCGGTGAATAGAGGAGTGCGGGGCTCTGCCCAACCAATCCTGGAATAGGAGAAGGGAATATGGAAAGCTGCTCTGACATTGGAAGTTACGAATTCTATCAGTCCCATAAATTAATTTTCGTGAAGCTGATCTTTTTTCAGGGGGTGGGGGCAATTATGCATGCCTGTGACATTTGGTCTATGGCCCCGTGACAGATGCACAATTAATTCTGGAGTGTGAAGCCCAGGCTTTTATTAACAGAGAAAAATAGGTCCTAGGGTTCGGTTCTGGGCACACAAGGGAGGAGGCAGCAAAGGCAGATTTCTTTCTTTCTCCTTCCTCTGCCAAGGAGACCAGTGTTTGCTAGCTGCTAGCATAAAGGTGGATTATAGCTAAGGAGCAGGAGTGGTTGGCACTGAGCTTTCTGCTTCCTCCACCCTCTTCTTTCATGTTTGGCTTTAGTGGGCTCTGCTCAGGTTTCATGGAGAAGTCTGGCTCCTTCTGCGTGCATTTAACTTTAGAGCAGACAATCATATTTGCATTTACAGTGCGCACCTGGGGCCGTATTATAGAAAGTGCGTTTGAGCCAGCTTTGCACACCCCTGGGATACTATGGTATTTCAGGAGGGGCCGCAGATGCTTGTGCAGCCCTTTCTGTCTCACAGATAGTGCTGGCACGCTTAAAGCATCAGCGCTATCTTCAGGGATGTTCCCTCATGTGCATGGAGGCATGAGCCATGCACATAAGGTAATCCCTTTGCCGCGCCGTATTACAGAAGCGGGAGCAGAGGCAGAGAGGCAAAGACACTCTCAGGAGACGCACTGACAATGTCAGTGTGCCCCCTGAGAGCAGCCGTCTGGTGGAGGTAAAGGGGGCCCCACGGACTCCCCAGAACATCCCCTTGCAGGTGAGTGAAGTCACTGACTGCACCCGCCTGCAAGAGGATCTCTAATCCCCTTTAATAGTGCAGGCCGGTTGCCGCCTGCACAGTGAAACATGGAGCGGCTGCTTCAAAGCAGCTCCGTATTTCACTTGAATGTGCTGCCCCCAGGGCAGCACAAGTTCACGGCTGTCCTGGGGGCAGTACATTCTATGTAATAGGGCACACTACTCGGTTTGCACCTGCCGCACCTGTTTTAAGGTTCGCCAGGCGCTAACAGGCAAAGTGTGCCCTAATACATAATATGGCCCCTGGTTGCTCGGTCTGTACTATGTTTCTACCCGTGTTCTAATGCTGGCTGTGTCCTATGCTCCATTGTTGTCTGTGGCCACCTAATGAAGCATTTGGAAGCAGTGTCTCACTTTGGTTAGTGTGTGACCCATTCACTGGCTTTGGTATTGTGGTATAGTGGGAAAGTCCAGGTCATAGGGCCCTCTGTCCTGGCTTCCTGTCTTGCTCCCTATTTGCATGAGATGAGCTTCTGATTGAGCAAGGTTCACTCATCAGAACCTGAGGCCAGATCAATGGAGTGCAGCACCAGGAGGCAACTACGTACCAACCCAGAACCCAGTGAGTGTGCCTGTTGTGCAGTTACCAACACAACGTCCAACCTCCTCATCTATCAGAACTACACTGATCAGAGACCAAAGAGAGAGATTGGAGGTGAGCTAAACATTATACAAACACATCCGGTTGACAGGGGTGCTGTGGGTGGGTGAATGACTGTGGTAGTGCTGGCTAATGACTCATGCAGTGTGGTATGGGTCACACTGTGTGCTCCACTGTTGGTTCAGGTTATGTGAGCTGTGATCTTGGCTCATGTCCTCCTTAGAAATGCCAATTAAGTTGGATGGGGACTGGACAACAGACCTGAAGCAGCATATAAGGAGAGATGACCATGAGAAAGTACTGTCAAGTCCTGGACTCTAGGCTATTTCTGCAGCTAGAGCACAATACAGTACACCTGGAGTCAGTAGAGTCAGAATTGAACAGGACTGTGTCATCTACCACTGAGCCCAGTCAACATCACTCAGACCAGTCATTGCTTTAGTGTTATAAACTACCTTTTCCTGCAGGAGGTCAAAGGAATGAGTGACTGGGCTGGCCTCAGTGGCGGCAACCAAGTGCTGAGCTGACTCAAACTTTTCCAACTATGGGCCTATTTAGATCTCGGTGGATGGAATAGTCTGTCAAACATGATGATATCCCGTCCGACGTATTATAATCTCCATAAGATATAGTGGGATCATGGCGGATGGGATATCTGTCACGTTGGTGACGGAGTATTCCCCTCTGCCAGGATCTAAATCAGGACCTATGGCATGGCAGCAGAGGTAAACCTTCTGAGGACAGGCTGAAGAACGAAAATGGGGGACAGGGGCTTCTGAAAGTTGAAGCTGTTGAGCCCCTAGTCTTAGGGCAGTCTGTAGTGACCATAAGCCAGAGCACTGGGATGGTGCATGGATGGCAAAAATGCTCCGGTCTGCCATAGTAATATGGAGCCTTGGCGGTGGTAGGGGTGTTTGCATGGATCACGGGCAGTGCTTAATTTGATCTGGTAGTTGCAGGTGGGGCCCACTGGTACTCATCTACGGGGATCAACACTTTTTCTCATCAGACTGTGACCCAGAGCAAGAGAGTGAAAAACACACAAGGGGGAAGAAGGGAAAGATGCAAAAAAATTGCCAATACGAGAAAACAGGAACCTACAGGAATGCAGTGAACGGGTAGGAAGTGTTTAATAGTGGATTAAAGGCGCATGATTTGGGATCTAACTATGCAGGCCCTGCGTTTGACATGCCGACATTCAGTAGTGCTGACCACAGGCTTCTAAGCAAAGCTTTGGGGCTGACATTGGTGGAGAAGTGTGGCTCAATGATTAGAGCGGCAGACCCTGATGCAGAGGTCTAGCCCGGGACCAGGGTTCAATTCCCTGCCTCGGTGGGTCTTGGGCTCACAAATTCCACGGACCTGATAATTCTTGCCTCGGTGCCTATTCCAATCATGGAGTCCCACTCTGCAACTCTGGGCAATAGCTTGCTTAATCTCCACAACAGCCCCCACAATGCTAAGGATGCCTGGCCTCCACCTTGGGGGTGCCCAGGAGTGGATGCCTCACAGGGAAAGCCAGGATGTGTTCCACAGCGGTATTCGTACAAGCGCCTTGAGACCCTTGTGGGTGAGTAGTGCGCTATACAAGTATCAAATTTACATTTACATTTTACATTCATCCTTAAATAAATTAGGCACAGATCACAAGCATGCATAGTTGCAGCCTCCTGCTCGGAGAGAATCACTGAGCTAGAGCAGCAAAAAGTCCTGCTGTCACAGACTCCTCCATGCTTACGTTGTTAAGGTGTTTTTTTCCACTGCAGCCTACAACTGGTACACCATGCACAGAAGTAGAAGAAAGTCCAACCGGCCGGAATGGAGAAATAAGGCAGGGGTCCGGGCTAAATTCAGGAGATCCTTGAGCTGAGAGGGCTGCAAATGATGAGAGCTTGGCATAACATATCTGAACCTCTTCTTTTTTATTGACTCCTTTCCACTCTACCTAAAACAACTGGCACACTAGACTGAGATGTGGCCAGTTTTAATAACTGGACGACAGATGCTTCAGATTGCATCACTGCTCTCAAAAGTTGCCTTCCAAAAAGGACTAATTTATTTATTTATTTTTATTTTTAATCCTACCTCTCCTTGGTTTTTGGCATCACTGAGCAAAGAAATAAGCTTCTGTAAAACCCTTGAGAGAAAATGGAGCAAATCTTACAATTCTGATGCAAAAAATAGCTATGAATTAGCCCTAAGGAAATTCTGCAAATCAGTATGTAAGGCGCAAGGCAAATACTTCTCAGGGTTCAATTATTTCACCCTCTAATACGTCACATGAACTTTCAAAAATCTTTTGGCTTCTTTGCTGTTACACAAAACAAATGTATCCCTTGTTTGAAACTATGGAATGACCTGTCTGAGTTTTTCTATGTAAAATTGAGACTGTCTACTCAAAGTTCACAGGTGATGTTCCTCTTTTTAGTCCAGACGAGGTTAGCACGGACCTGGGCCCCCAACGATCTGTTTTTGATACTATATCTCTTGAGGGGTCTACGAAGGAACTTTCTAAGTGTAAATCGGGGTCCCCTTTACCCTTGCCATTCTCGTATGTTAAGTTTGGTGTCGGGAACCATTAATGCAGTACTTAATTACTCCTTGACTATTTATTTTATAACCTCCACAGGGCCTATGTGCTGGAAATCAGCACAATTGCTCCATTTGCTGAACAATTTCACTCCTGTCTGCAATTTCTAATATTCTTGAGAGATTTGTTAACCAACAACTATCTCATTTCCATGACAATAGCAATCTTTTGCGTGGATCTCAAGAAGGCTTTTGGTTTCAGCATTGAGTTAGCGATTTTGGTAGTGACAGAATTAATCAGATCTAATCTGGATCAGGGCTCCTCGGCCATGGTGCTTCTCTTAGATTTGTGAGCTGCCCATGACACTTTGTTGCATCTCATATTGATTGACAGATTGTGGAAGATAGAGATCCATGAGCAAGTTTTTGACTGGATTAAATTCATTGCTGAGGATAGATTTCATGTGTTCTATTTTCCTTCTTACACATCACCCCCTAAACCAACAAGATATGGGGTTTTGCAGGGATCAGCTTTGAGCCCCACATTGCACAATGTGTATCTGGAGCCATTGGCAAAGCTTTTTGAATCATGTGGTATACAGGTGATTTCGTATGCAGATCACATGCAGCTGTTTCTGACTTTCCACAAGGATAATGGAGAGACCCTGATAACCTTTAAAAGGTGCTAGAGGGAAGTAGCTGAATGGATGACTAATAATTGTCTCAAATTAAACTCTGACAAAATGGAAATTCTTTTTTACATTTTTTTTAACCAATTGTACTCCTTAGTCAAGGTACTGGTGACCCAACAAACTAGGTCTTCCCCACACTTCCACCTCCACAGCTAGAAACATTGGAATAAAATTTGACACTGATCTTTCTTTTGCGCCTCAAATTCAGATTGTTTCATCTCTTTGCCAAATTTAAATCTCTGAAAACATGCTTCATTGAGTCTCAGACAACACATGGAAAACCATTATTCATGCCATAGTTAGATTCAGGCTGGACTATTCCAACATCTTGTACTTGGGTCTTACTGCCTATCTGATTCATAGGCCACGGCCAGATTGATTCTAAAAATCGCCATCCAACAAAAGTGGGCTCCTCACCTGAAAGGATGGCACTGGTTACAAGTTACTAAACAGATCAAATTTAAAGCTCACATTTTTTGTTCTAGAACTTTTCTACAGAAGAGAGCTCTTTATATATAGCATAGGCCCAGGCCTGACTATCAAACTAGATGTATTAGATCTAACAATCATTTGTGGCTTCAAGCTCCCAAAGTACGCAAAGTTAAAAGGAGAGGTAGATTTTTCACACTCCTAGCACCCACATTATGGCATGTCCTGCCCCTCACTCTGAGAAGAGCTCCATCCGAATTTATCATCACAAAGAAGCTAAAGACCTTCTTTTTTGATTAATCTCAGACTGCATTATTCACCTTGGGATTAATCCTCAGATTGCATTATTTCCCTGGTGCCTTCTGTTTTGTTTAATCTGTTTAGTGCAGAGTAAGCCGGGGCAAAGCACTACGCTACGCTCGTGTAGTTTGTGAAGTTTGCGCTACTTTGCACTACGTGAATTGCACATAGCACAGTGCAAACACGTGTAGCGTAGCGTTGCGTAGTGCAGCGGTCATTTTTTGCTTGCTCGCGGTCCTCAACGTCAAGTTGGCGACCACGCGCAAGCAAAATGACATCCCTGCAAGACTTTTTCCTCGTTAGCGATCAGCAACATCAAGTTGGCGATCGCGAGCGTGGTAAATAAACCTCCTGGCGAGATTCTCAACGCGGGGAGGTCAGGTTTCTCATTGCGTGTGGTCGCGTATGCTCGCAACCGCTCGTGATGAGAAACTACCAGTTCACGTTGAGAATGCTGCAGCTCGAGTAAAAATCTACTCGAGCGGCAGAAAACTACAGCTAGCACTGTGCAAGATGCCGTTTTCAATGATTGCACAGTGCCGGATGCTTGTCCGCACTGTGCAATCATTGAAAACGGCATCTGGCACAGTGCGAACAGGGTACTACGCAGTTCGCGAAGTGCTACGCGTAGCTCGCGTAGTGCGAAGTGCACGTTGCATAGCTACGCGTAGCGCTCCTTCGCGAACTACACCTAGGGTTAGTGCAGAGACGCCTCTTCGGAGGCAGTCATTCTCTGTACAAGTGGCTTATTTTTTATTATTATTATTATTATCATTATTATTAATATTAGGGAGCACTTGGAAGTTGCACTGGTGGCTGCATGGGTAGGTGTGTTGAGGGGAATAGAAGGCGGCAAATGTTTCTTGCTGCACTGCAGTTAGCTGTCTACTTTTCAAAATATTGATTGGACTTGCCTACAAGGGGCACTGATAGTGCCATTGCCAGTCTGATTGATGACTGGTTAAGGCTGATTGGAAAGGCTGCGAAAGGGGCTATTTAAATTACAAATTAACATAGTAGCATTGGCTGGCCTAGAATCAGGAGGCAATCGATGCAGGTCTTATAGTAGGGCCACTGCCCGCAGCAAACATACAGAGAGAAAAAGAGTATGACAATTGACTCTCTTGCACAGCTTTGATTCTTCATTGTCCTACTACAATGAGAGTAATGGACACCGGATTCAGAGGAGTTAAGGACAGCAGGTGTCATCTGCTGCTGAGGCCAGTAAGCATTATGGCTAAAGGCAACAAGAAAGCAGAAATCAGATGAGCCCCAAATAACACTTTGCTACTAAGTCTAGTAACTGTTAAATTTTGAACGCTTCTTGCCACTAGTGTGGTCTGCAAACGCACAAGAAAGCAGTATATAAAACAATAATTGGCTTCAGAGGAAGGAGGAAGGAGCCAGATTGGAGGATCATGTCAAGGGAAGGGATCCCCTGCAAGCAGACGATAGATCTGGAGGTGCTTAGGTGTGATTACAGAGATGACTGGCATGACCCTTTTCAAGCACTCTCATCCATTTACATCATGTGCCTACAGCCAGATGCATGAACTACCAGCATCTAGAGTTTGACTGTTATGCTCTTAGTCCTTGTAAGGATTATTGTTGAGAGAGAAAGAACAAGCAGAGGTATGGGACAGTCTGTTTGGGGTATTTCGTTTATTATACAAAAGGAACCAAAGTAATCAAATAACATCAGTCTCTGGGTTTTTTGACTGTTCAAAGGGCTCTTCCTCCTTGTCTCCTTCAGGAAGTGGCGCTCCTCATGCGTGGCAACAGAAAAAGAAAAAAAAATCAAAAAACAAATGATGAGTTATGGGCTTCCCATTGGAAAGAAAGGTTCACGTGCTACTGCCACCAAACAAACAAAAGAATAGGGGTTTGTGCAGGTAGGGTCAAAAAGGGAGGACTGTGTAGAGTGACATAATCATTTCCGTATTCTTCTCCCAGCTCATATGTCACCAGAGTGTCTCCTATGTTGTGGATCCCCACCGAAAGTACCGTTTAGGTGGAGGGACTTGCCTTGAACTGCGACCCGCCTCCAGGGTCGTGATGAATGGGACTGTAGCAGTGCTTTCACTCTTGGATTCACCGGTAGCATAGGCAATGTTGTGGCTCAGTCCTTGCTTGGGATCCACTGCTCCAGTCTTCCCCGCAAGCCAAGCAGTCCCTTCCGCCGATTCTTCTGTTTGAGCTGCGCTTCCATGATCGTCTACTCCTCTCGTCTTCTGGTTCTCGTCCTCGCCTCTGCTGCTCCAAACCGGCCCCTCCTCTATGCTCGCGTCTCTCTTCTCACCGCTCCAGGCCGGCACTTCCTCCGCAAAAAGGGGGCGTAGCCGTTCACATGCCACGTTTCATCGGAGAACTACAACGCTCTGTTTCCCCAGTAGGGGTATGGATGTCCGTCATGTTTTGGTTGTCCCTGTCCTCACAGTCCTGTACTTTATCTAACTGCTAAGAACCTGCTGTCTACCATTGAACTTCAGCAGCCATGTTTGCATACATGCTTGGTATGCAAGCTACCAATAGGCCAGTGCCTTGGTCTGCTAAGTCTTTGATTCTGTATTTGGGTGTGCCAGCTATCTGTTGCTACGTAGGTCTTCAGTTACAGTACTCACCCGAGAAGCCCTAGGGGTTCAGCTGCTACTGTTGGTCTGCTGTAGGTACTGACATATGGTTGCCTAGTATGTTAGTTATCTGCTGCAAGTCCTGGGCTGCATTGTTTTGAATCTGCCGTATCTTTTTGCAGCTGTAGGTTCTAGTGTAGCTATTGTTAAGAACTGACCACTGGTCATATCGACCTTGTATTATTGAGTGGAAGTGTATAAAGAAAGCTATAATCAGCACCAAATTTCATTTACAGTGAAACCAATTTGGTTCCAAAGAAATTCAGAGAATGGTGTCCCAAACATGAATGTTTTATTAACAAATTTTAGTCATGGTATAAGTCAATCAATCAATAAATCAGTTTATCAAATAAGCAGATATATCCATTTAGTCATGCAATCTTAACTTGTTTATTATAAAGAAGAAGATGAAAAATATAATGATATACAGAATACAAAATAGGAAATAGATTGGTTCCATAAAGGAACTTCCCTAGCTAAATAAGGCATCAAAATTGACAACGGAAAATTCTAAGGGGCCTGTATCAGCATCAGTCGAACCAAGTTAAGGTTCAGGGGATATAGGCCGAGGTGTTCAAGCATGAAGTTCAGCACCATGGATAGGGGAAATAAGCATAGCTCTGGAAAGGTTTTTACTCAGCAAAGTCAGGACACGATCTGCTAATCTATTCTAAGAAACACAACTAATACGAAATAGAAGGTTCTGGATACTTTGCCTCACCGGCTCCTTCTGGATGGGTCAATCAGGATACACCGTCTTCTGGGAGCAGCTACACTCCCCAAGTTCTCATTGATGAACAAAGAAGCACACAACTGTATGCCATTGGAAAATACTGATGGCTCAGTGTGCCTGGTACACGAGTCTCATACCTACGCACTGCATGCCCGCTGCCAAACTCCAATTAGTGCTCCCTAATCTAACAGCATCTCAGCATAAACAAAAGACTATTGTAACTAACGAGAGAGATAGGACACCTGCAATTGAAGGAAAACCTGAGAATAGCTCGACAAGAACGTTCCATTCAAAATAGGAGAAAGACTTTTACAAGGAGGTTGCTCAACCTTAAGGCTCACTCACCGTGATGCATGTGACCACACACATGATTAATGCAATATGATGTATATACTCCAACACACAAATTAATATATCAGTATTTCAATTAGTATGTGGATTAGTTCAATTCTGGAGCATTAACATTATGCTGCCCCCTTCTCACTCGCATTCAAATGAATCGGTCAACTATTACTAGTCTTGGTCAGCCATACTCTAATACTAAACCTGTGCACCTATGTGTGCCCGGTACTGCCTTCTAAACTTTTGCTGTCGTGCTATCTCTTAGATATCTAAGTCGAGTCAAGTCAAAATAAGCTTTATTCAATTCTGTAGTAAAATCATAAAAGCTATACACAACGTATAACAAGTTAAACAGGATAAAATAAAAAAAAAGGACATAAAAATACTGAATATATTCAATGGTGCCATTATAAATCAATTAATTTCAGAATGCATTCAACCTAGTATAGCATAATCCTTGCAGGCAGATATAAGTTTCCTCTGATTGATCACAAGTGATAGATATATAGATGTTGATGCAACAAATCAGAGGCGATGGCAAAGACTGTAAAAATAAGTATGCCCGACGATAATATACGAATCTATATACTCGCAAACAAGGTGCTGATATTCTCTTCCTCAAGCCTTTGTAAAATTTACAGAATAGAAGTCCATGCATTGTAGTTTGATCTGAGTGAGTACTTTTGACCAATCAATAACAGAGGGAAAAGTTATCAGACGATGAAAAATATCAATCCTAAATCTAGTTAGGAGAAATATATGTCTAGGGTTCTGTACGAGGTTAAGTTAGGGCTGACTCTCAGAAGTAATCAACATCATCTGATTTTTTTAGAACACTATGTTTTAACAACTCTGTGGTCAATCTAAGACTCTCAAACAAGGAGAGACATTCCCTCTTTCAGATCTTTTTACTAATCGCCATCAATGTTTCAGGACAGTTAAAATACTCTGGGTGTCCCAGGTCCGAACAAAGCTTTTTAACAATTCAACCAGTGGATTTGTAAATGAAAGGGTGATTTGAGGCAGTCTTTAATGATATCACAGTTAAAGGTGGTGGGTCCGAGGTCCAGACTTCATGCCAAAGGAGAATTGGCTAAGATCTGACCACATCACATAGGAAGGGGACCCCTAGTTCTGAGGGGCAAATAACCGTCGGACTACTTTGGGGAACAGACAAAGGTTTCCTTAGGAAGGATTCTTCCACCATTTGATGAGATTGGTAGTCAGTATAACCCCACACCCCTACCCCATATGAGGCAGTGGACAAGCACTTCACCCTATAAAAGGTTAACATTTCCTTGAGTGGCTTCCCCCCTAGTTTAGTTGCAAAGTTTGTAAGCACAGTGCTAGCCTTAAGAAAGTTTAGCTTTTTGGTATTAATCACCAGTTTCCAGGTTCCACCTATATCAAACATGATACCCAGATATGAAAAGTTACTAGTAAAATTAACCTTGGTGTCCCCAATCAAAATATCATGGCACTTAACATGTCTACTACTGCACTTCATAATAAAGGTTTTCCCTATATTAACTAGAAGCCCTAGCTCTTGCAGATAAGCTAGAAAACAAAATTAAATCCTCTGCAGGGCCAGGGGTGTATGTGCCATTAAAATGACGTCATGGGCATGCAGGAGAGCCAAAATCAGATGAAGGCCGATTTGGGGGAGGTCCATACATTTCCCTGATAGAAATGTACCTAGATTATTAATATATAATATAAGCTGGAAAGAGGAATTAGTGCATTCCCCTCCTCAGCCCATATTGAACCTTAGCCCTGCCCCCTGAATACAACTCCCTCAAAAACCGGATGATAGGCGGGTCTACACCAAGCTCCATCATAATTATCCCCAATTTATCAAGGTTAACGCTGTTGAATGCGCTGGATAAATCAATAAAAGCTAAGAACAAACTACTCCCCTTGATCTTGGCATATATGCCAATTAAAAGGTTCAAATTAAGGTCCTGTTCAATTGTCATGAGCCCTCTAAAAAAGCCATATTTGCAAATCTGAAAGAATCCAATGATCTGCAGCTCAGGCTTCTAATCTGGCCAAAATAATGCGGCTTGCCACTTTCACAAGGAGGGTCGAGCAATGAAATAAGCCATAGCAGCCTGGTGAAGAGCGATCTCTCCTCGCAAAGATTGGGACAACGAGGGACTCTGACCAAGTACTCAAAAAGCTGATGTGTGGGAGGGGCGCCAGAGAGCCCACGGCAAGATGGCCGCACTTTAGTGAGAATCAAGCCGGCAGAGCTGCACTAACTCGAATAAATCCGCTTCAGCACCAGTGACCATTAAGAAAACATCCCTAGGTACATGTTAAGACCAGGGAAACCGGTTGGGCCACGCTCGGATGCCTAAATACGTGGAAACGAAGGCTGGAGGGAATTGAGGCCGAGCCACAACAACAAGCAGAGGGATCCTGAAGTGTGCAGCGTGCAGGGACGCGGCCTCTCTATGGGTGCCGGTGGAGATTGCAGCCATCACTGAGGTGAGCAAACGACGAGACTTTGTGGGGGAGAGAGACACGTCAGACATCGGGAGTGCCCGCGCATAGAGCAGTGGTGGGCTGTGCTAGCAAGCGGCGGTGAAATCAGTGAAATTGAGCCAGTGGCATCAGGAAGCATGGTGGGCCTACCGAGGAGCGTTGGGACACCGCAGTACATACCGGTACTGCAGGGGTGAATGATCACCAAGTACGAGGTGAGGAGGGAAGGCCCCTGGTACAGCCAGTGAGCTGAAATAAATGCTGCAGAATTGAAAGTTACAAGGGTGGTGCAGCCTGCTGAAGAAATACTCTCAATAAGGCCCAAATGAAGAGCGGACTCCAGGACATTGAGTGAGACCCGCGTGGAGGAGAGGAAAGGACGTGGAGGAGTAAATGGCCTTAAAGCAACCATATAAAATATACCATAGCAATTCACAAGGAGCACTATCCGCTGGCTGTGTGTTTTTTCTGGGGGCTGTAGTGAAAAAGCAGTGCCAGACCGGAATACTAAGCCAGAGCTACGGTGAGTTGGGTAGACCTTCTAACTGACTGTGCTGGAAGACAGGGGCGAGATATTGAAATGGCGTAAGGGCACGAAAATGGGGAAGGCGGATAAAATGCAAGCACGTCTAAACTTTGAAAAGAGGGGCACCATGAAACAAACTACAGAGGCAGGTGCGTAACGAGGGCAGAGTGAGGTGACAGCTGGAAGTAGCACCCTCAAAGCAACGTTGCTGGCCATGCAGAGTAGCCTGCAATACATTGACGGAAAAATAGACTCCCTGATTTTGCGCATAGATAATATGGCGGCAAAAATTGATAAGCAATCAGCACGAATCATGGAAACTGAACAAAGAATTACAAAAGTCTAAGATGAACTGCAACCGGTGAGCACAAAAAGTCTGAATATGGAACGGGTCCTGGCGGTCATTCAGGCGAAGAATGAAGACTTGGAGGCACGCTCCCGCCGGAGTACTCTGTGCATATTTGGGGTGCCGGAATTTACAAATACAGGCAAAATGGAGATATATGTAGAGGACATGTTAAAATCATTGTTTAGTCGAAAACCTCTTTGCGATGCTGGTAGTAGAGTGGGCCCATTGAGCGGTCATGGCTCATCCTCCACCGGGGGCCTCACCGTGCGCTATAATAACAAAGTTATTAAACTACCGGCACAGAGACACTGTTTTGAGATTGGCCAGAGAGAAAGAAGAATTACAATATCAAAACAACCAAATCTCCTTTTACCCAGATTTAAAGTTGCTGTGCAGTCAGCTAGGAGAGAGTTTCTACCTGTCAAGCGCCAAATGCAAAAAATTAAAATAACACATGCGATGTTATACCCGGCTCGATTACGGGAGGAGCACAATTGTAAAAATCATATATTTGTGACACCAAAAGCCGCCAATGACTATTTGAAACCGATAATAGTCAATCAAAAGACCCTGTGAACTTTAGATGTTGAGGACGAAGAAGACTAACCGGCTGCACTCGGATATTGAAGCCAAACATGAGGACTATGTACTATCCACATGTCTATGAGGCTCGGTACCCTGGCAGGGAATGTTGTGGATAATTTATATGCAAAATGTCTATACAGCTACTGGTGGCAGAAGATGAACGTTACATGGCAGAATCCAGCCACCTCCTTTCACCTGGAGGGTGTTTGGGCCACTGTGGGCACCCCTGATGAGTCCAGCACATAGTGCTGTAATTTTATATAAGTAATTGTATGACATGGTTTAATGTTTGTGCAAGAATGTTTAAGGGGGGATGTCTTTGGCTTGTTGGGGTTGCTAAAGTGGGAGGGGAGATGTTTTGACACAGCTTACGTACGTACGAGAGATGCCTTCCCTAGGTTTCACGCCTCGCACGCTATACAGCACATGGTACAGCACCATAACATAGAGAAGTTGACGGAGTATCTGTGGGTGATAATATAATTTTTTTTACATGGAATATACAAGGCTAAACGACCTCCACAAAGTCAGAATGGTATTCCAGTTCCTAGACAAACAACATTTATGTGGCCCTTTTACAAGAGACGCACTTGACTAAGCAGCAGGAGTGCAGAGTGGGTGCCAGTTGGGTGGCATATCGTATGGACTCCTTCTACTCTACATATTCACGTGGGGTGTTACTATTGAATAAACGAGGGACTCTCTTTGCGCCCATAACCTGTAACAAAGATGATCAGGGTAGAATGTTGTTGGTACGAAGTAAATGGGCAGGTAAAGATATTACACTAGTAAACACATAAGCGCCAAATGTGGGTACCCACAATTTTTTTAAGGGGTGTGGAGACACATACATAGTATCGCACAAACACATGTTGTTTGGGGCGGCAACCTAAATTCCTATCTGGACCCTTGGGTGGACCGATCGGCTGACACTAACCGGCAGGGCAAACAAGCAGCTACGGTTATACCGGGTGGGATGGACGATTATGGCCTGGTGGATGCCTGGAGATAGAGAAACCCTGTGAAATGGGAGTGCACATTTGTTTTGTCTGTCCACGGCACTTGGTCCAGATTGGACTATTGGCTTGTTTCTACAGAGGTGTGCCAGTGGATAGCCGATGTCCTTTAATAGCCCCAAGACACTGTCTGATCATGCACTGGTCTTGGTAAGGCTGAAGGTCTCCGGGGTGGCCCACAAGCCATTTACCTGCTGATTCCATCCAGCGGCTCTGCTGGATGCGGTATTTAAAGAGGAATTACGTGGGGAGATAGTGGAATACTTCACAGTCAATAAGGTATCAGTGGATAGTAGTGGTTCCCTATGGGAGGCATTTAAGGCAACACTTAGGGAAAAATGTATAGGTTCCCAAGCTGGAGTATTAAAAAGTAAAAGGACCCAGTTAACTAACACGGAGAATACCCTACACTCCCTGAAGAGGGAATATGAACAGCAGCCCACAGGAGTCAAGTTGGCATCAATTAGAGAACACATGACAAACTTTAAGACGTTGGCGGACCAAGAACTGAGGTTTCTCTCAAAGCGACATGTGGCCCGTGCGTATGAAGAAGGGGGAGACCTGGGCATAGCCTTGCTCATAAACTGTAACTGCAGACAACTGCGGATTCGATAACTCAGCTGCTTGATTAAGAAGGGAAAGGGCACTACTCAAACTCGGAAATACTTCAGTTATTTAAGGACTTCTATGCTAGATTATATGGACCCAGAAATATGGCCACAGTGAGAGAAGTGGGCTGTTATTTGGACGACATGGCTCTGGAATGGTTGTCATCGGGACAGAGAGAGTATCTGGTACAACCAATAACAGTAGATGTAAGGTCTGCAATACATGCGCTGCCAAATGGTAAGGCGCCCAGTGTGGACGGTTTTACTGGGGAGTTCTATAAAGAATACGGTGATTTATTAGCTCCACACCTACATTCTGTATATGAGGAAGCATGGAACAGTGGCATACTACCGCTGTCACTTAGGGAGGCACTTATTATCACACTGTTAAAAACAGATAAGCCGCCAGAAAAGTGTGAGTGTTATAGGCCACTCTCCCTAATAAATATAGATGCCAAAATACTAGCTAAGGTGATAGCAATGAATTTACAGCCACTGCTACCGCAGCTGGTGCTGCCGGACCAATCGGGATTTATAACTGCTCATTCCACTTATATACTCTCTTTGCATTGCTCCATCAGCTTGAACACACCATGCAGGTAGTGGCGGTGTTATTGGATGCTACCAAAACATTTGATTTGATTGCATGGCCATACATGTTCTCAGTGCTTGCCCGTATGGGAATGCCTGAAACATTTCTCAAATGGATCAGGCTACTTTATGAGGTCCCAGAGGCAAGGATGCATGTTAATGGGCTCACCTCGGACTCTTTTAGAGTTTATAGACAAGACAGGGCTGCCCTCTGTCTCCACTGCTGTTTACACTCACAATGGAGCCACTGGCTTGTAAAATAATACAGAAACATGCTGCAGGGGCATTTGACTTCCAACTACGCCCATTGATTATTTCTTTATATGCACATGACATTACACTATATGTTAGGGAGCCAAATACCCACTTAGCTCCTATAATTCGTAACTACATACAATTTGACTACTATTCGGATTAAGCATAAACTGGGCAAAGTCGGTGATCCTTCCTCTCACGACAGCGACAAAACCTTGCGCAGTAGACTTTCCTTTGGAATGGGCGACAGACTCTATTAAATACCTGGGGGTGTGGGTGCATAGGGATCCGGAGGTGGTGGTCCGAGGCAATGACCCGACTGGAAGGCCAAGTAATGTGCTGGGTTTCACTTCCACTGTCCATGGCAGATAGGATAGCTGTCAATAAAATGATAATTGTACCACAATTCCTGTATCTATTTACCAATGTGCCACTAGTACTGACGGAAGTTGTTTTCAAACAATTGAGAACACACTTAATAACCTTGACGTGGGCAGGCAAAAAAACGAGAATTAGCTGGGAGGTACTTGTCCGCCCATATACTGATGGAAGTTTCAGCGCACCAGACTTAAAGCTATATTATGTATGTTCACAGGCGTAATTTGCGCACTTCTGGTGCATGCCCCAAGATTTTGTACCACATGTGGCAATCGAGCATGACACCGCTGCTCCATTGCCGCTTAGAGCTTCTTCCACACAAGAGCAACCCCTCCCCCCCCCCCCGCACTGAAATAAATACAGTGCACACTACATTGTCGGCTTGGAGGACGCTAAGCAAAAGAGTTGGAAAAGCTATAATATATGCTCTAGAGATGCCTCTCTTACATCACCCAGATATATCAGTAACACAAGAGGACAAATCGCTTACGATGCTACGGGAGGCGGGCTTGACAACTAGGGGGGATTTATATATTAACAGGACATTCTTGACACTAACAGATCCTGTGGCACAAACAGCAAGATCCCCACTTTTCACGTTTCTGTATTATAGGCTTAGAGTGGCAGTACAGACACAGCCCATATTTCCCCGTCGTACCTCCCACACTCATGACACTCCAGATCTTTTTAAATAGCACAACGAGAAAGCACCTTGTGACTAAACTATATAATGCAGCACAAATAGAAGAAAATCTGGGCGTGGGAAATCGATGGAGAAATGGAATGAGGTGCTGGATAAGCCAATGGGAGAGGCAGAGTGGAAGAGATGCTGTGCACAATTGCGCATGCTAACGTCGAATTGTAATTTAAGGATTAGTCAGTTTAAATACTTGCATCAAATGTATTACACTCCGCTGCAATTGCATAAGTACGGACTAAAGAGTAACTCAAATTGTTCTCATTGTGGTGGGCAGGGGCTTATTTTATTCATCTAGCTTGGAGTTGTCTAAAAGTAAATAGGTTCTGGATACAAGTCACAGATGTATTAACTGAAATGATCGGGATGAGGGTGAGTTGTACGCCGGAGGTGTGCCTACTGGGGTTGCTAGATAAACTCAGGTCACTTACAAATGTTATTTATTTCTCTGAAAAGTTTTATATAACGCTGGCTAGACCCGGAGGTATCAGAGCACTTTACATGAGGTAGGACATTGTATCAGAACATTGCTACATAGTTACATCAGTTTCATTAGCGTCGCATAATATAGAAAGGGAAAACAGTATAACATAGTTACATGAGATTATAAAAGCATAGCATAACATAAAGTACTTCAGGGCACACAGAAAGGTCAGGCTGGAAAAGGGGAGGCATACAAAGAATCATGGAGGGAGGAGGCAGGGGAGGGAAAAAGAGACACAACGGGGAGACGAGGAAACCTATTTTCAAAGTCCGGCTGGGTAGGTGACGGGCGGTGGGGTGAACCAGAGCCAAACTCCTCTATAGCTGCATAGGACAGCTCCGCCAGACATTGGCCAAGGTTGCTCAGGCACCGCGGTACATACAGACAATTAAGGTTTCTGCCTGCGGGGTCAGGCATTGTGGTATGGATAAGTTTGGCTGATAGAGATCGTAAATACTTCTAAGTTTGTAGGGCCAACCAAAATCACTCAGAAGTCTGCAAGAGGTTTATGCAAAGAAAGTGGTGCTCGTGTGTTTGATGATGGCAAAAGGTAGTGTGGCACTGCACTGGGGGAGTAAAATAAGTTCCACGAAAGCAGCATGGCTTAATGATGTGGCGTACTGTAAATCACAATTGGAACTGTATGCGGAGGAGCAACCATTGACATCGAGGCCTAAAGACTATTGGAGTCCACTGTTGGCATACTTGCAATCAAATGTGGGAAATGGAGGATAGGCGGTTTAGGAGGCACATGGATGCTAGCAGAGTCAATACATGGAAAACAGTATGTTTGTTGTATGCGCCGAGATTTGAGATCAATGGGTTAACAGAGGTAGTGACAACCGATGTGGGAAGATGCAAAGCTGAACTGGCTATGTAGTGTGATAAGTAATGCTGTGTTAGTTATGTGACATTGACATGTTATATGTTTGTATGTAATGTCATAATTTGCAAAATGAATAAATAAAAAAAGAAGCCGACGTGTGCCCAAAATTGAATCAATAGGGGAGTCCATACCTAGCTCATTCTTGCACTACCCCTTTCTCAGTTCTCTCATGTGCCAAGAAATGACAGCTACCTGCTGCCAGACTGAGATATTGTAACTCCATGGTAGGAAAATACTTTTCATATGTGTCAGTTTGAGTATGTGCTGGGAGTTGTGTGACATTTCTGAGGCACATCATTAGGTATTGTGATAGAATCATGCCACGGCCTGTTTCACATATAGCTTTCAAAATTGTGTTGCAAAATGTGCCATTTATGTCAATTGTTTTGACGAGGAAAGACCCCTTTGTATTCTCCTCCTATCTGGTTGGGGTAGTATCTCTCATTTCACTCACCTTCTCATTGTCATTACATCATAATTCCTCATCAAATCAAACATCTCCAGTTTAGGCGGGCAGGGTCATCCAGATTGTGAGGGCTTTCAGTCAGAGTCCGATCTAGTTTCCCTGTCACACTGAAGTTATATAGCACGGCACTGCTACATAGATCCAGACCGTTTTAGTGACAGGAGAAACAGACAAAACAAACTCTGCATGTCTGATAGGTCAGTTTCCCAAACTTAGCCAATCAGACATGTAGCATTTGAAATGTTTGCAATAGAGATGCATAGATCTATGTTTGAGAGTTTGGCCTTAAAGCCCAGCCAACCATTCTCTAGCAGAGAGTTGTAAATCAGCTTTCAAAACCAATAGTAGGCACGGATCAGATTAAGAGTGGAGTTGTAACACAGGTTGGAATACAGCCAGCCAGCATTGACTGTATCACAGGTGTTGCACTGTCGCACGCGCTCTGTTAGTGCAACCCTATGCCTGCCATGATATGCGATCTGGTAGCTGAGAAAGTAGCATGAGTGAGAGCTACGGCAGACCGTGCATAATGATGTGTAGCAGGCCTATCCAATGTGAATACCTGAATAAATAGTTCTTGCTGCTGCTTTGAACCCGTGCATATGTATGTACAAGGATTTCTGTGTGTGCATACTTGTGTACACATCTACACATGTGTGACAGTTTGAATATGTTGTACGCATTCCTGACATGTTGTCCTTGGCATAATGAATGGGAATTACTGGCATCTCGTTTGCATCTCTTGCTCAATTGTGTCCTCCCCTAATATAAATCTGCCCCCCCCCGCATAATGATGGCCATTCTTAGTTTATTGTGGGTGTTCGCGGTATTATGGTGCCTAACCCTGTTATAATGCTGGCCCTGGATTAAAGATGGCCATCCTTGGTGTACTGTGGGCTCTCAATGCATGATTGAACCGATCTCTCTTATAATGCTGGCTTTGCCATAATTGTGGTAAATCTTAGCATATTATGGGCATCCATCCCATGGTGCAACGGGGGGATACAAGGCAAAATCTAACCATTAGCGGCAGCAATACACACGAGTATTTAATGAAAATGACAAGCGGATGTTTAGGCACAAAATAGGTATTTGGTAGAAATGGAACGATATTATTTCAGGACAAAATTATTTTTTTCACAAAAAAATGTTAAGCTTTTGTTTTGGAGAACTGAGTTTATCCTCACAGTTTATTGAGCATGACACTGCCACCACCCAGGTATGGACCGCAGCATAATACCCAGAACATGTAATCACAGGATGACTCTCTTCCCAGGCTGTAATGGTAATCCCAGAATTGTGTGCTGAGGCGTCCCCAGCAGAGTACTGTGTTGAAGGGACATACAGATGAGAGACAGTGCACTCTAAGACTACTGAAACACAACATAGCATGAAAAGCTTGGATTGATTTGTCAAATTAGTATAGTGCATAAACTGGCCCAGTATCTGCGTGATAAATCACTACAGCCTGTAGGATTGGTGTCACTCATCTGTCTCCCAAATTGATAAACTCTCCAATAACCTCAGTGATAGCACTGCTGCACGGCGTTTGTAAAATCTGCCAGGCTCTTGTGTTTACTGCCTGAGCTTGTGGTATTAGAGTGAAGAAATGTAAGGAAGTAAAATGTAGACATATAGATAGATGCTAAGAAAAATGGCAGGACATGTGAAATTAGTTTTTGGAACTGCTTGAATTACCTAAGATTTTCTAGAATTTTAACCAGAAATTGTGTTGAACAGTTTGAGCCTGTGTGCTCAAACGTTTCACGTCCTGGTGAACCCACAACTTCCCTGGGAACGGTCAGACTAGCACAAGCACAACACGAGAGTATTGGAATATGTCATTAGTTGCTCTATTAAAATTATCACTTTTTAGAAAATTTATATGAAATGTACTTTTGATCACATATTTTCAAAATATTCTCGGATGATAAAATCTATATTTTTGTGATCGAATTTGAGTTTGCTCGATAGCTCGGTGCAATTCAGGGCAGATTTTTACACTTTCACACTTTCAAAATGCCTAACCATCACTGGTCTTATTTACAAAGATTTGGACTAACATGAGGAGCTCTCTGAATCATAGATTTCCTCCTCTGATTGGTGCAGATTTCAACAAATCAGCGGTTGCACAATAATCCCCAGGATTGAGCAGCGAAATCTACGCAATTCGTTGATTTACATGCATCCTCCTAACCCTAAACTTAGAAACGTTCAGCTTTGTATTTTTCACAAAGGGTATTTATGCTTCACTGAGGAGAAACTCCTTCCCCTACAGCCTCCTGACACTCGGGAAGGATCGAGAATCATTCACAAGAAACGTACACTTATTCCAACCTTTGTGTAACATTGACTTTAAATGCGAAATTAAATGTGAAAACCATTGTGAAGATTTATAAATACCCAATAAGTATACATTGCCTTCTCAATGTTCACTTATTCTGGCCTTACCACCCTCACCCCAAAACTTGGTGCCGTAGAAAAACAGAATCTGGGAATATACGATTGCAGATTACTTTTCTGTGCACCTAAATTCAACTCAGATGTGCAAAAAGTTATAGGAGGACCCCATATATCCGATTCACAAATCCTATTTTTGAGCTGTCTGGTGTGAGTTCCTCCTGAATTCCCAGCCCTGCTTAACAAGGCAATTCATGTGAATACCTTTATTTCAAACGTGTGACTTACTCGTGCAATTTCCTAGGCGTGAGATATGCTTTCTCACAAGTGTGATTCACAAAGCTGTTTTCCGTGCCCAATCATGTCTTTTTCTCAGAAATGTATGAGGAATTCATATCACAGGAGTAAGCCGTTACTACTCATAAAAAAGTATAAAAGTATGGTAAAGTACTATCCATCCATCCATCCATCCATCCATCCATCCATCCATCCATCCATCCATCCATCCATCCATCCATCCATCCATCCATCCATCTATCTATCTATCTATCTATCTATCTATCTATCTATCTATCTATCTATCTATCTATCTATCTATCTATCTATCTATCTATCTATCTATCTATCTATCTGTCTGTCTGTCTGTCTGTCTGTCTGTCTGTCTGTCTGTCTGTCTGTCTGTCTGTCTGTCTGTCTGTCTGTCTGTCTGTCTATCTATCTATCTCTGTCTGTCTGGATATATAGATAGCTATCCTCTGTCTGTCTGGATATCTAGCTATCTCTGTCTATCTATTTGAAGTATAATGAAACAGTTCCTTAACGTGGATATATTCCATGAGCCCATCTTTTTCACATATATATGTATGTGTGTGACCGAGAGAGAAATGGTATCATGGTAGTCATCCACGCAAGCCAATTACGTTAAATATAATTTAAGCATATTTTTCAAAAGCAGAAATTGTTTTGTGAGCTAACATGTTTATATCTCAGACACTGGCTGACATGGGACGTAAGGTTCCTAAAATGTATGTCAACATCATAATCAGTGTAATGTACACAAATCATTAAAAAGTGATGTATTAGAAAAAGCATTTTTTGTTTTCATTTTAATATATGTTGGCAAAGAGTACTTCTTTCAGAGGAAACAGACTTTAATCAGTATCGGAGGGTGACTCCCTGCAGGCTGCTCCCCACAGGCCAATGACATCATTCCTGTCTATATATCACACGCCCCGTTTCATAAAGAGCTGGGTACGGAGTACAAGGCATTACTTATCCTCTCTGGTTGGAATTTTGAGCTCGAGATTTAGAAGGAGTAAAATGTATATTCACAGCGTATATGTTGCCAAATCTTTAAGGTTAAAAAATACCCGGTGCTTTTCATAATCCTACCTTCAAAGTAATTCATGAGCAAACAAAGTACAGGCCAGCTCTAAAAGATACACATTTTTAAATTCATGGTGTGTAAATCTATAGCATGTGCTCATGTAGTGCCAACAACGTGCCCTCATGGTCTCTCAGTGAACAGTTGGTACTTGTTGGGTGGTTCAAGAATGCGTGCCAAAAATGAACAAAAACACTTTGATTATAGATTCCCACAAGCAGACATCCCAATGCACACTTTGAGAATGGATGCGTAAGTGCTGTATAAGTCGGTGAGTGGGTGTATGAGTGGCTGTATGGTCTGTGAGTGGGTGTATGAGTGCCTTTATGGGTCTGTGAGTGGCACTCTGGGTCTATGAGTAGTTGTGTGATTGGCTGTGTGCTTCTGTGAGCGGGTGTGTGAGTGCCTGTGTGCGTCTGTGAATGCCTGTGTGAGTGCCTGTGTGGGTCTGTGACTGGCTCTGTAAGTGGCTAGGGGTCTATAAGTGGGTGTGTGAGTGGGTGTGTGGGTCTGTGAGTGGGTGTGTGAGTGCCTGTGTGGGTCTGTGAGTGGGGTTGTGAGTGCCTGTGTGTGTCTGTGAGTTAGTGTGTGAGTGGCGCCATAGATTTTGGACATTTCCTTACTTAAGGTATTTTAAAGGGAGAAACATGGACTTTGCTCTCACCAGGAGATGACAAAAAAGAAACCACTTGTTACAGTAACTACAGATCAGATTGCGCTCCATTAGATTCACGATGCATTCACCTCCATTAAGGATTTCAGATTGCTTTTCAGCGTGGAATATGAGAGGAAACACATTTGATTTGCCTTCGCCAAGCCCAAGAATTTATGAACATTTGTGCTTTACTGAAGTGGAGCTTCAACTGGGGCACCCGCTATGTTTATATTTGTAAGTGCTTCCTGTTAAGGTTTAATTTCTTTGAAATGTGCACCAGGGCCAGACTGGAACCTCATTTTTTCCCAGAAGAGTCCCCCATTTTGCCAACCATGTCTACCCAACTGGAGTAATTTCATCTGGATAATTAGTATGTTTTACCTCGTTGGATAAATGTCCTGAGCATAATCTGCACTACAGCTGTGTAAAGACGAGACTACAATGAGGTGAATCACCACCAAACAGTGGTAACTTCCTCCTGATTAAATGAAGTAAGTGCTTCTTTATTTGGAGTAGATGCCCTTGTGTTTCTCTGCATCAATAATGCGTCACCAAAATCATCTGGAAACGCGCCCAGGGCCTTTTGCTAGGCTGTCCATCACCGTGGAAAAAGGCGGGAAGACCTTTGCCGATATCAGCCCTGGGGATCCAATCCCTTTGGGCCCGGCCATGTCTCCCTGTGGGCCCTGGCCTCACCCAGGACACCCAGTGAGCATATTTGGGACTGCGGGGTGTCTGAAGGCCCCATTAGTCCCAGCAGGCCCCTAGCCTCCTGCGGAAACCGGCATTGCTCTCGCATGTAGGGAGATGCTGAAAATGCAGCTCCCTGCGTGCAAGAGCAGTACTTTCATCTCTTTTCCTGCTTGCATGACTTCAGGCAGGGTAAGAGATGAAAACGTTGCTTCCAGCAAGCAGGAGTGGTTTGGCAGCTCCCTCTTGCTGGTAGTGGAGTGTTTGCTCTTCCTTGGTGGGAGCTGTCAGCACCGCCAAGCAAAAGCAAACAGCTATCTCCCGATAGTGGGCTCCTTGGAAGATTGAAGGAGCCAGCCCTGGGTGGCAGTCCCCAGGGCCATATATGTGTTCTGCACAAGCTAGCACATGGGAGGTGGTGTCCCCGGGGCCGTATATATGGACTGGAAGGGGAGGGCACTCGGCCCCTCAATGTTTAAATTTTGGATTTGGCCAGTGGAGGTGGAAGTCCCCGGGGCGGTTCGCACGGACACTCGCCATATTGTTTATTTTAGCCTCAGAAAGATGGTGCTCCCGCGACTTCTAAAATCCCTAGGGCAGGGTCTGTGCGATTCCCCTCCTTTTTTAAAAATGCCCCGGGGAGGTGGTTGCACCCAGGGGCCCAGGAGGGAGTCCGCATGGCCCCCCTATATGTCTATGTAGACCCGGGCAGGTGGTGATCTCTTAGGCATAAAAATGCCATTGGAGGGGGCCGAGTGTGTCCCCCTCCATTAATTTGATAAAGTATGCATGTCCCCGGGAACTGGCCAACCCGGGAGCCTCATTAAATACCAGCACCAGAGACTGCTCTTGTTTTTTTTTTTACTTTTTGTCACAGATTCGTCACGATTTCACAGCAAAAGTTTGTTTTTTAAGTGCTTTTTTGCCCTGGCAGGGTCCCGGTGGACTCCAGGGCTACGGGGTCAGGTTATATCTACCCTGCCCCCTTTTCGTCTTTATCATTTTATCGGGAACTCGTCTGAAGTTGAGTCCCAATATGGCTGCCAGCACTTCTTGGTTGAAGCGTAGGTAGCCAATCAGATATCAGCACGAGACCGGGAGGGTTTGCAGAGCCTTTGCATCCCTATATGTACAAATTTGGATTTCTTTTAATAACTCTAAAAGTACTGAATGGGTTTACACCAAACAACAAGAAGCACTTTGTTCTGGACCAGAGCCAGCTTCCTGCCAAATATGGTGTAATTCCGTCTAGCGGTTCAGGCTGTAGTCATGTTGAAAATCTTTATGGGAATAAACATGGGAAATGCTCTTTTTTTTACCTTTTTCTCGGTCCCCGCTTCACAAATCACCCTGAAACTTTCCATGCCCAACTAGAACTACTCGCACACTTTTTTTTTTAAAGCTTTGTGACGATTCGTCAAACGAAATGACGCCAAACATATAAGCAAGTCAAACAAGCATTGGCATAGCCAATAGGTCTCGCCTTTGGGTCCTTATAAGTGTTTAGCCATGCAACAGTTGATGTTGTTGCACCAAGGATATTGTACTGCATAACTAAATACTTATAAGTTCCCAAAGGCGAGACCTTTTGGCTATGCCAATGCTTGTTCCTGTTTGAGAGTCACTAAGCCCCCCCTGCCTCTTTTTCATGAGATCCCCACATCACTTAAAAATCTCTGCCTTTCTTGCATTTAAGGCAATTTTAGTGCTTAAAACTTCCAACCTCTTATATTGGAGTTAACTACACCATGAAAGGTGTAATTATATAGCACCTGATAAACTCCGATTCTGCTGAGTCGGACATTATCTGGTGCTATAAATATCAACCAGTTACAAATACCACAAGTTTTTGGGCAATTATGTTTTGATGTTAGTGCTTACCGATGCAGAATCCGCCTGTTCCGGTAAATACCGGGCATTTTACCGGACAAAAAACGGCAGGTTTGAACCACCTATATTTATCGCAAAACCCATAAGTGCGATATGTGGTAACAGCAGTTAGCACGCACATCTCAGTTAACAGGGCTGCCGTGATGAGGCCCATAATGTCTCCCCGCCATTTCTCACATTGCGCTAGCTGCGTCACCTAATACTATTCACATAACACCTGCGCACTGCTTGCTTTTGCCATAAGCACATCACTCATAACTTGTGTTGTGGTTAGGTCAATGCCCTCTGCCCTGCAATGAGTCTTCAAATGCATCTAAAGGGGTTGGAGGTTTGGGAACAAGAGGGCCACTTCCTCGTGGCCACTATCTTTTAAGACTTTTCAACAAGGTGGCTTTCTTTTTTTTAAATATAGTAGTCAAGAACTATCCCACACATAGCAAGATTTAAAGTTAAAATATATTTCAAGAAGTTTGTGGAGGGAACTATGGCAACCTACTTTACAGTACTGCAGTGGAGTTGTGTCTGAGCTTCAATGTCTTGCTTTTGAGAGAATATTTAGCCTCTCAGATAGCTGTGCACGGGAGGACCCTGTAACTCTGTGCCAGTGATACTCGTTGGTCCATTCAGGCATGCTTGACTTGTCTTGTGTCCTTTGAACGCTTGTTGGTTAGAAGGACGCATTTCTTTGCTTTTACATCTCCTGTGCATGCTCAGTCATGATTAGAAGATGATTGGCTTTTATTTCTCATGCACCCATGTGGGGTAGTTTTGCATTCAGTAGGGAACAACAGAAACCACATGCGAATATCTTAAATGAAAACGTATGTGTAATGCATCAACTAAATCAAATAAAAGGTGTTTTCTTAGCAGCTGTGCCGTGTGTGTACGTGCCCGTGGAGACTGTGACGTGCCAGTGCCTGGATGTGCTGACGTGGATGTTGAGCTTAATGTGAAGGCGGGAGGAAAGAGGTCATAGAGAGTGTCTAACATGGCGTCATGACCACATCAGCCTTCACAGAGTACAGATTGAGAGACTGCAAGCAGCACCGGGCCTCGTAGTTGCTTACTATGTTCATTCAGAATTTTTCGTCATCCACGTCAGGTTTCCAAATATGATTTTACAGACAGTTTGAAATACAGTTATTTGACAAGCCAAAAAAATAACTTTGCGTGCGAACCTACAATTGACTTAATTTTTAATCGCAAACCCGCACTGTAATTCCCCATAATTTATGCTTGTTTCATGGTACATATATAGAGCCTTCAAACCCTGTCATAGAATTCCAAATGCCCGAGCTGGCTAGAAAGTGAACGTGACCGCAAGCAGGTAAATGTAAACAAGCGCGCGCGCGGTCACACTAACTGAAAACAGATGGCCCCTGCGCTCCGCTGCTCGCTTCCACAAGGTGGATGCCGCCACATGCTCGAGTGTGTGGAAAAGAGCAGCCCAATTTCTAAAGGTCATCTCCTAGGGCAGCGCATGCGCGCTGCGCTAGGCTTGACTTAAAAATGCTTTTCCTATAGAAACTGGTTCCTAACTATAACTAACTACTGGCGAGTGAGATTATCTATCTATCTATCTATCTATCTATCTATCTATCTATCTATCTATCTATCTATCTATCTATCTATCTATCTATCTATCTATCTATCGATCTATCGATCTATCGATCTATCTATTTATCTATCGATCTATCTATTTATCTATCGATCTATCTATTTATATATCTCTATCTTCCCTGTAGGGGCCGTCAGCCAGCCCTCTTCAGACATTAGTTGTGTCATTTACTCTTACCAAAAAACAATGCATGGAAGCAAAAGTTCCAGCTGGAGAAAATGATCCTAAAGCCTTGCAATACGTGGAAAATGTTTCAGAGCACTTTTAATACTCTCTAGACACAAAAAGAGCAACATGGGTCGACCATCATGTATTGGAGATGACCACAATGAAGTGTGGCCTCTACCATGGCATCCTCCTGTTCCTCCCAAATACCCACACAAGCCATTGCTTCATTCCCTGCCTGATCCTGGCTACCTTGAAGATGATAATTCCCAGGTTTGAAGAACCAAGACAGGAAAAGGGTATGGCACACCACCAGCACACCAAACAAACTGGATACTGGCCTCATTAACCTCACTGAGTCTGTATAGAACCTCCAGTGCCTTATGCGATAAGTGAAAGTAGTGCTCACTTATCTCTGTAGGCCAGGTGTTCTCAGTCTTTAACAGTGGGCTGTCCATGATGTTGGATATTTGCTTTCCTGGGAGCTGGGTGGGACACCCGCTAGGGGAATGAAAGCCAGTCTCTTCCATACACTTAAATGGGTGCTCTTTGAGCATAGGGCTAGAGCCCTGAGTAACCTTTTGGTGCACTTATCACTGGGGGTGACATCCAGGTGTGAACCCTGTGTTGTGGGGCTATCAGAATTGGAGTCGCTCTTGCTGTGACAGACTGCTTTTTGGAGGAATCGGTATGGCAGAGGAGTGTGCAAATCTCATGTCCAGAAATAAACAATAAAAAGGGAAGCTCAAGTCCCTAAAATGGTCAACTGTCAAGCAGCCAGTCAGGCTGGATGTAGATGAAAAGAAGCTCTGCAAGACCTCTGCCTGTGACCAGGACTGGGGGCCAAAGTCTACCAGTCTCCCAGGTGGGTGGGAGGAAATCAGACTTTGAAATTCAAGATCATACTCTCTGGATCCTGGTGCACCAGTGCCTGCCTGCTTGCCAAGATCAGTGTTCACTTTGAGGAAGAGGAG
Organism: Triturus cristatus; assembly: GCF_964204655.1. Taxonomy (NCBI): domain Eukaryota; kingdom Metazoa; phylum Chordata; class Amphibia; order Caudata; family Salamandridae; genus Triturus; species Triturus cristatus. The sequence goes on from NC_140588.1 coordinate 694,891,769, forward strand.
AGCGTTGTCAGGACACAGACTGGAAAGCCACTAACCTTCAGCTCCGGATATAGCGGGGTGATGTACAAGGCTATTTAACCCTATCCCGCCATGGAATGTCCCGAGAGTACATAGCTACCACTCAACAGAAAACACGATTTTGGAGGAAAGGGAAAAAAGGGATAAAAGAAACAATAAAGATGTGGCAGTGGTAAACACACGATGAGATACCGTTCTGGGTTTGTAGGAGTACAGTCCTATCCTCTTTCCTCCAGTTGTCTAGCCTCGTGTTCCCTTTAGTAAGACACAAGAACAACGCGTTGTAATATCTACATGTGCAAGGATGTGTAATAACAATAAAGAATATGTGTGAGCACTTACTTCCACACTGCCACAATCATCCTTTGGTAGAACAAGCAAAATTAAAAAATAAACCAAAGAAATGAATATGCACTCAGTTAATTGTGAGAAGGGATAGAATTCCCTGTAGCAAATCTAACAAGTCTTTGTATAAAGTACCTTAGACAAAGAGTAAGATAAAAAAAAATTGAAAACGAACACAAAGTACTTAGCTAGACTTGGCTCTTGAGCGTTCCCAACGTTCTGTTCTAGTCACAAGCTGAACACTTCTTCTCCAATATTGCTTTGTGTAGTGCCTTAATCCTTGAATGAAAATGCTTCTTTCCATCCGTGGTATTTATAGGAAGAGCTAAGGGGGTAGCACTCCTGCGTGACTCCTGTACTCTATTTCTTCCTCAGGCCCTTGGAAGAAAGGAAAAAAATGCCTCAGTCAATTCTTGGGCACCAGCGCAGTTAACATTTGACTGCGCTCCAGCACGGGAACCAGAAAAGCCCAGGGCAGCCTTTGATAAGCCTTTCAACGGCTCATTCGTTGAATGCGCACCAGCGCGGTTATAGATTGCAATGTGCTTCAGTGTGGCAATTCATAAAACCCAGGGCAGTCTTTGATGAGCCTTGCAACGGCTCACTTGTTAAACGTGCACCAGTGCAGTTAGGAATTGAATGCGCTTCTGCGCAGGGTTTCAAAAAACCAAGGCAGCCTTTGATAAGTCTTTCCACGGCTCACTCGTTGAACTCGCACCAGCGCGTTTACTCGAACAGTAAAGGAAAGCGGATACTTCTCTCGCAGGACGCTCTCTCTCTCTCTCTCGAGAAATTGTAACAAACAGACAAGTCTAGCAGCCATGAAATGTGCTCTGGCGCAGACTCGAAGCAGGCTATCTGCATGCTGACGTGCAGAAGTTGACAAGCACCAGGCCATTCGCAGACTGAGTTAATATAGCCTCGTGATTGGTGCTAGCAAGTGTTCCACCCCCCTAGGTGTTCTGGGAGATGATGTCTCTATACATTCACCCGATTACAAGCAGTCAAACATACCAGTGTGATGTACAGATCCCACCCTGCTACCCACGCATGGTTGTGACAAGTGCTTGTAGTGTACAAAGTCCAGTGGGGGATCCTTGTAAGTGGAACTCTGTAGCGAAGAGATGTCTAATGCACCAATCGGATTGTCACCCATAGGGAAATTCAAGTCAGCGACCCTGTACACCAGAGGGGGCAGTTGTGAAGTTAGCCATGATTGTTCTGATTGGGCTGTCGCCCATGTGCGGAGTCAAGTTGGTGATCCCCTATGGTAGAGAGGTCCTCTGTGAAATTAGTATCACTGCTGTGCCGATCGAGCCGTAGCCCTTGTGCGGAGTGAAGTAGTCAACTCAGTATGCCAGAGGGGGCCACCATGATAACACATTTTCTGCCATGCCATTTGGACCATCACCCATGAGCTAAGTAAAGTCAGTGATCCCTGTATGCCAGAGGGGGCCACCATGAAGAACAAGGAATGTTTCGGACTCCACAATAATCAATAGGCAAGAATACCGTGGTGACCTGTCCTTGCCCGAGCCCTGACTGAGGATCGGAACCCAAGCGACCACCCCACCACCTGTGAGAAGGACAGAGAAACCTACCATCTCACTGGCAGATGTGCCATTGAGGCCCATCTGCTATCCCTGCAGAGCTGAGAGTGCTACTTACCATCAGCAGCTGCTGTAGCCCCCGCGACATCCAAGAGTGAAACGTTCTCACCGGTGACTCTGGTAGTGCAAGCCCTGCAAGAGTGGGAAAGACTGATCGCAAGGCCAGAATGTTCCAGGGGAACATTTTTGACTGAGTTGGAGTGGGACTCCTGAGACCGACGTCAAGTGGGGCTTATTCTGTCACCTGTAGTGAATGGGGAATAACCACTAGTATTACTGAGAAGGAAGTGGGAATGAGTGGCCTGCCTATCGAACAGTAGAGTCCTGACCTCGGGGAACTAGTCAAATGCTTTTATGAAAAAAATATCACTTATATGCAAAAACAAAGTAAAAATACAGCATACACGTGCAATACACATGCATGTGTATGCTGTATTTTTACTTTCTTATTGTACACAAATGCTATTTTTTCATCAAAGTATTTGACTAGACAATAATTTATTGCTGCTCTTGAACATATTTTGAGTTGTGAGCCTGTGTTCACCCCTCTGCATCTCCGTCCCCCTGAGAAGCCTTATACTTCTTGACACGCACTACTACTGAGAGCCAATTACTGAAGGGGTACTTGGCAGAGTTACACAGGACCCATAGTAAGTCGGACCCCAGGACATCAGGAGTAAAAGGCCTTAACCACCACGGTAGGGCTCAGTAGCTCCTGTTTGCCCCATGGCCTTCTGAAAGGGGTTCTGACAGTTTGTTTCAGATAAATGTGAATAACATTGTAGCCTGAAATTAGATGTGATGAATGACCAAGGGGCACTACTATCATAGATGTCAGGGTGCTTAGAACGATGGTAAGATTATTGTGATATCTTATGGATTTCGTTGAAAGACATGTGGTGTGACTTAGAGATCTGTTTAGGAGTTCTGGGTTGACAAGTGTATTTTGGGCATCTCAGGGGTGGGTGTAGGGGTAATGCTGTGGCTGGTAATAATATGCCTGTTTTGGTCAAATAGTCATGTGGTTGCTCCCACAAAAAAGTCAAAGGCCCCTACCAGTAGGTACCATTGTGTTCATGGACTGGCGATCAAACTCCGCAAGAAATGTTGTCCCATTAGTTAAAGTGAATAGCGCTAATGACATAGCCACTGGCCCATGAATTGGGGTGCCGTGCTGAAAATGTAGAACAGTAAGCCATGGAATATGGGTTGAATATCAAGCATCACTCATAAGAGGTGATGTGTGGCATTGCATTGTTTGTGTGCTACACTGAGCCAAATGGAGTCCAGGGTCGCTCCCTTACTCAGATGTTACCTTGGCTCTTGTACATTTTATACAGAGTGCAATTAATATAAGGAACTGTTTTTAGCTGTTTGCTTTATTGATCTGAGCATTTTATTATTTTAAAATTGTTAATTATGTAATCTCCTACTTTATATGTATGTTACTGTACATTATGATGGATTTTTAACTTAATATGTAATAATCTTTTATGGATACATTTTAGCTGAATAAAGAATTTGATTTATTGAGTCCAGAGTCTTGTAGCTGTAGTGCCAGGGAATCTGGTTGTTGCAAACTCATGCAGGCTATTAAGTAGGCTATCTTGCATTGGACCAATGAACGGTGTGCTTAGAATACATTTTATTTTGATTAACAATGTAGTCTGTGAATGGCAGCAAAACAAAGTAGGCCCACACTTCTGGAGGAAGTCCTCAAGGATATGGGCACTTTCATTAATTGTATACTGGGTAAGGCCCATGCTTATGCAGTTTACAAGTATACCTCAAATAACCCTGAATAGAAGATTTCCAATTAGCTTGTCGAGTTAATAGAATTGATGCAGGCTAGGATTATACTGTCAAAGGACCTCTACATTTACATATATGTTGATGACTCACAGATCTCCCTGAAACTTCAGAAAGGTTTGAGGATTGCAGATACGGTTTTTAGTGCATAGTGGAGGTCAATTACATCGACAGTTAGCTACTGACTCTAGTTAAATACTGACACAATTTATATTATGGTCATTGGTGGCGAGCAGGACATCTGAGGCCTATATTTCTGGCCTGCAAACAATATCCATTGTGGTTCACTTGTCAGAAATCTGTGTCAAGTACAGACCACAAGTTTAACTACACACTCCGGGCCCGATTCACAAAGAAGGTAAACTTACACTTTTGTGTAAGTTAATTACTTTTCGGTGTTCACAATGTTAAACAGTACCCGTCAGCAGTCCATCTAAAACTTCTCCGCCAAGCCAGGAAGGCCTACAATAGGAAAATCCTCAACTCCAAAAAAGAATTCTTCAGAGCAGAACTTGAGAACGCCAAGAATAGGCCTTGCAAGCTATTTGATTTGGTCAAACACCAATCCAACAAACTAGCAAAAACCTCCAAAGAAACGCCTAAACCCCTAATATCATGCGAGGAATTTTCATCCTTCTTTTGTGACAAAATCTCTGCCCTAGGAAACGAACTTAAGTCCGCAACTCACCACCGAAATCTGTCGGCTCTACCTCTTCTCTCCGCGTTGTCCTCCCAAACCTCACCCAAAAACCAAGCGCACTGGTCCAACTTTAAAGTTTATGACAAACACTCTATCTCAAGAATTCTAGCGTCCTTAAACCCGAACAATCACTTCAATGATCCTCTCCTGCCCAACTGCCTAGCTGCCGCCTCTCAGGCTATCATCCCTTCCTGGACTGCAATAATCAACGCTTTCCTCCTACAGGGTTCGATACCTGATTCTCTTTAAGCTAGCCAAGTCGTCCCCATCTTAAAAAAACCTACGCTGGATCCTGCTTCCGCCGACAACTATAGACCCATATCAAACATCTCACTCCTAGCCAAAGTTCTGGAGAAATGTGTGCAACAGCATCTGATCCTACACATCACCACCTTCCACCTTCTAGATGACTTCCAATCCGGTTTCAGACCTGGACACAGCACTGAAACCACCCTCCTCCACATCGTGGATGACGCCCTCCAAGCCCTCGACCAAGGCAAAACTTGTCTCTAATCCTCCTAGACCTATCTTTGGTATTCGATATGGTTAACCATGAAATACTCCTTGAACGCCTCAAACTCAGGATGGGTTTGGATGGCACCGTCCTTGAATGGTTTAGGTCCTTCCTCCAAAATCGCAAGCAGAGAGTCCTCATCAACGGTAATCTATCCGCACCCTCTCCGATCACGGTTGAAGTCCTCCAAGAATCAACCCTTTCCCCTACCTTCTTCAATCTTTACCTTGAACCGCTCAGCACCGCCAATATCTCCTACCACATGTACGCCGACAACACACAGATCTACCTCAAAATCTCTTCCCCTGAGGACATTCTCTGCTTGAATGAGGCCTTGAAGCTGACTGTCCACTGGCTTACCGCCAACCAGCCTAAACGTAACGCAAATAAAACTGAATTTCTTCTAATCTCCCCACCCACAACCAATCCAGACATCCAGGAATGGATCAAGGCTATCACAGTGCTAAACAGCCCTCCTACCGTTGTTGACTTATTGAAATCCCTTGGAATAACCCTTGAAGGCGGCTTGAACATGCGGGCCATATCAACTCAATGGCCAAATCTGCCAGATTTCACCTGAGTTACCTAGGAAACCTGAAACCCTTACTAGACTCCTCCGACCTAAAAACTGCAATCCAGGCACTGGTCATTTCCAGACTAGATTATGGATGCTCTACTCTCGCAGGGCTACCCAAGAACTCTTTGGCCCCATTGAAAGGCTGCCTCAACGCCGTCGCCAGACTCCTAACTGGTTCAAAGAAATTTTACCACATCTCTCCCCACCTCAAAGCTCTGAACTGGCTTCCGCTTGAGGCCAGAATCCAATTTACACTGGCCTGCATTACTCACAAAGCTCTTTACTCCAATTCCCCTGAATTTCTAGCCCAGAAACTCGCTATATCTGGAGGAGCCAGAAACTCCCAATCTGCCAGAGACCTTCTTCTCCAACCAGCTGCTTCCGGAAGAAAAAAAACTACAATCGGGCCTTCTCTGGGGCCGCTCCAAGAATCTGGAACTCTCTCCCTCCCTCCATCAGAAGACTTCTGTCTTTGGCACGCTTTAAAAAGGAGACCAAAACTTTCCTAATGGGCAAATTCCTTGCATAACCATCACATTACAATCACCTCAGCGACATGTTCCACCCACCACTTCGGCACTATCCATGGCTTTTACGGATGATACCTACCCTGCGCTCCTGGGCATCCCACCAAAGAGTTGAGACTGCGTGCCTTCTTTTATAATGTATCTACCTGTTTTTTGTTGTTGTTTTTTTTTGTTATCCCAATTGTATCCGGGACTTTGGACTGTTTGTCTGTTCTTGTACAATGTATCTACCTATTTTACCCAATTAGTTCCCTCCGCTCCTAATTCTTTTATATACCACCCTCAATCCTGTAAAGCGCTCTGATACCCTCATGAGTCTGGTTCGCGCTCTGTAAAACTATAAAATACACACATAAATAAATAAATAAATAAATAAATAAATAAAAGTCTAACTTTACTACATTTCAGTATCCATAAAGGTAAACTTAGACCGAAAGTCAAATTTGACTATTTTTCAGTGTTCACAAAGTTAAGTTACTACTAGTAAAGTTAGTTGGTCTAAGTTTAACTTTGTGAATACTGAATAGTGAATAGTAGTAAAGTTGGGCTTTCTGTCTTAAGTTTACCGTTGTGAATTCTGAAAATTAATAAAGTTACACAAAATTGTACATTTGCTTTTGTGAATTGGGGCCTCCATCTATAAGATTGAAGCAGCTTGATTTTTGGATTACTTTTGACGCATACACAATTTATATATTTCTCTTGAATTTTACTCTCGACAAGAGATTTTGATGCCTTCCTATGCTAAATGTAATGTTTGGTGCATGGTGACCAAACAATTGACTTCAAGGCACCTGTCTTCATTATGAGTGTGCTAGTTCAATGCTCTTCTACTTTTGGTTAGTGTCACAATTGGAGTGTCCTCTGATGTTTTGGGAGTGACAATGAAACACTCCTTCTACTTTCTGGCCCTCTTTCTCTGAGACAACTTGCCTAACTAGCCCTTATGCAGACAATACACTTTCATAAGTTTTGAAAGAAGCGGAACATTTAGCAGAGAGCACTTTCCTGTGCAATACTGCAAGTGCCACGAAGTCCCGTATGTGAAAATATGCCTGTTAAAAATCATACCATACCATAAGGGACCACTCATTTGACAGTCATTTCTTGGTGATCAAAAGTGTCATAAAAAAGGACCTGTACTGTTATATGCTTCCCTGTGACAAATTCTTGCTAAAAGATGCATTTGTTGAGAAACCTATTTGTCACAAGTCCTGTGACAACACTCTTTTTAATCTTGATGTCAGAGGGAGGAAAAGTAATGGGCTAACAGATGAGCTGAGGACGGAGTACACTTAATATTATTGTAGACTGATGGAAGTTTTCGAATTTTCTCCTCTGCTCTACTTTGAAAAGCAAACTAAAGTGTCCACCTTTGAGACTCAGCCTTTATTCGCCCTTGGCCCTCTTTGGGTAAACACTTCATTCTGTCGATATCATGTTACGCTGTTTTCTATCACGGTTAATAAATAACATACCTAAGTAACTGTGCGAAATACTTTTGGGAAAAAATAACATGCAGTTAGGTTTGCCATAGTTCAAAAACGATTTGTAAAACAGAATAAACTAAGCTTTCACTAAACCTAATTAAGTCATGCTGGAAAAGTAACTGTATAAACTGTGTGTTGACCTTATATACAAGTTCATCCTATACAGATTGTTTCATATGCGTTCATTTTTAGCTCCCAATGTAAGCAAGTCGTGGGATCTGTATCCTAACCTATTGCAGGAATTAAGAATAGAGAGGATTTCTGATTACAGCATGTCAAATGTTTCCATTGTGAAGCCATAATACACTTAATGGCACAATATGTAAGGTGTGAATAGTTACAAAAATACTTTGGTCAAATGTATTAACTTTTCAAGCATTGCAGTGCAGCAACAAAAGTTGCTGTGGTGGGCTGCACGAAAGAGAGAGATCAGAACAGTGCCATATCTGCTAAGACTTGGTGCTATCTTCTTCTCTCTGTGGTGCACATTAGGTCGCTATGCTCCAAAGCACATACGCTTGCACAACAGTGAAAAGGTGTGCATGTGATGTCAAGTATAGGTTTTATACTACGAGGGTACCCTTTCAGTACAAAATATTGGCCTAGATTGATAAAACATCATCTCGGTGCTGCGTTGCAGATTTATAAAAAGTAATGGAGTGCTACATTGCATAAATACATGGCAGCACCATATTTAATATCCGTAGTAGAACGGTGCAAAGCTCTGCATCCAAGCACAACATGCCATAGCGCAACTCATAGTTGCATGATTCAAATCATACTGGCATTACACAAGGCACTCTTGTATCACATTCATTTAAAAAAGCAACACAAGCTTTCTGGATCTTTCAAATATAAAAAGAGGTGAGCTGAGAATGTGCTACCAGTCAGGAGGGGACACATCAAGAAAGGGGAGGTTCGGAAAGTTCCAGAAAAAGAAAGGTAAACTTAACCCAGGATGAAAATGAAATTTGTATTGCTAAGGTGACCAAACGAGCAGTATCTCTTTGTAAACTATAGCCCTTCATAGAGCTGTCTTCTTGGATAATTGTAGTTTTTCGGTTACAAAGTCATTGGAGTGCACCAACACACAGGAATGTGGAGGAATGCAAGAAGAGGAGCCATGATTACAAGTGCTGAACCAAAGAAAAGCTGGCAAGGAACCCAAGGGCTGCAATGGAAATGTGTGAAGGTCCAGAAATCTACGACTACTCCACGGAAATGAAAAAGCATCTGGTAGCACTCATAGGACCTGAGATGGCGGCATTGGTGGCTATGTCCCTCCCAACAATGAGGAGTTAAACACCTCTCAGGGTAAGTTTTGTCAAACATAAACTTTAGCAACATTTGTGCTTCTATATCTTCTTTATAATACTAACAATTAATATTTTTTAATTGATACTATAATCAGAGAGTTAAAATAAAATGTGAACATATTTTGTAAGTTGCTTTGATGTTGTCATGTTAATGTCAAATCCATTTTCTACATTTAAATTCCTTGCATTGGCTGCCAAACATCAAATACATAATACATTATTTTTTTATGATTGTTTGATGTGATTCTAATCCACTATTTACGAAAAGGTCTAACAGTAAGTTGAATCAAATGTCAAAAATTAGAAGGTGTTTAGCAAATCCACTCACCATTGTTTTGTTTTTATTATTTTACGATTACTTTACATTTGTTGTGGTTGCATGCTTTATACCTAAAGTTTCAGTTTTTTATGTTGATTTTTTTTGTATGATTTGTACAGTACTGGATCATGGACGTGAAGTTAAAATGATGCTTGAAAAATCATATCAGACAGATAATACCCATATTCTTTTTTTATTTCTTTATATGTGTGTAACACGTGGAACATCTATGTGGAAGGTGTGTAACATTATAACTTAGAAATAAGTATGTTGCTTATCTTTTAAAAATTAGCTTATCATTCATGTTGATAATATGTATGTCTCTTTGTTTCACATGTAGCTATTGGGTATTGTTCACATCACTAAGACAGGATGGTATGAAACTTCAGGTTAAATATAATGTTTTTCTTAAATGCAGTGAATCCAAGTACTTTAAAAAATTTAACAATAAATGAAGTGGAAATTGAACCATTCATTTGGGCAGTGCAACACCCACAATTACTATATTGCATTGTTTCAAAAGCAGAAAGAAAACATACCATATGTACAAATATATGGTATTGTTTTACTCTCCCCTATTGTAGGCACACTTTTGGCTGCCATGTGCCAATGCAGAAACCCTTGCATTATTACAGTACAAGAGTGTGTGGGTTTTCAGAAGGATAGATTTAGTACTGGAAGTAGAACCTTCCAGGTCAAGAAAATTGTTTAAGGGCTCCTCCCACTTTGAATGTGTGCAGCACACATGACCAGTCTTTAAAGTCTGGATGACTGGAAACATTAAGCCACTGTTACTGCTGCCTCAATGAGTTGTCTTTTGTGCAAATCCATCTAAAGAAATGTTAGACGATGGGAATTTACATTAAAGCACATGTACCAGCTTTGGAAAGACCCGCTGATGCAAAGTAGGGCATAGTGTTACATTACCTTGGTTTGTGCAGCTTGCCAATACAAATCATGAATTGCATTTGTAAAGTAAATCCCAACAAAATAGTTAATGTCTGGTTAGCAACAATTTTATAACACAAACACAGCTCAAAGTGTACTTGAAATAACATCCTTAATAACATTGGTTGCAATGCAGGGGCAGTAAACCAAGGCTCAGATTAACTAATTTATTGTGCCTCAAAAGTGATGTAATGCTGAAACAAATCGTTAAAAAGGTTTTATTTAAAAGAGAGATTAAAATTATAGAATATTACCAATCATAGTAATTTCAATGTTGTAAACAAAAGCTAACTCAAGGTGAAGGTGGATGCCCACTTTCATTCTCATGTTTCACAAAATGGTAAAAATATTTTATCTAATTTGTAAAGTATGTATGCAATCATGAGTTATTTTGCTTTTCAGATCTATGTTCTGTAGTTTGTTTTACAAGATCATTGTTAGAAATGGGGTCTCTAGTTGGCAGTGGTTTGCACCCTGTCCAAGCAGGGATCCTCACTTTAGTCAGGGTAAGGGGATCACACAGCTAAGATAACCCCTGCTTATCCCCTTGGTAGCTTGGCATGAGCAGTCAGGCTTATCTCAGAGGCAATGTGTAAAGCATTTGTACATACACACACAGTAACACAGTAAAAACATTACAAACGGAGTCTATGCAAGTTTAGAAAACTAGGCAATATATATCTGAATAAAACAGGAACAAATAGAAAAAAATACAACATACACAAGTCAAGATATCCCTTTTAGAAAGATTACTGCGAAAATATAGCTTCCAGAAAACAACATTTCCAACTGGGGCTATCTTGATGTCTTGACAGGTACTAATCCAACAGTTTGCGCTGACAGCGAAAAGCGCGGGCTGGCTACGGAGTCACACGGACACCAGTGACAGTACCTTAAAAACTATGAAAATAAAGATGTTGCAAGGCGTTGGGGAGATGCGATGTCGCTGGTGCGGTGTCAGTTCCTTACTTCTATGCATGCGAGGTGATGTGGCTTTGGTGGCACGGCGTTGATTCCTTACAATGGTGCGGTGTCGATGAGTTTGGAAGGTCACCTATGTCGGTTATCTACTACACGATGATGCAGTTAAGTGTCAAGGCTGCGGTGTAAGTTGGGCAGTGTGTTGTGCGCTTCACGAGGGGTGCACTCAGCTTCGATGCAGGCAGCAGTGTGGCGTCAGTTCAAAGCACTGTCATCGGCAAGATCGGGGCTGTCGTGCAAGTCTGGGCAGTGTGTTGTGCACTTCATGAGCGGTGCCCTCGTCTCAGGTATAGGAAGCAGCCTTGAATACGAAGTTGGCATCAATAAGGTGATGCGTCGTGCTCTTCATGAGTGGTGACCTCGGCTGCGGTGCAGGCAGTGGTGTTGCTGACAGCATTGATGTTGCATTTCTTGAGTTGCAGCACCCGCCATATGATTCCAAGGGATTAGGAACAACAGGAGGCAAACTCGCACAAGCTCTTGGGGAATCTTGGAAGCAGGATTCAGTCCAGTCCTTTCACTCCTAGGACAGAAGCAGCAGGCCAGTCCAACAAAGCAACAGCCAGAGTGGCAGTCCATCCGTTAGCATCCAGCTCTTCTTCCTGGCAGAATGTCCTTAGTCCAGAAGTGTTCTGATTTTGGGTTGTCAGAGGTCCAATATTCATACCCCTTTGTGCCTTTGATGTAGACAAACTTCAAAGGAAAGTCTCTGTAGTGCACAAGACCCTGCCTTTCCCTGACCTGGCTCCAGACATACTACAGTGGGGTGGAGTCAGATTTTTCTAAGGACAGGCAAAGCCCTGTTCAGGTGTCGGATGCTTCGCCGATCAGGCCCAGACGATGGCATCCAAAATGAATTAAGGCAGTTAAAAATAAGCAAGAAGAGGCTAATATGGCAGTCCAAAAGGGAATCAGAGGACCAATTGTGGGCCAATTCTTATACAATACAACAAATAGTGCAAGATTCTGGTGCACAATTAACAGGTTACAGAACCCAAGTGCGCATGGAATCAGCTCACACTTGATGGTAGAAGCCTGGGCCACCTTTCTTTGACAACACTTCAACTCAGAACCTTTTGGCACTATGCACGAAGAACTGAGATAGGGATGCATGCCCGGGGGCAAACTATCTGACCCAGATAAATCATCGGCAATTGCCCCTTTTGCGATCCCGGGCAAACAGATTACTAACAGGATAGCGAATGGCAGACAGAGGGGGCGCCGGGTCCCAACCGTATCCCCAGATCCTGTACAAGCAAGACCCTGATTATTGGGCGGCAGCACTACTGCCACTTTATAAACAGATCCTTGAAGTAGAAAGAATACCAGATTCTTGGAAGGGGTCAATCATATCCCCAATACATAAGAAAGGCAACAAGAATAAAGCAAACATAAAATGATAATAACATTAGTTTTCCGATGCAACCTGCTCTGTATCTGATTGTTCACAATAAGAGCTCCACATCCAAAAATTCAATATTTGTCATGCTGTATTGATAGGTGAATTTGATTCCCATATCATTACTGTTCAAGTGTTCACAGAATAATTTTAGATTATCCATTGTCCCTGACCAAATCATGATGCAGTCGTCAATAAATCTGCCCCAATAAATGATTGAGTCACACCATTTTCTGCCTCTTGGGCCCCAGATCCACTCATCCTCAAGCCATACCATGAAGCGATTGGCGTAGGATGGTGAAAATCTGGAGCCCATGGCTACTCCTTGTTTTTGCCTATACCCGTCTTTTTTAAAAAGAAACACATTATTAATACGAATTACATCTATCATAGCGATCACCATTTCTGTATGTTCCCACTGTGCCGCTGTTCTCATACTTAAATACCGTTCGACTGCTTGTATCCCTAGGTCTGATTTGATACTTGTATATAATGCCATCACATCAAGTGTAGCCAAGATCATTCCTTGTTCCCGTATGTTAGATTTGGGGGTCTCTAGTTGGCAGAGGTAGGTACCTTTGACCAAATAGGAGCCCTTGCATCTAGTGAGGGTAAGGGGGTACACTCCTAATATAACCCCTGCTCACCCCCTTGGTAGCTTGGCACGAGCAGACAGGCTTATCTCAGAGGCAGTGTGTAAAGCATTTGTGAACACATACATAACTCAGTGACAACACTACAGATGGACACACCACAAGTTGTATATTAAAAATAAGTATTCTTTATATAGTTTTAACACAAGACCATAAACGACAAAAATCCACAATACTGTACCTAAAATGGTAGAATTAGCTTAGTTCTCTTTAGATGGTAAATGCGACACTTTGAGTTCAATGTACCTTAGGATGCGTAACGCTATACAACGAAAGTGTTGCAGGGAAGGAGATGCGTCGGTTCCTTACACGCAAGAACGGTGATGCGTCGGGTCCCTACTGATGCGTAGGGGATGCGTTGGTTCTTCTCTGCGAGGGGAGGTGATGCATCGGTGTCTTACTGCTGCGATGAAGATCCGGTACAAAGCAACAAAGATGGCATCTTCTTCTTGATGCGACACGATGCGGACCGCGTCAGGCCCTGCGACACGCTTCTCGGCGATGCGGTGGCGTCTGATGCGACGTTGATCCTCTTCTCCGGCGATGCGAGATGCTTCGGCAAAGACGCGAGACGCGACAGGCCCTGCGACACGCTTCCGGGTGATGCGGTGCCGTCTGATGTGACGTCGATCCTCTTCTCCGGCGATGCGAGACGCTTTAGCAACAATGCGAGCCGCGACAGGCCCTGCAACACGCTTTTCTTTGATGCAGCAGCATCTGATGCGACGTTGAACCTCTTCTCCGGTGATGCGAGACGCTTTCGTGTTGTGAAGCGACAGCAGCAGTTCGGCGACACGCTTCTTGCTCGGGAGTCGTGCTTCCAGCTCCTTGCGACACGCAGTCCCTCAGAAAGCCTCGCACAGCAGCAGGCACTTCCAAAAGACTCTTGGGGAGCTGGTTGGTGAAGTTTGTTGTCCCTGAGACTTCAGCAGGAGGCAAGCTCTCTCTCAAGTCCTTCGAGATCCTTTACAAGTTGATGAAAGTACACACAAAGTTCCTCTCTCCTTTCTTTGGCAGTTTAGGTAACCACTGCAGGCCAATCCCCCAAGCAGCACTTCAGCTTAGGTATAGTCACTCCTCAATCTCTCTGGTTCCTCTCCTCAGCAAACGTTTCTTCTTGTTTCCCAAAGTGATCTAAAGTTCTTGGGTTTGGGTCCCAATATTTATACTCAGTTTCTCTTTGTTCTCTGAAGGCAGAGAGCCCTTTGCCTAGTCCAAACCAGTTCTGGTCAGTCCTGGAGCACTTTATTGACAAGACTCCTTCTTTCCTTTCACAGTGCAGGACAGAGACATCAGTCGCACCACAGGAGGTGGAGCCAGCATTGTGGAGGGAAGGCACAGCCCTATTCAGGTCCCAGGTGCAACTCCTCCCACCCATCTACATGCAGATCTTTCTAATCAGCCCTGTGCTGACTCACCCTGCCTCCTGGAATCCCCCAGCCCCTGTCACTCAAACTCCAGACAAGGAATACACAACCTAGCAGAGGCAGGCTTGGATGGTTAGACAAGAAAATACCTACTTTCTAAAAGGGGTATTTTCAAACACAGAATGTTAAAACCAACTTCACTAAAAGATGCATATTATCAGGCATACTCAACACTCGAATTTCTACCTAGTTCCCTGAGTCAGTTAGGATTATAAGATGTAATAATCAAACTGCCCATTTTGGCCTATGGGGAACAGGTAGCCTTGCAATAGTGAAAAACGAAAATGGCTGTAATTCACTATTAGGACATGCCACACACACCAGGGCATGTCCTACCTTATACTTACAATGCACCCTGCCCTTGGGCCTACCATAAGGGTGTCTGATATGAAGAAAAGAGAAGGTTTAGGGACTGGCAAGTGGGTGCGCTTGCCCAGTCAGCATGACAGTACCAGACTGCACACAGACTCTGCAATGGCAAACCTGAGACACACTTTTACAGGCTGCTTCTGTGGGTGGCACAACCAGTGCAGCAAGCCCACCAGCAGCATTTGGTTTACAAGCCCTGGGCACTCCTGGTGCACTGTACTAGGGTCTGACAGGTAAACAAAACTAGCCAATCATAAAATCACTAATCCATACATCAATTTATCATAGGGAGCACTTGCACTGTGGCACTGAATGGCAGTGGCACAGTGCTCAAAAGCATCTAACACCAGCAAAAACACATGAGGCAACAGCAAAAAAATGGAAGGCAGACCCACGCCAAGGTGCCAGGTCTAACACGTGTCCCCTCCAGATGGAATGTGGGGAAAACTACCCTACCTCCTGGGAGTTCTCATCACTAAGGTGGAAAAATCTGGACAGACCATCAGCATTGGCGTGTTCTGTACCAGGGCGGTGTTCCACCGTGAAGTCCATACCCTGTAGGGAAATGGACCACCTCAACAGCTTTGGATTCTCACCCCTCATCTGCATCAACCATCTGAGGGGCCTGTGGTCTGTCTGAACCCGGAAGTGAGTCCCAAACAGGTATGGTCTCAGCTTCTTCAGTGCCCAGACCACAGCAAATGCCTCACACTCAATCAAACTCCACCTCTGTTCCCGGAAAGTAACCTCCTACCTATGAAGGCTACGGGTTGATCTAGGCCCTCCTCATTCATCTGTGACAAAACAGCCACCACACCATGCTCTGAAGCGTCTTTCTGATTGATAAACTCTCTGGAGAAGTTGGGTGCCAGGAGCACATGGCACCGTGCACATAGCAGTTTTCAGGGCCTCAAAAGCTTTCTGACAGGTGTCAGTCCAAATCACTTTCTTGGGTTGCTTCCTAGAAGTCAGCTCTGTCAAGGGTGCAACAATGCTGCCATACCCCTTGACAAACCTCCGGTAATAACCAGTGAGTCCTAAAAAGGCTCTCACCTCTGTCTGGGTTTTGGGGGATTCCTAAGCCAGGGTGGTTTCAATGTTGGGCTGTAGGGGCGCCACCTGGCCGCTCCCCACCTGGTGTCCCAAGTACACCACGGAACCCTGCCCGATCTGGCACTTACTTGCCTTGATCGTGAGGCCTGCCCTCCGCAGCACCATCAACACTTCCCAGAGGTGGCGCAGATGTTTTTCCCAACTGGTGCTGAACACTGCAATGTCATCCGGGTAGGCGGTACTGAACTCTTCCAGTCCAGCCAACACCTGGTTGACCAACCTCTGAAAGGTGGCAGGAGCATTCTTCATCCCAAAGGGCATAACCCGGAACTGGTACTGCCCATCTGGTCTGGAGAATGCTGACCTCTCTCTTGCCCCATCAGTCAAGGAGATCTGCCAATACCCAGACGTTCATCAGCTCTGGGGATGGGGTGCACGTTAGTCCTCGTGACTGAATTAGCCCTCGGAAGTCCACACAGAACCGGAATTCTGGCGTGGCACCCGGAGCGGCAGCCTTTGGGACCAAGACCACTGGGCTGGCCCAAGGACTGTTAGAGGACTCAATCACCCCTAATGCAAGCATCTTGGAGACCTCCTCCTTGATGCAAGCCCTCTCCCTGTCAGTCACCCTGTAAGTTTTGTGCTTCACAGGAAGACTGTCTCCGGTGTCCACATCATGGATGCACCAATCAGTGACACTGGGGATCAGGGAGAACAGATCAGAAAACTGTCCCAGCAACTGGCGGCAGTCATTCTGTTGCTCAGGGGTCAGGGTAGAAGAGAGGTTTACACCATCCACTGACCCATCTTGCTCTATGACTGACATGTGGTCAGGAAGAGGCTCAGTCTCCTCCTCCGTTCCAGTGTCTGTCGCTAAGAGCATGCCCTCTTCGGACCTCTCCAAGTGGGGCTTCAGGCGGTTGACATGCAGAACCCGCAAGGGGTTCCTGGGAGACCGCAAGTTCAGCAAGTAGGTAACAGGACTTTTGCGCTCCACCACCTCAAATGGTCCGGTGCACTTATCTTGGAGCATGCAGGGCTCCACTGGGGCCATGACCCACACTTTCTGACCAGGCTGAAGCTCTACCAGAGTGGCATTTTGATCGTATCACCGCTTCATCTCCTCCTGGCAGGCTTCCAGATTCGCCTCAGCGAGTTGCCTGAAACGCCTAGTCTGGTTCCTGAAGGCCAGCATGTAGTTATATACCTCCTGGGGAGGTTTCCTGGGAGATTGCTCCCAGCCTTCCTTGACCGGACTCAGATGTCCTCTCACGGGATGACCATAGAGAAGCACAAAGAGACTGAACCCTAGAGACTTCTGTGGCACCTCACGGTATGCAAACATCAGGCATGGTAAGAGGACGTCCCACTTATGACTCATCGGTTCCTCAAGACCCATAATCATGCCTTTTAGGGTTCGGTTGAATCTTTCAAACAACCCATTTCCTTGGGGAAAGGAGTGGTAAGCTTGTAGGTTACCCCACACTCCTGCCACAAGGACTTCATATACTTGGAAATAAAGTTTGTCCCTCGGTCAGACACTACCTCTCGAGGGAATCCCACTCGGGAGAAAATTTCCATCAGTGCCCGTCCCACCACGGGAGCCGTCACTGTCCTCAGAGGTATGGCTTCCATGTACCGGGTGGCATGGTCCACCAAGACCAGGATGAACATGTTGCCCATGTCTGTCTTGGGGTCCAGTGGCCCCACAATGTCAATACCCACCCATTCAAAGGGGGTGCTGACCACAGGGAGTTGCTGAAGAGGAGCCTTTTGCTTCCTCCCACTCTTTCCACTTGCCTGGCAAGTCTGACATGTCCTGCAATGAGTGTCTGAACTCTTGCGAATTTGGGGCCAATAAAAGTGGGTGACAAGCCTCTCAAATGTCTTGTCCTACCCCAAATGTCCTGCCAATGGCACATCATGAGCCAGCCCCAGTAGGAAGGCTCTGAAGCGCTGGGGTACCACCAGCACACGGGCTGACCGAGGCTCAGCAACCTTAGGCTCACTATACAGGAGACCTTTCTCCCAGTAGATCCAATGTGATCCAGACTGATCACCGGCTGCCTGGTTTGCAGCCTGCTGCCGCAAACCCACAAGAGAAGGGCGCTTGTTCACAGAACTCTTCCCTGGAGGGTCCTCCTTCCTGCTGCCAATGGGTCAGCTCAGGTAGGTCCCCCAGTTCAGCTACCTGTTCCCCGGTAGGCTGCAGAGCATCCCCCTCAGGGTCTGCCTCCTCGTGGGCTGTGTGAACCTCGGGGCCAGTTTCCTGCGCCCCCTGCCTCTTCTCTTCAAGGCAGGTACCTGGGCCTCCCTCTCAGGCTCCGGGTCCTCTTGAGCACCCTTACTGGCTGCCATGGACCGTGTGGTTACACACGCCCAGTCAGGCAGACCCAACATCTCCAAATGAGCGCTTCGCTCCACCTTCGCCCAAGGTGAGCTTTCCAAATCATTCCCTAACAAACAGTCAACAGGCATGGCGGGCCTCACAGCTACCTGAAGAGTACCAGAGACCCCCCACTCAGAGGGAACCTGAGCCACCTTGCAGTGGCTCTCTGTGTTGTCAGCGGCAGCAACTGGATTGAATGCATTGGGGACAACCTGTTCTTGAGATACCAGGTGACACTTGACAGCTGTCACACTGTCTCCTGTGTCTCTAAGAGCCTCCACTCTATGGCCATTGATGGTCACCCACTGCCTGTACTTCTTAGTTTTGTCAGGCAGTTGCATCCTGGGGACCACCTCACAGTCTCCTAATGAGACAAGGGACATCTCTGTGGGACCCCACCTACCTTGGGCACCCATCTCCTCACCCAGGGCTACACTAGCCGACTGCTGGGGGACTGCACCAGTGGGTGCTGTCTTCCCACTCTGGGGACATTTGGGATCCCATGCACCGTGACCCACTAGGCCACACTTAAAACAGGTTATGGGCCGTCTTTGAGCAGGTTTACCTGTCAGGCCCCTTGCTTCTTCTCAGGGGAGGCTGGGAACCTTGCCCTCGGTTCCCTTGGGAATTACGTTGGGGTCCTTTCTGGAACCCCCTCCGTTTACCCTTGTCTCCCCCACACTTCTGCTGGGGACCCTGCCCACTCTTGGCTGAGTCTCCCACGTGACCCTTGTGGACCCGGGTGCTCACCCAGCGGTCCGCCTCTTCAGCAAGCTTCCTAGGGTTAGTCAGCCTACTATCAATCAGGTGCTGGCGTAGCTCTGGAAAACAATTACTTGACAAATGCTACCATGAAATTAAATCAAAGAGCGCCTCAAAATCATTCACTTTGCTGCCCTTCACCCAACCATCCAATGTTCTGCAGAAAAAAGTAACATATTCTCTCTAATAGTACTAATGAGTGACTAATAACACCTCTCCTGTGGACCAATAGAATATCCCACAACGTGTAAACTTGTGTTCCGCATTTCAGCAGCACATAGAGGGTGCAGCACATTCCTGTCTTTCTGGATTACAGTTTGTTAGTACCCAAACAGTAGTAATATCATTTTCAGTCAATATATCCTTTTTAATGCGCCCAAAATCTGGACCATAAAAACTGTCACAAGCTTCTTCCTACAGACATGCTACCTCCATGCCAGTTATACTTCCGTCTCGGCAAGCGCTTCGCAGATATTCCTCTCGATTGGTATTCTGTGTGATAATGATATCAAGATTGTAATTGTTGTTATAAAGAGAGACCACTTGAAGTCTCAATTAAGGGGGTTGGGTGATTCCCCAATCCCTGGGAGCACTACTGTTGAATACAATATACCAATCAAACACACCTGTAATTAGTGAGCGCCAAGTAGTAACCCGTTAAATCATCTCCCAATAGTGTATGAATCATCAATCTTAAATAAAAAAAAGAATGCTCACAGACATCATTGGCATTTGGGAAATCTCCTGTGGAAGCAGTCGAAGAAAATAAATACCAGGGTGTGGTAATAATAGCAAATGTACATTTGTGGCACAAAAAGAGGCCATAATAAGGAGAGACAATGCAACAGCATTTGCATAAAAAAAACATCAAACTCAAAACTACTGGCTCAAGCCTCACGCCTCTGCTACAGGTGATTCAAGCAAAGCTTAGCCCTACTATCATTTATGGGAGCGAGTGTCTATGGGGAAGGGACGCAAGTACGCTGGACAATACAGTAGCAAGGGCCCTGAGAATAATATTCAACCTACCTAAATACACATCGCCAGTGCAAATAAGATTAGAATTTGGCCAGTAGATGTAAAAAATAGCATGAAAAGGTGTCTTTATCTAATGCTGGTACAAAATCAAGCAAGCCAAACCCGGGACTCTGAATGTAAATCTTTGGACGTAACTTGAGTTTAAAAAAAAGACAGCGAGGCCATGATCTACCTGCAAGCATCAATAGATCGACTTGGCCTACTAGAAAGATTGGGAGGCCCATAACAACTTCAAATTGTCAAAAAAAACAGTCAAATTAGTGCCCTTAGTGGAGCACAAGGGTGTGCTAAAAGAAAGGGCACATGGATGGTTTGTCCTGCAAACTCTTTAGCCTCCCCTCAATCTTACTTAGAAGCAGGATTCACGAAAGTGACAATTTAAAATATCTTCATCTTCAACTAGGTATTCTTCCATCGCTGCTCCACTTGCCTCCATTGAAACCAACACAGACAAAAACTAACTGTCGCCTATGTGGGAAAGCAAAAGAGGATTTGCTACATCTATTGTGCATAGACTAAAAAATGAATGAAGACTTCTGTTAAAACCCAACCTAAAGATTAAGGGGATAAGAACATGCAGGCAGTGAAAGCATGCTTTGAAGGTGGAGACATTTAGTTGGCCTGCAGCCTCTTACAATTCATGGGCAAAGTGGGAGGAATATTAAACACCAATATTTATGTGCCCGACCAACCCCCACCTTCGGCAAACAATCATTAGCACCATCGCTCTTGTTACCCAAAGAATTATCTCACCCATTGTTGATTTTGCACATTGCCCGCTACTGCTGCTTGGAGAATCATTCCGCACAATCTTGACTCTGCATATTGCAGCTGAACAATGACTGTTAGCTTCCATCGATCTTGTTAACTAGACTTTGTACACAGCTGACTTTGCACACTGCCCGCACGTGTTGTCCAGGGAGCTATTTTGCACACTGCGTTTTTTGCACATTGCCAGTGACCACGGACCATTCATCCCCACATCCTTGGACCTTCAGATCTTAATGAACTCTTTTAACAACGTTAAATCATTTAAAAATATTTTTTCTTAAACATGCTCCAAATGTGGTATCTAGAGTCCTGGTGTAAAAGCTAACTCTAAATTTTGGTTCACAATTATGGTTTTAACTTTGGAGAATTTGAATAACACTGTTTTATCATTGCAGTAGTTTTAAGTAATCACGCAAATAAAGATACTATTATTATTACTATTCAGGTGACAGCGACAATCCTTCCCACCACTCTAGCTCAGAAAGACCCATCACCCTGGTGATGGTCCATTAGGAAATGCAAGGCACACCTCAGCTCCCTTTATGTGACTGTCTAGAGTGAATGCACAAGAGCCCAACTTTTTGCCAAACTAGACATGGATTCCACAGACAGGCTGAGGTACAGAATGGTTAAGCAAGAAAATGCCCACTTTCCAGTGGGGGTTCGCCGAGGGTGTACTGCGGGGCGGTGGGCGGGGGAGGGCCAGGGTGGGGGCTTTTAAACTCCAGCATACGGCCGAAGGGAGTTAAGTAAATAAATAAATAAATTAAGCAATTTACATTGCGCTTGCTGCAACGCCAACTTGGCGATGCAGCGCGCGTAATGTAATTTGTTTCATTTATTTATTTATTTACTTAACTCCCTTTGGCCGTATGTCGGAATTTACTAACCCCCACCTTGCCCCACCCCTGCCCTGCCTCAATGCCCCACAGCACACGCTCGGCGAGCCGCTACTGACACTTTCTGAAAGTGGCATCTTCAAACACGCAATTTAAAAACCAACTTCACCAAAACATTTCTTTTTTTATTGTGAGTTCAGAGATCTCAAACTCCAAATCTCTGCCTGCTCCCAATGGGAAATTACACTCAAATGATAATTTAAGGCAATCCCCATGAAGCCCTTTGGGAGAAATAGTCCTTGCAATAGTGAAAATGAAACTAGCAGTACATGTCCCACTATTTACACTGCATCCTGTCCATAGGGCTGCCTTGGGCCGACATTAGGGGTGATTTACAGGTGGTAAAAGGGAAGGTTTGGGCGTGGCAAGTGGGTGCACTTGCCAAGTGGAAATGGCAGTTCAAAACTGCACACTCCGATACTGCAGTGTCAGGTCTGAGACACGTTTGTAGGGCTACTCCTGTGGGTGGCACAATCAGTGCTGCAGGCCCTCTAATAGCATTTGACTTTGACACTCTGGGCACACCTGGTGCACTTTACTAGGGGCTTTCTGGTAAATCAAATATGCAAATCATGGATAAATTAACCACCAATACAATTTAGACAGAGAGCATATGCACTTTAGCACTGGTTAGCGTTGGTAAAGTGCTCAGAGTCCTCAAGTCAACAAAAACAACTCAGAAAAAATAGTAGGAAGAAGGCAAAAAGTCTGGGGATAACCCTGCAAAGAGGGCCAGGTCCACATATCATTCTTATTATGTCTGTTAATAGAGCATAATATTTCATCAAACTTGGCAAAAAGGAAGCACCAGTAGGAGAACATTACTTACTCAACAAATAACTTCCAAAAAGGACCAGAGCACAAGATGGACTACTTCTTTTGCATAATGTGTTCTCTCAATTAAAATATCGTCTCTGTTTTAACATCACAACAGACCTTTGCCAGGGATTTGACTTCAGCTTCAATAGACTTACTGATGTCTTAGAGGGCATGCGGCCCTCAACAATTTCCTATTGTGTCTTTTCAATCCAAACAACCACACCTGTGTCAGCTCCATCTAAAACAAACAATGAGCATGAGGAAGCATACGAGAATTGTTAGACTTGTCAGCCTTAGGGTGGTCTTCCCCCAAACGTTTTGCCTACTTACCTACAATTTTTGTTTGATTTTTACTTTTGTTAGCCTTGGGACTCTGTGCATTTTACCACTGTTAACCAGTGTTAAAGTGCCTGTGCTCACTCCTCTAAACATGGTTTGATTGGCTTTAATGGTAAAGTCGGATTTTTCATTTCAATTTTGAATATGGCGCTTTTAGAAAGTTGGCATTTTCCAGCACTTAGCCCTTTGTGCCTTGGGCCACCTGGCTGAAGGTAGCTGACAGTTAGACTTTGTGAATTCCTCCCAGACAGTCACACAATAGAGGGATTCCGTGTACCTCAATGAGTCATCACTGGCAGGATTGGGGGGGTGGAGCTGGGCACAGCCTTGCTTACACCTGAAAAGGCTGTGTCCTGTCTCCACGCAAAAGGTTTAATGACCCTGTACTGTCACTGCAGTCAGCTTGGAGCCAGGGCAGGGGAGTCAAGAAATTCCATGCACTTCAATGAACCTTTCCAGAAGCTTCTCCCACCTTCCAGGAGAAGGGCACTAGGGTATAAAAATATGAACTGCAGACCCACTCTTTAGTTCACTACTGGACCTCTTAGAGGACTGCCTGGTGCTGTGACCTGCTGTGCACTTTGCAGACTGATTCTTTACTTGAAAAGACTGCTTTGCTGCCTGAGCCTGCCTTGAGCCCTCAGGGGTCAGCACTGTGGTTGAGTCCTGCATTTACACCTGCACTCTGGACTACCAGAAAAGGGCTAATTTGCTGGTCTCCTGTTGAGAGCCACAGGGACATTGAAGGCTCCCACCATCTTGAACAAGCACATGGACGCAGCCTGAGTAAGTCATGACTCCCCAAGATGTGTACCACCTATCATGTACCCTTGTTTGTGGTGCTAAATGTGCCCAGATGGCCATTTTCTAAAATTGAGGACTTTGACAAAGTTTTACCCAAAAAGTGCTCCGAGAACCAGGAGAAGACTAAGACCAACCTGCTTGCCTATCTGCCCAAGGTGGATTGCAGGTCGAATTGACTCTGTAGCTTCTCCCGCTATGTTATTTTCTCCAGCAGCAAATCCGTTTCAGCGGTCCTTAACCAAAGGGGTATCCAAACTCGTGAAACTGTCTTTGGCTACAGCCCTCTACCTCATCCCACTCCAGATTTTCGGCTTCCATTTCAACGACTAAGTCCAAAGGTAGAAATCTTCACAGCTGCTTTGTTCCAAGGCCTTTGATGACAACACTCCCTCCTCAGACACTCCTGCAACCTTGCTCCGCTAAACTTCTACCTTCTCAGAGATGTATCTTTAAGAACTTTTCTAAACTTGAAGGTAAGCGTTGACCGGGCCAAATCCACTTCTTATATCTGAACCATTGTGCATCGTGGTTGGCCTTAACTCTCAACTTTGAGCAGATGTCCATGGTTGGCCCTTTTATCTTTTACGACCTGATTTAGAGGTCGGCAGATAGGGTACAGGCTGTCAGGGTGTTGGAGAACTTTATGTCCGACTCCCTGCTTTTACTCTGCCCACCAAATTTAGAGTCCTCTGCCTGCCACATGATGAACTTTGTGGGTTTGTATGAACCTTCAAAGGATTTCATACAAAGCTATTTAAAAGTTTGGTGCGCATTTGTCATTGGTGATAGACATTCACCCCAAACTTGTAAAAGTTTTTTCTTTTTGAAAAATAAACTCCCTAAAGCAGGAGTTTAGTGCTGGAAAAAAACAACATTATGGCCCCAACACCATGGGGGTTTTCTCCCATGGTATGGGAGTCATTTTCTATCTTTACTGTCCCTCATCGCCAGGAAATTCCTAGTGGTGATGTACAGTTAAAAAAAAACATCTGACCTTCCACCCAAAATACTGTGGACAGTTGAATGCCTTGCCTCTGATGGATCCTACTCCCTTGGGACTTCGGAGGAAAGTCTATGCTGATGAGGACATTTTACCCTATCAGAACAAACCTCGTGGTCTGCCTGACTCCAAATCGGGCTGATGGGTGGACTGAGAGACTGGCAGTCAGAGTACTCTGCTCTGATGGAGTACTCTGTCTGCCAAACTCTAAAACAGGCACTTATACATTTAACCCTTGATAGTAAGAGAGGTAGCTCCTCAATATTTCATCAATCCTACACCATTTGTGAACCAACATCAAATATACATTATTATGGGCTTTGCTTTATTTATACTATGACAGACAGGCTATATTGTGACAGTTTTAGCTGATGTTCCACCTTAAGAATTACAAGTACAAAGGACATTAATGTGTTTGTAACACAGTAGACAGGACATTGGTAGCAAATTAGCCCATCCACCACACTGTAAAAAAGGACAAAATGTATTTAATGCTGCTAAAAACATAAATGGTTACCCCACTCCAATAATGGGATTGTTTGTTTCTAAAGAAAACTTATCATTTTTTTAATTTAACATATGTAAGAAAATAATACATACATTTTCATTTTAACTATTCATATACTTTTTCTGCCTGCATTCCTTACGAATGGATACTGCCACATTACAACATTGTTGGTTTTAAAATTATATCTTTAAATAAATTTACAACAAACATGTTTCCTCATACAAATCTTTCTGTGAAGTGGTATAACTATGAATGAATGAAGGAACTTGTAGAGTGCAACAAATATCCGGAGCGTCTTGGCACTGCAAGTGACAAAAAGCGGAACTACAACTAACTTCTAGAGTAATTAACCGAGGGGCATATTTTCGAGGAGAGGTGATGGAGCCCAGAGTTAGCCTACTTGGCTTAATGCCGCACCCCGTCTCTTCCAAAACACAAGGCTGTACCGTATTTACAACAATACAGTGCACCCTTGCATTTTCCCCTGCACTGTTGCTAAATGTAGTTGCCTAGTGCCAATGCAGGCACCCTTGCACTATAGTGCAAGGGTGCCTGCATTGTGGGGAATGATTGTTGATCTGCAGAAAGATGTCCCTTTCTGCACATAAACAATCTTAAATGGCGATTTGTAACTTCTATGTGTGCTGCTTTGTGCAGAACACATGGAAGTTGCAACTCGTCATTTTAAAAATTATTGTTTATGTGAAGGAAGGGACACCTTCCTGCACATAAACATTTATGCATGTCGTCTTGCTGTTTTTATGTGTAGTGCACAATGCAGCTGTGAGAAAGTGCCATCTTTCTTGCATGGTATGCCCCCACTTTTTGCTGAATGGCTGATATACTTTGACTGAGTGTGCCCTGGGCTCCTGCCAATCAGGTGCCCAGGGCCTGTGTTCCTTCCCTAAAACTGTATTGAAGCCTAAACCCAATTGGCATCTCTGGCCACATGTCAGCCCCTGGTAAATGGTACCCATGGCCCTGTGACCAGAGAAGGCCCCTAAGGGCTGCAGCACTTATTGTGCTTCCCTTAGAGGCCCTGTACCGTGACACACACACACTGCCTTTGCAGGCTGAGGGGCATATTTACAAGGGCTTTATCACTTACAAAGCCAAAAAAGCGGAGATAAAACCAGCGCCCTATTTACAAGAGGGTGCTAACATGCATAATCGCATGTTAGCACCCTTTTTCCCAACGCCTCCCTTTGCATCTCCAATGAGATGCAAAGTGGGCATTACTGGGCATACTCCGGATGGACTACCTTGCAAATATCGCTGATGTTTACATCGCGATATTTACAAGGCAGCCCACGTGATTTTAGCAGACGTTAGATTTTGGCGAAAACAGCAGTTTTCGCCAAAATCTAATATCTGCTAAAATCCTGACTTAGCCATCCCTAACATAGAGGGTGGATTATGCTGATACGACCCTGTGGGTCGTATCAGCAAGGTTATCGCCGTTTTGCAGGGAACATCGCTGGAAAACCAGCGATGTTCACTGCAAAAGGACGATAACCTCGCTATCTCTGGAATATTTATCGCCCTGGAGAAACGCGTTGTTAATAACGCGCTACCAGGGCGATGAATTCCAGAGATAGCCTGCGATAATATTATTATCGCTATGCACGGCCAGCGATAATTATCGCTGGCCGTTGATAATATGCCCCTGAGTGTCTTGATGCAGAACAAAACAGGAAGTCGACATGGCACAAATCCCTGTGTGCCATGCCCACAAACACACTGCCCTGGCATACCTCAGTCACCCCTCTAGCTGGGTGCACTATGCCAGTGGTGGGGGTACAGGTGCATGAGCCCTGTACCCCTACAGTACCCAGGTCCATTCCTGGGCACTGAAAAGTGCAGTGCTGCCATTAAGAGTATATGGTGCTGGGAGGTCGTCATTATGAACTTTCTCAGCACCATAATGGCTACACTGAAGACTGAGAAGTTTGATATCAAACTTCTCAGCACATTAAACCCACACTGATGCCAGTGTGGGATTTAATGTAAAATGCACGACAGAGGGCAACTTAGAGTTGCCCCCTGAAACTAACCCACAACCACTGAGAGGCTGCCTAGGCTGCCACCCAGCAGACAGGTTGCTGGCCCCCAGGGTAGAGAGCCATCCGCTCTCGTGGGCCTGCAACAATGCGCATCCTGGGGCGAGGTGCCAAGCCTCCTTCCCCAGGATGGGCAGGGGAAGCTTCAAAGGCATGCCGGCTTTGCGAGCCTCCCCAGACCACTTGCTGTGCTCAGAAACTGGTCCCCACTGGTTCTGACCCCCACTCTGGCGGGAAGACTGGTGGGAAAACCCAAGGGAGGAAAGGGGATGTGCCAGCCTCCGCCAACCCCACCCCTCAGGTGGGGGAGGCGAGGTGAAGCACGACTCCGGGCTCTCGCCGTCTTGAGGATGGGGAGCCCTACCCATTCAGGAATAGGCTCCTGCCCCACTCCCACTGGAGAGTGGCAGGACAGGGGGTTTACTCACCCCAGGAAAGGGACCCATTGGTCCCTGACCTTTCCCTACCTGTAATACCCCTAAATTTAGTATTTAGGGGCACCCTGAACCTTCCTTCCTCAGATCCCGATTCCGAAACAAGAAGAAGAACGAGAAGAAAGAAGACCTGCCGTGCAGCTGCTAACAAGAGGACGACACCAACTGACTTGACCCCAGCCCTACAGCCCTGTCGACCCTCGAACCTGCTCCTGCTAAATACCGACATCTCCTGTGGTCAGCAACCTCAAAAACCCCGGAGGACCTCACTGCCTTGCTCAGCCAAAGACTGGGACTCCCACGAGCAGTGGTTCTGCTCAAACAGCAACAACCCCTGGTGCCAAGCCAGGAACCGCAAATCTAGCACACTCTGCACCCGCCGAACACGGCCTGTGCCTGAGTGAACAAAGACCACGAGGACGTCCCCCCGGCGACTGTGACCAAGAATCCAGCTCCCAAGGACCCTCCTCAACACTCCTGATGACGCCTGCAGCCTCAACTCCAGGGACCCACCAAACCGCGACCAGCAGAGGGTAAGATTTCCCGATGCCAAAAGACACCCCTGCACCCGGCGCCCTGCGGCCCCCTGTGCCCAACTCCTGAGTGCCTACCTAACCTACTGCTCCCCAACTTACCTCTCGGAGTGGTGGTCGCACCTGAAGAATACCCGTCCCCAAGCTTGCAGCCTTTGTTCGTCACACAGCTTTCCCATTGAAATCCATTGAGCGCCTGACGGCTCAAAAGCACCCTCCACCCAGCCGCCCGAGTGCCACTGGAAGTGCAGCATCTGTTCTATTCTACTTCCCCACTTGCCCTGTGTAAGTGACCAGGAGCTCCGCTCCCACAGCCGTGTGGTCTGCCTGCTAGCAGCCACCAACCAAAGGCCCCCTGGCCACCATAGGCTAATATTGGGCCTATGGCTGCCTGGGGGCTTCTCTCTGCACCCGGCTGCCCCTGTGCCGCTGAGGGTGTAACAACTGTACCTACCTGACCCTGGAAGACCCCTGGGTCTAACCCCAGGACCTTAACTCTGCCAGTTGAGTACTTACTTGAAAGCTGATAACTCGCATTTTCTCCATAGGGTAACATTGACTGGTTTTCACTTGGAAATTCTTCCAAGTGTCGAGTTTTGAAACTTTGAAATATTCACAAAAAATCACCCGATCAACGAAAATGAAATTACTCACCTGTTACCAGGAGAGATCCCAGTGCTGGATCTTTTTGCCCAGCACTGACCCTAAAGAGTAATTACAACTGTGATTTTCCGATAACCAAACTTTCCTCCTTATGATACCATTGCCTGGTTTTTGCCAGATATTCTTCTAAGTGTCGATTTTGAATCATACAAATATTCCTTAAAAATCGCCTGTGTAACAAAAACGATTTCTTTCAACTGTTTACAGGAGATGCACCAGGGCTGAATCCAGGATCCAGCCCTGAGTAAGAAAAACCTATGCAAAGTAATTGATATTGCATTTATTTAAAAATTCCCATTGAGCTCAATGTTATAATTGTGTTTAACTTGTATTGCCTATTGCAAAAACTGTAACTATTGCATTTAAAAGTCTTTTGCTTATTGAAAGTATTCAACTAGAGCATCTCATTCTGAGAAAGTATTTTGATATCTACTTGTGGTTCTAAAATAAAACAACAATATGTTTTTATATACAAAACAATTGGCCTAGAGTTCAGTTCTTGAGTGTGTGAGACCATTTGCTGACTGAGTGTGTACAACAAATGCTTTACACTGTCCTCTGATACTGCCTTACTGCTCGACCAAGCTACCACTTTAGAGAGCAAGGTTATATCTAACTTTAACCTCTGCCAAACCTTTGGGAACTGTGGACTCTGTGTACACTGTACCTTACTTTGGCGCCGTATATATAGAGCCACTTTCTTACAGCAGCACACATAGAAACAACAAAAATGAGGAGAAATAAAGCATTTCTCCTTGTTGCACCATAAGTCCAGGTTTTGTGGTGCTGCACATATTTACGCCACTGTTGTAAATATGGAGCTGCATCAAAATCAATGGGTGTTGCAGCAGAATGCCCACCGCAACACCCATTGCCCCCCCCCCTTTCACGCTAGTATAGCATGAAAAGGTGCTTTATACACAAGGCAGTAAAAGGAAAGTAGGGAACCCAATATACCCTAGGAGGCTTGGGAAATGTAACTAATATTAGATAAATTTGCCTACAAGGGTTTTAGTTCAAAAAGCTAAGTTAAAACCGATTGGATAAATCACTTTGTTGTCAAGCCCCCACAGGTAGCTGGCACTTGAACAATCAATAATTACATTTGCTCATTTATATCACGATCAACCTACAGCGAACATTCTAAACACGGGTGTACATTTGTAAAAATATAAACTTATTTAATGTGAACAAACAGAAAGGGTACTAGACAGTATAACAAAACATAATGGGGGAAATAAATGAGCTGGTCAATGTTTCGGTCTTGGTGGTCTTATGGCCCCCAAAGACAAAACCACATGCCTTTCCATGGCGGAGTCTTCGCCATGGAAAGGCAATCCCCGCCATGATGATTATATTCCTGGGCTTTTCTGCCTGGTAGGCAATCGGGCAGATTGCCTACCGTTGGAAAACCGGCGGACGGTCTTACCGTCCGCCGAGGTCCCCCCCGCCATCGTAATGTGGCGGGGGTAAAAGTTATGTGGGCGGTAGATTTTGGCAGGCGGATCGCCACTGCCATACGGGCGGTGGCGATCCGCCCGCTATCATAATGACCCCCTTAGTGTCTACTAATGATTCAGTGTCTGGCTCTAGTTGATTCTGTAAATTAAAATCACCATTTATTGTGAATCAAATTTAGACTCCAAAATAGAGCTAATTCCATGTGTAAAAGAAGCTCTTGGCCCGGAGGGTAATATAAAAGTAGGCCATTAAAAGACTGCATTTTAGTAAGTTCGAGATAGAATGTCAGAGCTTTGTACTCAAAAGAGGAAGCTGGCGTATAGACGGCGGCAAAGGTATTGCGATAAATTATCCCGACTATGACAATTACGTGCTGGTTTGTGTGCCATTGCCATGAAAGTCCATTATGTAATTTTTAGGTCTCGCCTAGCGTTGCAGCGCGAATGCGCTGCCATCGCTTTGTGAGATATGCAGTATATACTGTAGTGTGGAAGCTTCGTGGAAGCTCCGCCCACTCTCTGCCCATTGGCTTTTGTCTTAAATGCTGCCTTCCGATTGGCTTGAGGCTGGTTAGTCCCTCCTCATTCACCATTTGTATCCTTCCACGGCTATTGGCCCCTTTACCCCTAACACTATTTTCTTCCCTGTCTCCCCACCCCACCGCCCCACTGCCCCTCCCTCAGTCTGTGACTTCTCACCCTCCCCCGCCCCCCACCCACACTCCTGTTTGTGTTTTCTTGCCTGCCGGCACTTCCGTTTTCATCTTTAATGTTTGCACCTTGAAATATTCGAGTTCATAATGCGTGCTGTACAAAAACCTCTTGTGGTTAATGAACTGGATTTTAATGTTACTCTAAATATAATAAGACTCTAGGCAACATTCAGGGTATGCATGCAACTGACGCCTCTTAGTTCACAAATGGCATTGTTGTCAGGCGGGAGGAGCGACAGTGTTTTAACTCATGCTTAAAACTAGCACTTTTAATAACTTACTCTCAATTCAGTGCTATAATCTTGTGAACTGAGGTGACACGCTAAAGAAATATACTTTATTGAATTTTGAAGAGGCATTATCGCACATTTACATCAAGTTTACTGTATGATTAACATGTCGATCGTTTTCACGGCTCGTCCACTGGCTCGAATACGCTTGGCTCTTCTCCGGCTGGCTCTACCTGTTAATTAATATATTGGCTCGCGCAACAATGATAGATGAATGGATACATGACAGTGAGCTCGGTAGATGGTAGAGAAATAGACTGGTGCAGACAAAGTCAGTCTCCATTGCCTCACGTCAGAATCATCACTTTCAATAACCTGGAAATCTGCCAGCAACTCCCGCATGCCGCAACCTCATCCTCCTCACCTATTCTTGGCAGAAGCGGCAGATTCTGAGCTGTGCCCTGCTGGTGCAGAGGAGCACGTCAGAGTCTGTAGAAGCGCTGGGATCCCTAGCCTCTCCGGGCAGGCACTTAAGCCTTCCGGGTACCTTGACACTCAGGATAAATGAATACATTTTGTTCTGTGCTTTAGTCGCCCCTCTGTGAGCACTGTCTGGTAGATGAAGCTCTGTGTTAATAAACACATTCAGAGAGGTGATTGTGTACAAACAAACAACAGCCACAATACCATACGTTTTGAATGTGTAGTTAAATACCTGCTCATTGAGTACCTCATTGGCTGATCATTCCATGGCACTACCAAAATTACATTTGGACACATTTGCTCAACTGTAAAACACTCCCTTCTAGGGGTCATTTAACAACTCGGGGCTTTGGGGTTAGGTAACCTACTTTGGATGCTTTGTAAACGAGTAAATACAAAAATGAATGCAATGAAACTAAGCAACCAGTACTGTCTAAAACACTGTGAAAACTGACACGCATTCTGGCATTTTGTTTAGTTAATGTCGATTTTCTCATAGATGCGAGTAAAGTACTCTCAATATCTTAATGAAATCTGCACACTTTTAACTAATAGCACCGGGCAACCTTTGACAACTAGGCAATGAATACATTTTCATGTACCCCCAAAGCCCCCTGCCCCCCGCCCCCATGACAAACTTCATTGCCTCCTAGTGTTTGGGGGATAAGCAAGACGCAGGAGAGTGAGTCAAATAGTCTAGAAAATGAAAGAGAAGCCGGGATTCGTATTCACATGCTCCGATCCCGATCACGTTGGTTAGTCTGTAAGCACCACTGTGTTCATGTGTGGCGACACTTCATTCATGAGGTACGTGCCAAGCAATTGTTGACACAATCCACACTTTGCGTCTTGTTCAAAATATTTATTACGAAGTGCAGGACCTTTACAAGGTACTTTGCACACTACATACATTCACTCCAAAAATAAAACGTGTAGGTAAAAAAACATTTCCATGTACAATGTCAATAGCTCTAACTCACAAATGTGAGACCTATTTGCATTGCAAATGCTTGTTTTTACTGTGATTACTTTGCATAGCTATAGTAGGAAGCACCACATGACATTACAGATTCCAGTCGTCCCTGCTTGGTTTGTAATCGCACATAAAATGTCTGACATGTTTACATGACAGTATTTATTACATTAAAACAAACACATACCAACCTTGCTAGGATTTCTGAATGGAGCAGTTTCTGTTGCTTCAAAAAGAGGAGGGTCACCTAAAACATGAAAGTTCGGAATTCCATTACTACAAGGATCCTGGTTCACCTGTATCAGCGCAGAATTTAACATCAGTGGGGCAGTGGCACAACAATTGCGTTACATAGATAAAAAGGACCGGTAACTCTAGAATCCCACTAGCACAGAATGCTGCCCTCACTACTCTACATGCTAACTCACGACAGTGATTGTACTACACTGTTGCAAAGAAGATTGCCCTTGGTGAACATCACCAGGTCCAGAACACTTTTCAAACATCACTCGCAAAAATTGACAGACCTAGGCCTTTGCATACACACTGAGGAAACGGGGAGAGAGAAGAAGAACCACCCCATATTTGGTGCAAGACACACACACCCTTGCACCATGGTGCAAGGGTATGTGCATTGGCACATGGCATTCTAAAGAGAGACAGTACTGGTGGAATGTCAAACAGTGCCACAGCTTTGTGGATATGGTGCTATTTTTGTCTTTCATTTAGATGCAGTGTGCCACAGCATAGTAAGTTGCTTCTATGTGTTAAAAAAATAGGATTGAATTTCCCCATTAACCTTCACATAATTGACATTTATCACATTTTACAAATCAAAATCAATATTTTATTTGAAGAGAACACATGCTTGATACAGCTTCATAAGAAGTCCCGTTTTAAAGAAGATATATCAAAATATCTTCAGACAAAATTAAATACTTTATTTTAGCAATTCAACAAAATTAAATTTTTACTACTCAATTCTTCTTAATCATCTCTTATGTGAATCTGATTCAATTTGTGAAGAGTTTTGGTCATCAATGTCATCATTGTTCTTGACAGTCTATTTCATAGGTAAAAGATGCATAAACAGTAGGATAATACAGGCGGCGCCGGTACAGGTAAGAGCGGTTGGGGAGGGTGGGGCGGCAGAGTAGGGAAAATAAAATAAAAAATAGATAAAATCACTTACCTTGTGCTCGACGCTTTGCAGAGTCGGCGATGAGTTGAGTGCAAGGTAAGTGGTTTTCTTTTTTCTTTTTTTTTTCTTTTCCCTACGTCATCTGTCAACTTCCCCATCTCCGCCTCACCACTCTTACCTGTACTGGCCGCGCCTAAGATAATATAGTGTTGCCCTTAAAACTATCATTTGGACACCATCTCTGATGTGTAGAGGCAGCATTCAAAGTTGCTACACTGTGTTGTGTGGATGGGAGAGCGCAGATCAGAGCTACATCTATGGTGCTGTTTTCATCGCTTCCTGCAATCGTGCACTTTAGACTGCCATGCAGCACCACAGCATTGTGCAAGGATGTGTGCGTTTTGTGGAGCATAGGTTTTGTACTTGAAGGGGACCCTTTCAGTACAGAATTTTTTTTATGCTTTTCGCTATTAATATGTGTGCTGTGCGGTGCAGCACACATGCAAAGTTACAAAAATGTGGAGACTCTTAACCCCTTCGATGCTCATGACGGAACGGTTCCGTCATGAGCATCGGTTGGGCTGTGCTCATGACGGAACCGTTCCGTCATGAGGACAGCCCCCGGGGGAAGCGCTGGCGCTCCCCCCCTTTTGCCTCGATCTTGCCCCCCTTTACGGGGGTGGCAGCGGAAGAGCTTCCGCTGCCACCCCCGACCCCCCCCGAGCCCCCCCACGCTTTCTGATGACGTCAGCGCGCACAGCGCGCGCCGGCGTCATCAGGAAGCGTTGGACGCGCTGGAATCCATTTCTTCCAGCGCGTCCGAGGGGAGCAGAGGTAGGTGTTTGGCGTCTGGTGGGGGCCGCGGCGGTGAAATCTCTAGTATTGAGGCATCGGGGGAGAGGAAAGAGTATTTCCTCTCCCCCGATCTCTCAATACAGGGCATTCCTGCTCCACGATCGCGCACAGCGTCGCGATCGTGGAGTAGGGATGCCCCACTAGACACCAGGGATTTTGTATTTGGAGTTTGGGAAGCGACCCCTTAGGCAAGGGTCGCTTCCTTGGGCACGATTCTTTGGCAAAGTCTTTTCTGCCCCCCCTGGGGGCAGATCGGCCCGCTTTATGCGCGTTTCTGCCCCCAGGGGGGGCAGAAAAGCCCACTAGTCACCAGGGATGCTGTTTTTACTATGTAGGAAGCGACCCCTTGGGCAAGGGTCGCTTCCTTGGGGGCAAATTTTGTGGAAGTCTTTTCTGCCCCCCCTGGGGGCAGATCGGTCCGCTTTCTGCGCGTTTCTGCCCCCAGGGGGGGCAGAAAAGCCCACTAGTCACCAGGGATGCTGTTTTTACTATGTAGGAAGCGACCCCTTGGGCAAGGGTCGCTTCCTTGGGGGCAAATTTTGTGGAAGTCTTTTCTGCCCCCCCTGGGGGCAGATCGGTCCGCTTTCTGCGCGTTTCTGCCCCCAGGGGGGGGCAGAAAAGCCCACTAGACACCAGGGATATTGTTTATGCTATGTAGGAAGCGACCCCTTAGGCAAGGGTCGCTTCCTTGGGGGGCCAAATAATTTGAAGACTTTTCTGCCCCCCCTGGGGGCAGATCGGTCTTCTTTCTGCCCGTTTCTCCCCCTAGGGGGGGCAGAAAAGCCCACTAGACACCAGGGATGTCTATTTCGTTATGTAGGAAGCGACCCCTTGGGCAAGGGTCGCTTCCTAGGGTGGTAAAGTGATTAGGAGACTTTTCTGCCCCCCCTGGGGGCAGATCGGTCGTCTTTCTGCCCGTTTCTGCCCCCAGGGGGGGCAGAAAAGCCCACTAGACACCAGGGATGTCTTTTTCTTTATGTAGGAAGCGACCCCTTGGGCAAGGGTCGCTTCCTTTGCGGCCTAATTTTTTAGAATACTTTTCTGCCCCCCCTGGGGGCAGATTGGTCGTCTTTCTGTCCGTTTCTGCTCTTTGGGGGGGGGCAGAAAAGCCCACTAGACACCAGGGATATAAATATTATTGTAGGAAGCGACCCCTTGGGCAAGGGTCGCTTCCTTGGGCCCCTAAAAGTTTTGAAGAATTTTCTGCCCCCTCTGTGGGCAGATCGGTTTTATTTTTTTGCCGTTTCTGCTCCCATTGGAGGCAGAAAAGCCCACTAGACACCAGGGAATTAGTTCAATTAGAAATAGAAGTGACCCCTCGCTTCCAGGGTGCAATTTGTTATATGTATTTGGCTCACCTGCCCCGGGACTGAATAGCCTTTTTTTTCCTGCTGTTTTCTGCCTGACCTGGCACACAAACCGATTGACCATTTGGGTAGTGACATGGCATGTTATAATGTTTATTGTTATATGTTTTGTGATTTCCAATTGTAATGTTTTTTTTGTTTACTGTTTTGTTCTAGGTGAAGGCTTTTCTTCTGTTCACGGTGACATTTTGGTTCTGGTGGTTTTGCTGTTTGTGTAGTTTGGTAAGAGACTGTTTTTTTGTACAATGCAAATGTGTTTGATTTCTCTGCCTGTTTTTTTTTGCAAATGGTGTAATAATAGCAGTATGTTTGGTTTTTGAGTTTCAAAAACTTTTTGCATTGGTGCATGATGTGTATTTTGTTGTCTTGTGAGTAATTTTTTTTTTTTTCTTCTTTCTAGTTTGATATCGTTGGTCTTTGCTGTGTCACTGCAGAGTTTGTTTCTGGTGAGTGTAGCTGTCTCTTTTGATTTTGGATTGTATAGTTTTTGAGTACATTGATCTTATTGATATAAGGTACACATTTCTTTACTTACTTGGTTTGCACATTGTTGGTTGTTGTTGACTTGTTTGTGCAGTCTTCCATCTTAGTAGGTATAATGGCTAGCCGCAGGATGACTGCTCAGCAGGTTGTTGGTTTGCTGTTTGAGTCTTCCTCTGATATTGGGTCAGAGACTGACTCTGCTTCTGAGGGAGAGGGGGCAGGGGACGATTCTGGCAGTGAGTTTTCTCTCCGTATGGGGTCATCGGATGATGAAGATACTCTTAGCGCGGATGAAGTGCCTGTGTTAGAGGAGGAGACTGATGTGCCGATAGTGCGGCAAGAGGCATCTGGGCTGCAGCCTGCGGCTGCAAGGCTTCCCGTTGGTGTAGTGCGGCAAGAGACATCTGGGCTGCAGGCTGGGACTGCAAGGCTTCCCGTTGGTGTAGTGCGGCAAGAGGCATCTGGGCTGCAGGCTGGGGCTGCAAGCCTTTCCGTTGGTGTAGTGCGGCAAGAGACATCTGGGCTGCAGGCTGGGGCTGCAAGTCTTCCCGTTGAAAGTGATGACCTCTGGGTTGCCCCTGGCATGGTGCAGCCGGAATTTCCTGAGTTTACTGGTGTTCCAGGGTCTAGAGTGAATACCGAGAACTTTTTGCCTGTAAATTTTTTTCAGTTGTTTATGGACGATGTGTTTTTGGCAGAGATTGTTGAGCAGACTAATTTGTATGCCGAACAGTTTTTGAGGGACAACAGTGCCAGTCTTAAGCCACACTCTAGAGCTACCCGGTGGACTCCCACAAATGTTGAAGAGATGAAGAAGTTCTTGGGTTTAACTTTTTTGATGGGCTTGCTAAGGAAGCCATCATTGGCTTCATATTGGTCTAGCAGTCCCTTGATGGCAACGTCTATTTTTCCGGCAGTCATGAGTCGTGACAGGTATTTGCTTCTGCTTCGGATGATGCACTTTGTAGATAATGGTTTAGCGTTGCCACGAGATCACCCTGATTGTGACCGTCTTTTTAAGATTAGGCCTGTCCTTGATCACTTTGTTGATCGATTTTCTGAGATTTATGCCCCTGGTAGAGAAATTGCAGTGGATGAGTCTTTGGTGTTGTTCAAGGGCCGCTTGGTTTTTAGGCAATACATTCCTAGTAAGAGGGCACGCTATGGAATAAAGCTGTATATGCTGTGTGACAGTAGGACTGGATATGTCTCTAATTTCAGGGTGTACACCGGTAAGGAATCTAGGTTTAACCTCCCTGCTTGTCCGTCCACTTTTGGAGTGACTGAGAAAATTGTTTGGGAACTTGGAAGAGGATTTTTTAACAAAGGCCACCATTTATATGTAGATAACTTCTACACTGGTGTACGGTTGTTCAGGGAATTGGCCAAAGTTGACACTTTTGCTTGTGGCACAGTCCGCTGTAACCGTAAAGGTTTTCCGAAAGAACTTGTTTGTCAAAAGCTTGTGCGGGGACAGTGCAGTGCGTTGCGTTGCCAGGAGCTTCTTGCTGTGAAGTTTACAGACAGGAGAGATGTCTACATGCTGACTTCCATCCATGATGAAAGCACTGCACCTGTGACTGTTTGGGGTCAGGTCGCTGAAGCGCGCAAACCTGTATGTGTTTTAGACTATAATAGGTACATGGGTGGTGTTGACAGAGTAGATCAGAGGTTGGAACCTTACACTGCTCTTCGTAAGGCTTACATTTGGTACAAGAAGTTGGCTATCCATCTTTTCCACTTGGCAATGTTTAATGCTTTTGTTGTGTTCCAGGATTCTTGCCCTGAGTCAAAGATGACTTTTGTTAAGTTTCAGGAGTCTGTAATAGGCAGCCTTGTTGTAGTGGAACAGGCAAGTGTTCCTAGAGTTGGACTGGTGGAGGATGTTGCTAGATTGAAAGAACGCCACTTTCCAGATCACATTCCTCCCACACCCGCAAAAGATTTTCCCAGTAGGAGATGTAGAGTCTGTTGGCGAAGAGGTTTGCGGAAGGAGTGTCGTATGTACTGCCCCGATTGTCCCTCTCATCCTGCACTGTGTCTCTCTGCTTGTTTTAGAGCGTACCACACGCGAAAAAATTTTTGGGAGGATTCTTGAGTGGTAAAGTGAACTGGCTGGTCTGTATTCTTTGGATAATTTGATTCTGTTTCAATGTTGGTGTTAGTGCAATGTATTTAGTTGCTGATTTTCTGTTAGAAGATTTGTATCTATTTGCAATTTGTTTGTGTTTTTATTTTTTTCTAAAAAAATCCAAAATGTGATGGCGGTGTGTGTAGGCTTGCGCTTGGCTGTTGGTGTGTGTGGACTGGCACTTGGTTGGTGGTGTGCGTGGAATGGTGCTTGGCTGACGGTGTGCGTGGACTGGCGGTGTGCATGGACTGGCGGTGTGCGTGGACTGGTGCGTGGCTGGTGGTGTGCGTGGAATGGTGCTTGGCTGGCGGTGTGCGTGGCTGGTGGTGTGCGTGGAATGGTGCTTGGCTGGCGGTGTGCGTGGAATGGTGCTTGGCTGGTGGTGTGCGTGGAATGGTGCTTGGCTGGCGCTGTGCGTGGACTGGTACTTGGCTGGCAGTGTGTGTGGACTGGTGGTGTGTGCGGACTGGTGTTTGGCTGGTGGTGTCCGTGGACTGGAGCTTGGCTGGTGGTGTCCGTGGACTGGAGCTTGTCTGGTGGTGTGTGTGGACTGGAGCTTGGCTGGCGGTGTGCGTGGAATGGTGCTTGTCTGGTGGTGTCCGTGGACTGGAGCTTGGCTGGCGGTGTAGGTGGATTGGCGATTGGCTGCCGGTGTGCCTGGACTGGCGATTGGATGGCGGTGTGCCTGGACTGGCGCTTGGCTAGCGGTGTGCGTGGACTGGCGTTTGGCTAGCGGTGTGTGTCGACCGGTGCTTGGCTGGCTGTGTGTGAGTAGTGACTTTCTGCTGGTCACTACACACACTGCTAGCTGAGTGCCACTCCACGCAATCCTTCTGCCTGTGTAGTTGCTGTGTCTGGATTGTGGGCGTGTGAAAGTGATGGGCCCTTGAATGGCGCTGTGTGCCGGTGTGAGTTTTGTTATGTGATGGGCCCGCGGCTGGCGGTGTGAATGGTTTTGTATGTCTCACACGTATGAAAGGTGTATGAATGGCCTGTAAAGAGGTTGGTGCCTTGTCGTGGCTTTACAGCTCACGAGCTGTGAGTCAATGGTTCAGTTTCTTGCCCTTTCAATTATTACCAGTGCATTTCATTTTTTGTG